>NC_140993.1:204602742-204794791 GCF_052327205.1 Somniosus microcephalus | reverse complement strand
GTTTAATCATCTCATTTAGGATGCCATCTGCACCTCAAGCTTTTCTTGTTCGCAGGTCCTTGAATTTTTCAAATAGCTCTTTTTCAGTTATTGGGTGGTCTAAAGGGTTACATAGATACATAGAAGATAGGAGCAGGAGTAGGCCATTCGGCCCTTCGTGCCTGCTCCGCCATTCGATGAGATCATGGCTGATCCTTTAATTCAGTATCCCGTCCCCGCCTTCTCTCCGTAACCCTTAACCCCTTTTGCCCGTAGAAATATATCTAATTCCCTCTTAAATATATTTAATGAGCTGGCGTACACTGCCCTCTGTGGCAATGAGTTCCACAGGTTCACCACTCTCTGAGTGAAGAAATTCCCCCTCATCTCTGTCCTAAATGGTTTAGCCCTTATCCTTAAATTATGTCCTCTAGTTCTGTTCTCACCCGCCAAGGGAAACTACTTGAACAATCTACAGCACCTGGCCTCGCCCTATATGACTCCAAGGTTAAATTCCTCCTCTATGCAGATGACCTGGTTCTGCTCTCACCAACTGAGGAGGGTCTACAGCAGAACCTGGATCTGCTAGAGTTGTTCTGTCAGACCTGGGCCCTGACAATAAATACAAAAAAACCAAAGTTCTTGTGTCCCAGAAAAGATCCAGACATCAGGGACCCAGAATAAACTTCACACTAGGAGCAACTAAAATTGAACAAACTACAAACTACACATACTTAGGCTTAAAAATCAGTTCTATGGGAAACTTTCATTTGTCTGTGAATGAACTGAAAGAGAAAGCAAGAAGGGCTTTCTATGCCATTAAAAAGTGTCAATCCAAATAGAAATTCCAATTAGCATTTGGCTCAAAATTTTTAAATCAGTAATTGAACCAATTGCACTCTATGGCAGTGAGGTGTGGGGTCTGCTAACACAACAAGAATTCGCAAAATGGGACAAACACCCAATTGAGATCCTGCATGCAGAATTCTGTAAAAGTATCCTCCGGACTCAGAGGAAAACCACAAACAATGCATGCAGGGCAGAACTAGGCCAATATCCACTACTAATTAATATCCAAAAATGAGCCATCAAATTTTGGAAACACCTAAAAATGAGCAACCCCCACTGCTATCATTACGAAGCCTTGAAATGCCAAGAGATGATCATAGAGAAGAGTCCCCTCAGTCAACTAGTCCTGGGACTCAGTGAAGTAACTACCAACACTACTAATAATAACCAGCCCCAGGACAGTGACATCCTAGCACAGAGAATTTGACCAAACATAATTATCACTAAACAAAAGGAAAAATATTTGACCTATTGGACAGAAATGACAAAAACCCAAAACAAACTCGATTGCTATTTGGCCCTAAACAGACAATACACCACGGCTGAATACCTGACCATGGTAAAGGATAGCAAACTGAGAAAAGCCTTGACAATGTACAGACTTAGTGAACATAGCCTGGCCATCGAAAAAGGCAGACACAGGCAGACCTGGCTGCCCAGAGATGACAGGATATGCTCTCACTGTGGTCAGGGAGTGGCGGAGACAGAGATGCACTTTCTCACAACTTGTGGAATCTATCAGGACATAAGGGAGAATTTCTACCCAAAATTCACAAAAATATGCCCTGAATTCAAAAATTTGAATGACCACCAAAAACTTCCATATCTATTGGGGGAACAGAGAAAATATGTAACTATAGCGGCAAACTATGTTACAGCTTGCCACAAGCAGAGGGACAACCAGTGACCATTAAATCTAAGAAAAGATTATATGCATATTATATGTGTGTATATCTATGTATACATGGGTATACTTGTCTATACACTGTGGCCTAGAAATTCAGTGCCCTTAGCGCCGATTTTGCGGCGCTAGAGGGCCTAGCGCTGCAATTGGCGCCGGTTCCTAAATTGCCTGGGGCCCTTCCGCGGCGGTAGACTGGTAGCGCTGCGCCGGCACCGATGACGTCATCGGTGTGCGCAGCGTCCCGGTTGCCGTGGTAACCCGGCCCCAAGCTGAAATTCAGTTGCGCCCGCCTCGCCCGTGGCAGGCGCAACTAAGACTCTGGCAACAGAGTCTTCCCCCAGTGTGCGCCGGCGCATAAAGGTGGAGCGGCGGCCGGCCGCGTTCCCGGCGGCCGCCTGCCCGCACCTCCCTTCCCGGACTCCTGCATTCCCCCCCCGCGGCCCTGATCAGTGTCTCATGCGAGCCCGGCACTTCTCCGAGGTGCCGGGCTCAGATGTCGGGTCAATCCGCCGGACAGTTGTCGGCTGCAGGCAGCTCCTCCTTAACAGGAGGAGGAGGCCTGCAGTTCCCCCGCCTGCCGCACCGCATCGGGTGCCGCAGCGGGGGATTAGCGCCGGGAAACCCAAGTTCACGCCCGTTTTGAGGCGCTAAAGGAGGGTTTTAGCGCCCGCCGCCGTCTGGGCCCGGCGCACCCGAATTTTCGTCGGGCGCTGCCGCATTACCGCTGGCGCAAACTTTCTGGCGCTACAGCCCTGGCAAGACCAGAACCCAATTTCTAGGCCTGTATGTCTAGATCAGTGTTTATGTGGTCAATCATACATGTATTTCTGTGCTTTGGCAACATAAGATTTATCTTGTCATGCCAATAAAGCAATTTGCATTGAATTGAATTGAATTGAGAGAGAGAGACTGGGGGGGAGAGAGAGAGACTGGGGGGGAGAGAGAGAGAGAGACGGGGGAAGAGAGAGAGAGAGACGGGTGGGTAGAGAGAGAGAGAGGCTGGGGGGGAGAGAGAGAGAGAGAGAGAGGCTGGGGGGGCTAGAGAGAGAGAGACTGAGGGGTAGAGAGAGAGAGAGACTGGGGGGTGTAGAGAAAGAGAGAGACTGGGGGGTAGAGAGAGAGAGAGACTGGGGGGGTAGAGAGAGAGAGAGACAGGGGGGGAGAGAGAGAGACTGGGGGGTAGAGAGAGAGAGAGACGGGGGGGTAGAGAGAAAGAGACACTGGGAGGGGTAGAGAGAGAGAGACTGGGGGTAGAGAGAGAGACTGGGGGGGTAGAGAGAGAGAGACTGGGGGGGGTAGAGAGAGAGAGAGACTGGGGGGCTAGAGAGAGAGAGAGACTGGGGGTAGAGAGAGTGAGAGACTGGGGGGGTAGAGAGAGAGAGAGAGACTGGGGGTAGAGAAAGAGAGAGACTGGGGGGGTAGAGAGAGAGAGAGAGACTGGGGGGGTAGAGCGAGAGAGAGAGTGGGGGGGTAGAGAGAGAGAGAGAGAGACTGGGGGGGGGTAGAGAGAGAGAGAGACTGGGGGGTAGAGAGAGAGAATGACTGGGGGGTAGAGAGAGAGAGAGGCTGGGGGGGGTAGAGAGAGAGAGAGACTGGGGGGTAGAGAGAGAGAGGACTGGGGGGGTGGAGAGAGAGATGGGGAAGAGAGAGAGACTGGGGGGAGAGAGAAGACTGGGGGGAGAGAGAGAGAGAGACTGGGGGGAGAGAGAGAGATGGGGGGGGGGGGGTAGAGAGAGAGAGAGACTGGGGAAGAGAGAGAGACTGGGGGAAGTGAGAGGAGAGAGAGACTGGGGGTAGAGAGAGAGAGAGACTGGGGGGTAGAGAGAGAGAGACGGGGGAAGAGAGAGACAGGGGAAGAGAGAGAGAGACTGGGGGGTAGAGAGAGAGAGACTGGGGGTAGAGAGAGAGAGAGACTGGGGGGTAGAGAGAGAGACTGGGGGGTTAGAGAGAGAGAGACTGGGGTAGAGAGAGAGAGAGAGACTGGGGGGTTGGGAGAGAGAGAGACTGGGGGAGAGAGAGAGACAGGGGAGAGAGAGAGAGAGACGGGGGAGAAGAGAGAGACGGGGTTTGAGGGCATGTTGGAGACGGGGGAGAGAGAGACGGGGGAGAGAGAGACTGGGGGGAGAGAGAGACTGGGGGGAGAGAGAGACTGGGGGGAAGAGAGAGACTGGGGGGAGAGAGAGAGAGAGAGACTGGGGGGGTAGAGAGAGAGAGAGAGACTGGGGGGTAGAGAGAGAGAGAGACTGGGGGTAGAGAGAGAGAGTGACTGGGGGGTAGAGAGAGAGAGAGACTGGGGGGGTAGAGAGAGAGAGACTGAGGGGGTGGAGAGAGAGATGGGGAAGAGAGAGAGAGACTGGGGGGAGAGAGAGACTGGGGGGAGAGAGAGAGAGAGAGAGACTGGGGGGAGAGAGAGAGAGAGACTGGGGAAGAGAGAGAGAGAGACTGGGGAAGAGAGAGAGAGAGAGAGACTGGGGTTGGAGAGAGAGAGAGACTGGGTGGGTAGAGAGAGAGAGACTGGGGGGTAGAGAGAGAGAGACGGGGAAGAGAGAGATGGGGAAGAGAGAGAGAGACTGGGGGGCAGAGAGAGAGAGAGAGAGAGACTGGGGGTAGAGAGAGAGAGAGACTGGGGGGTAGAGAGAGAGAGACTGGGGGGTAGAGAGAGAGAGAGAGAGACTGGGGGGTAGAGAGAGAGAGACTGGGTGGGTAGAGAGAGAGAGACTGGGGAAGAGAGAGAGAGAGAGACTGGGGGGGAAGAGAGAGACTGGGGGGAAGAGAGAGAGAGAGACAGGGGGGGGAAGAGAGAGAGAGAGACTGGGGGGAAGAGAGAGAGAGAGACAGGGGGGGAAGAAAGAGAGAGAGAGATGGGGAAGAGAGAGAGTGAGACTGGGGGGAAGAGAGAGAGGAGACTGGGGGGAAGAGAGAGAGAGAGAGACTGGGGGGGGGGAGAGAGAGAGAGAGACTGGGGGAAGAGAGAGAGAGAGAGACAGGGGGGAAGAAAGAGAGAGAGAGATGGGGAAGAGAGAGAGAGAGAGACTGGGGGGAAAAGAGAGAGAGACTGGGGGGAAGAGAGAGAGAGAGATTGGGGGAAGAGAGAGAGAGAGAGATAGAGAGAGACGGGTGGAGAGAGAGAGAGTGAGACTAGGGGGGCAGGCCCGGCACGACTCACCTGGGTACCAGAACGGAGTCAGTCCGACACCAGGAGGCCGGGTGCCGATCGCTCCGAAGCGAGCCCGGGGTTCCTCTCTATCTCTATCTCTCTCTCTCTCTTTTTTTGTATTTCTCTCTCTCTCTCTGATGTCTGTCTGTTGACTCTTCCCCTCTGCCACTGTCAGTTTTTCTGCCATTTTCTGTCTCCCTTCCTGCTGCCGCCGCTCCCCGGCCCAAGGTGAGAGCCGGGCCATGGCCCCACAGCCGCACCGCCAGGGATCAGTACCCGGGAAACCCGCCCGCCGCCCAACGTGAACAACAAACACCCTTCTCACCTGTCACGGAGTTGAAGTCTCCGAAAGCGGCCACGGTGCCCCGGGCCTCCGACCCAAAGAGCTCAGCAGTGACATCCTGCAGAGCGGAGAGGCCGGGGTGACAGGAGAGAGGGGAGAAAGCGGAGAGAAGGAGGAGGAGGAGGGTGAGGGTGGAACTGGGGTCCATGGTCGGACAGAGGCAGAGTTGCTCCATCACAAACACCCCGCCGCCGCTGCAGAAGGGTGGCCGCCATTTTGTGAGGCACTAACAGTTTGAAGAATTAGGCCCTGCCCACACATGCAATGAAATGCCCCCCGTGACGCAGCGCACTCCCCCCGTATGATTGGTCAATAAACGCGTCACTCAACGCTAATGAGCGGTTGGCTTTTGTACATTTTTTCAACGTTTAAAAAAAATAAATACGCCTATGACACTCCCCTGATTGGTCAACCGCTAATTAGCGGATTTGGTACGTTTTTTTGAACTTTAAAAAAAAGTAAATATGCCTTGGACACCCTCCTAATCATAACCTTTCTTTTGATATAACATATGTGTAGGTACGCTCTATAACTTTTGAGTGATGCCCAGACAGACAGACAGACACCACTATCTTATTTAATTATTTATTTAATTATATTATTAATTATTATATTATAAATATATATAAAGCGGTTCTTCTGTCTGTCATTCCATCTGTCTGTCTGTCTGTATTGAATAAACTCAAAAGTTATAGAGCGTACCTACATGTGCGTTACATCGAAAGAAAGCTTACGATTCCAGAACCGTCATAAGTGTATTTACCTTTCAGCCAGACAAAAATTGCGCCCGCGGTATCCAAAAAACGTTCAACATTCCACTCATTAGCATCGAGTGACGTCGAGGTCGACCAATCGTATGGCCGGTTGCTGGCGCGAGCGGGCGGGCCCTTCTACAGTCGAGTGATGAGACGATTGACCAATCCTACGCTTCGGTGACCTGACGGTCCACCAATCGGTGCGTGTGTGGGCGGGCCTTATCGTTCTGAACCGAGGTGAGTCGCCGCCATCTTGATTCCAAACTTTTCATTTCTTTTTCCCGCTTTCTGCATGTTTCTTTTCAAATCTACATTTCCAGCAAAAAAAAGTTGCTTTTAAAAGACAAATTGTTTTTACAAAAAGTTAATTCATTTGTAAATCTTTTGTCTAACCTCTATCATTTTCCTACCTTTCACCGTTTTTCCAGGCCTCAAAGCCTGGGCATCTGTTGACCAGCCATGCCCAAGCTAGGCGCCTCCCGTCGCGATCGACAAAAGGCCAGCGATCGCCGCCATCTTTGTGAAGGCTGGAGGGGGCGGGCCTGAGCCGAGCGTCGCCACCTGCCGCCATCTTAGTAAAGGCGGGCGGGGCGGGAGTCAGTGTCCACGTCATCTTCCGCCCGGAGCGCGACTTGAGTCCGGCCGGGCCTCACGCGGTAGGTTGCGCGGCGGCGTCTCTCTGGTCTTGAAGCCGGCTCGGACGGGGGGGCGGGGCTCGGGAAGGTGGAGCTCGGGAGGGCGCGCGGCGTGGGGCTCGGGGGTCGGGAGAGCGCAGCGGGAAGGGTGGGGCTCCAGAGAGCGTAGAGTGGGAGGGCGGGGCTCCGGAGGCCAGTGCTCGGGAGGGCGGGGCTCAGGCTGAGCCATGTCAGTGCGTGGGGTGGCACGGAGCTCCGCAGAGCCATCAGGTCTGCTAGCTCCCCCCCTCCCTTTCTCCCCTCCCCTCTCCCCTTCCTCCCCCCCACAACCCCCACACCCCCTCTCCCCTCTCCTCGCCCCCATTCCCCCCTCTCCCCCTCCCCTCCCCCTCCCCCTCCCCGCCAGTCGCTCTCTCTCTTCCCCCCAGTCGCTCTCTCTCTTCCCCCCGTCGCTCTCTCTCTCTCTCTTCCCCCCAGTCGCTCGCTCTCTCTCTCTCTTACCCCCCAGTCGCTCTCTCTCTCTCTCTCTCTTACCCCCCAGTCGCTCTCTCTCTCTCTCTCTCTTCCCCCCCAGTCGCTCGTTCTCTCTCTCTCTCCCCGCCAGTCGCTCTCTCTCTCTCTCTCTCCCCCCCCCAGTCAATCGCTCTCTCTCTCTCTCTTCCCCCCAGTCGCTCTCTCTCTCTCTTCCAACAACAACATTCCCTCAAAAATCCCCTCGGCACCGCCGGGCACTTCAGCTAGTTTTATATATATAGATAGATTTCTATATGTATATCGGTTTATATGTATGTGTAGGTATTCGTGTGCATTCATCTGATTGTTTAGGCATATTTGTGGATATTTCTATATTGTTGTTTGTTTATATACGTGTTTATTGGTATAATACTTACATTTCTACTGCGCTTTATCATGGGAATGCCTCAAAGCATAATCAGTTGGATTTAGGTATTATTCATGTTTATATGGGTAAACCTGTATGCATAAATGTATATGTACAGCATTTTGTGTATGTGTGTATATATTTGCATACATTTATGTGTATATGTGCTGGGTGGGTGGAGGTCTCTTTAAGAGTTTCAGCTGCGGCCGCCTGTTCTAGGTACAGCTCAGGGATTGAGACACACGCACAGATCAGCCATGGCGGACAACATCAAAACAGGAGTCTTCGCTAAAAACGTTCAGAAACGGCTGAACAGGGCCCAGGAAAAGGTAAGGAGCTGATAAGAACCTCCTCCCTGCCACAGCCTTCTGGGTTTCATTTCGGGAAAGGTACCTTTGTTCCGAGGTTTCCCACCCACTGCTGCAAATCTGCATTGAGCGGAACACTTCAGCACCAAGAACAATCGGACAGCGGCCGGCCAGAGAGAGAGGAGACACGGAGGAGAGCAGGAGAGGGGAAGGTGGAAGAGGATAGAAAGGGAAGAGAAGGGAGGGGGGAGGAAGAAATAGGGAGAGGAGAGGGGGAGAAGAGGAGAGAGGTAGAGGGGAAAAGAGGAGAGGGAAGAAGCAGGGAGAGACCGCGGAGGGGAGAGGGAGAAGGTAAAGGGGAAAGAGGAGAGGGGGAGAAGAGGAGAGCTGGAGGAAGGCCCGAAGGAGGAGGTAAAGGGAAGGTAGGAAGAGAGGGGCCGAGGTAAAGCCAGACAAGCTGGGGCTGAATTTGCTGGCACGGCTCTGCACAGCCCACACAATCTGATCCGGCTAGATGCAGCCCGATGCAGAGCAGGAAATGGCCGGGATTTGCTGCTGGCTTTCGGCCGGGTTTACCATGGCGGCGTATGGAATCCGATCTCTTGTTGCCATTACAAGGATCCGGTCAGAGAGAGAGAGAGAGAGAGAGGGTTTACGGGGGTTCGGGTCCCAGCGGAAAGGCCGATCCGGATAGACCGAGAGCAGAGAGTGGGGCGGGTTAGCCTGCCTCTACCCGCAAGGTCAGGGCCGGGTTCGTATTATAGCCCCCTGTGAAATAAACGATAAACAACCTTTAAAAGTCAAGCACTGACGGCGAATAGAGTGAACCCGCTGGAAGTAACGGGCCACCTGGTGCCCACAGCATTTCAGTTCTGGTGTATTTGGGGATATCGTTGTGTTCTGCTGTCGATCATCCCGAGAGGTTGGTTATGTCATTCCCTTGGATTATTCACCCCTTTTCCATCACAGCCCGCCAAATTGGATGGAACTGGAAATATTTGTTGTTTGAATTTGTTGGGCCGAAGCATCAAATATTCCCAGCACCTTCTATGCTTTGGATTCAAAATCTGCTTGTAAAGGCTTTCTCCCAGTGTTTGTATATGGAAAGAGTTAACTCGGCCTTTCCTGTCGTCCCAACAAGCAGTTGACAAATTGAAGAGAGATAGGTTCACTGCTTTATGCTCATCCCCGCCCCACGTGGCTTTTATAAGAGGATTTCCTTTCCTTTAATATCTCCATACACTCAACCGCCCTAATCCCCCAGTCGAATGTTGTTCTCTTCACTTCACTGGCACAAAGAGGCCGGGTATCTGATCAGGTTTGCCCGTGTCCGAGTGGGTGGAAATAGAAGCCTTTAATTTGATATTAACAGTGGCAAGAGCATCTGGTTTGCAACCTGTAGTCAGGGGGAGTGTTGGTCTCATTGGTGTGAGCTGGCTGGTTGGCACTGATTCATGGAAAGAAAAAAATCTTTGACCTTTTCCGTTGTTATTGATTGGACCAAGGCAGTAATGTAAGCATAAAACCATCTCTTTTATCCAGAGACTTCTGCTGACAGCAAATAAAAAATGTTTCTCTGCCAATGCTGGGTAGGAAATCCTCACTAAGTACATTAAGTGTAACTTGATTTGGCAGTGTGACATTATGAGAAGTTAAAAACAAAATCAGCATTGCGCAGTATTTAAAAAAAAATAAAAGGTGCAGTGGTTGGCACTGGGGAATTTAAAAATGGCTAATAACACATTATTTGTGATTCTTAATTTATTCAGTGTAACACCTAAGGTGAGACAATACCGTTCAAACAACACCAGCATTTAGTGCATTTCTTAACTTGGTGGATGTGTCATTCATTGCACAGGATCAAACATTTTTCATGTGATTAAATTATCGAGGAGATTTCACTGTACTCTTTTGAAGTAAGATAGTGCCATCAAGTTGTTTTAATTTACTGCTGAATGTGCTGTTCAAATTGCCTGTAAATGTCAGCCTCTAAGTGGCCCACTGGAACCATTAGATGCAGATTTTTCACAATATACTGAAAATTAATTGATTTTATATACATATAGTGTGTACTAGTATAAATGGCTATGACTGCGATCTACCATATTCATTCTGATTTGACTGCCATAGAGAGGTATTAACCTTGTGAGATGTAACAGTGACTATTATATTGACTTTAGTGTGACCTTTGAGGTTACAGATCCCTGATGTATAAATATTGTAGTTTAAATACACGGTAAAACAATGTTCAGAATATGCAGTGAGTGTAGGCAAGCGACTGCTTCTTCTGGGGCAATAGGACTCATCACACTGTCATTACAGGATACTTAGAGATAATGGATTCTCAACATTGCCTTCATTAATAAAGGTAGATTTTAATTGATAAGTTCCAAATAAATATGTTCTTCAGTGAAGAATAATTCCTATGAATAAATCACTGTATATCTGTTCCCATTTCATAGGGATTCCTTGATCCAGGTAGTAACATGGGGTATAGTATGGCAGCATAAGTACTGTTAAAACTGTCACAAAGGAAAAGTCGGTCAAAGCAAAATTGAAAATAATGCCTAGCTCATAGAGTATTTTGTTACTAGTAGTTTATTTATATATTCACTACACATGATAGTTACCAGGCACAGAATGAGCACATTTCTCAGGGCATCGTTTTTATAAGTTTAAAAAATAAAGTGTTTCTGTGCAGTCATTTCATATACTGGCAACTGAGAATATGGCCGCTTGAGCTCTGTGTCCTTGAGATTATCACAATACTAGACAAGTACCCTGAACACAGACTGATCTCAATTAAAAAGAGCATCATATTTTAATCGTATAAATGCTAAAACATGGAAATTATACATTTTGCTAATATTTTCCAGTAGTAATGCACTTCTAATCTTTTAGTTTAAATTCAGTTGCAAAATAAATGATTAAATGATGGACAGGTTGTACAGTGGTGGCACTCTCGCCTCTGAGTCAGAAGATCATGTGTTGAAGTTCCACACCAGAGACTTGAGCACATAATCTAGGCTGACACTTCATGCAGTACTAGGGAGTGCTGCATTGTTGGAGCTGGCATCTTTCAGATGAGACGTTAGATTGAGGCCCTCAGGTGGGCGTAACAGATCCCATGACACTATTTCAAAGAAGAGCAGGGAAATTCTGCCTGGTGCCTTGGCCATCATTTTTATCCCTCAACCAACATCAGTAATACACATTATCTGGTCACTATCACGTTGCTTTTTGTGGGACCTTCCTGTGCGTAAACTGGCTGCCACATTTCCTACATTACAACACTTCAAAAAAATTTCATTGCCTGTAAAGTGCTTTGGTATGTCCTGAGGTTGTGAAAGCCTTCCTTTCTTCTTATTGATGTATTTGACCTATCAAAATCTCATCCTTGTATTCAAAACCCTCCATAGCCTTGCTCCTCCCTATCTCTGTAATGTTCTCCAGCCCTACAACCCCCCGAGAACTCTGTGTTCCTCAAATTCTGGGCTCTTGTGCATCCCTAATTTCCTTCACCCCACCATTGCCAGCCATGCTTTCAGCTGTCTGGACCCTAAGCTCTGAAATTCCCTTCCTAAACCTCTCCGCCTCTCTCACCTCCTTTAAGATGCTCCTTAAAACCTACCTCTTTGATCAAGCTTTTGGCCACCTGTCCAATATCTCCTTGTGTGGCTAGGTTTCAAATTCTGTCTGATAACGCTCCTGTGAAGTGCCTTGGGATGTTTTCTTCTTCTTCTTCTTCTTCTTCTTGGGCAGTCCCTCGGAACTGAGGATGACTTGCTCTCACATTAAAAATGAGTTCTCAGGTGACTGATGAGTCCAATGCGGGACCTACAATCTCTGTCACAGGTGGGGCAGACGGTGGTTGAAGGGGCGGGTGGTTGGGGTGCTTGGGTTGACATGCGCTCCTTCCGCTGCTTGCACTTGGCTTCCGCTTGCTCCCGGCGAAGAGACTCGAGGTATTCGGTGCCTTCCCGGATGCTTCTCTTCCACTTTGTGCAGTCTTGGGCCAGGGATTCCCAGGTGTCGGTGGGGATGTTGCACTTTTTCAAGGAGGCTTTGAGGGTGTCCTTGAAGCGTTTCCTTGCCCACCTGGGGCTCTCTTGCCGAGCTGGAGCTTCGAGTAGAGCACTTGTTTTGGGAGTCTCGTATCGGGCATGAGGACAATGTGACCCGTCCATCAGAGTTGATCAAGCGTGGTCAAAGCTTCGATGCTGGGGATGTTGGCCTGAGCAAGAACACTGATGTTGGTGCGCCTATCCTGCCAATGGATTTGCAGGATCTTGCGGAGGCAGTGTTGGTGGTACCTCTCCAGTGCTTTGAGGTGCCTGCTGTACATGGTCCATGTCTCTGAGGCATACAGCAGGGCGGGTATTACTGCTGCTCTGTAGTCCACGAGCTTAGTGCTGGGTTTGAGGTCCTGGTCTTCAAACACTCTCTTCCTCAGGCGACCAAAGGCTGCACTGGCACACTGAAGACGGTGTTCGACTTCGTTGTCGACATCTGCCCTTGTTGACAGTAGTCTCCCGAGGTATGGAAAGTGGTCCACGTTGTCCAAGGCCTTGTCGTGGATTTTGATAATCGGGGGGCAGTACTGTGTGGTGGGGGCAGGTTGGTAGAGGACCTTTGTCTTACGGATGTTTAGTGTAAGGCCGATGCTCTCGTACGCTTCGGTGAAGGTGTTGACGATGGTTTGGAGTTCGACCTCCGAGTGAGCGCAGACACAAGCATTGTCTACATACTGTAATTCGACGACAGACCTTGGAACTGGACCGGAGGCGACGGAGGTTGAACAGTTTCCCGTTTGTTCTGTAAATTAGCTCCACTCCAGTGGGGAGCTTACTGAAGGTGAGATGGAGCATTGCAGCAAGGAAGATCGAGAAGAGCGTTGGTGCGATGACACAGCCTTGCTTGACCCCAGTTCATACATGAATTGGGTCTGTGGTGGAACCGTTAGTCAGGATCACGGCTTGCATGTCGTCGTGAAGCAGGCGGAGGGATGGTGACAAACTTTTGAGGGCAGCCGAATTTGAGGAGGACACTCCATAATCCCTCACGGTTGATGGTGTCGAAGGCCTTTGTGAGATCAAAGAAGGCCATGTACAGCAGTTGGTGCTGTTCCCTGCATTTCTCTTGTAATTGACGTGTGGTGAAGATCATGTCCATTGTGCCCCTTAGTGGGTGGAATCCACATGGGACGTTTTACTACATTAAAGGCTGTATATAACTATGCATTGTTCTTTCTCCCATTGTGGCAAATAATCATTGACATTTACAGCACAGAAGGAGGCCATTTGGCTGTACTGTCTGTGCTGGCTCTTTGTGAAAGTAATCCAAAGCTACTCCCACTGTCCTGCTCTCTCGCCATTGCCCTGTACCTCCTCTGCTTCAAATGTATAATGCAGTTTGTATATATCTGCTATTTTCACTTCTACTGCCTTACTTGTTACATCCTTTACAATGTTGCTCTCTGCTAGTACAGGGTATTTTGCATATACAGTATATAGATACTATTACTTTCTCTCATATGTCTATATACTCCTCTGCAGTTATTTTCTAGTAATATTCATGCCTTTCCTTTGTGCTCTTCTTTAAGATAAGTGCATTTTGCATCTCCTATCAGGCCCTCAGAGTTGAGGAGACAGTGTCGATGCTGTCAGTTGCCACATTTCACACCTTTTTATGACTTGAGGCTGTCTTTCTCCCACCAAATATATATTCACGTTTCGCTGTGCCCTCATCAACACTGCTTGGTAAATCAGCATTTTTGTTCAGACATTTTCTCCAACAATTGTCTGTCAGGCTAACTAAAGAAAGGGCAGAGGAGAAGTGAAAAAGAAAATAAGAGGGGCAAAGAGAGGATATGAGAATAGAATGGCAGCTAACATAAAAGGTAATCCAAAAGTCTTCTATAGTCATATAAATAGTTACCGGGTCGTAAGAGAAGTGGTGGGGCCGATTAGAAACATAGAAACTTAGAAGATAGGAGCAGGAGTAGGCCATTCGGCCCCTCAAGCCTGCTCCGCCATTCAATGAGATCATGGCTGATCATCCAAATTCAGTACCCTGTCCCTGCCTTCTCCCCATATCCCTTGATCCCTTTAGCCTTAAGAAATATATCTAACTCCTTCTTGAATATATTTTAATGAATTGGCCTCCACTGCCTTCTGTGGTAGAGAATTCCACAGGTTCACCACTCTCTGGGTGAAGAAATTCCTCCTCATCTCTGTCCTAAATGGCATACCCCTTATCCTTAGACTGTGACCCCTGGTTCTGGACTCCCCTGCCATTGGGAACATCCTTCCTGCATCTAGTCTGTCTAGTCCTGTTAGAATTTTATAAGTTTCAATGAGCTCCCCTCTCATTCTTCTAAACTCCAGCGAGTATAAGCCCAATCGACCCAATCTCTCCTCATATGTCAGTCCTGCCATCCCAGGTATCAGTCTGGTGAATCTTCGCTGCACTCCCTCCATGGCAAGACCATCCTTCCTCAGATAAGGCGACCAAAACTGCACACAATGCTCAAGGTGTGGTCTCACCAAGGCCTTGTACAACTGCAGCAAGACATCCTTGTTCCTGTACTCGAACCCTCTCGCTACGAAGGCCAACATACCATTTGCCTTCTTAACTGCCTGCTGCACCTGCATGCTTACCTTCAGCGACTGGTGCATAAGGACACCCAGGTCTCGTTGCACTTCCCCTTCTCCCAATCTATTGCCGTTCAGATAATAATCTGCCTCCTGTTTTTGCCACCAAAGTGGATAACCTCGCATTTAACCACATTATACTGCATCTGCCATGCTTCTGCCCAGTCACCCAACCTGTCCAAATCATACTGGAGTTTTTCGGCATTCTCCTCACAGCACACACGCCCACCCAGCTTTGTGTCGTCTGCAAACTTGGAGATATTACATCTAGTTCCCTCGTCTAGATCATTTGTATATATTGTGAATAGCTGGGGTCCTAGGACCGATCCCTGCGGTACCCCACTAGTCACTGCCTGCCACTCAGAAAAAGAGCCATTTATTCCAATTCTTTGCTTCCTGTCTGCCAACCAGTTCTCTATCCAAGTCAGTACCTTGCCCCCTATCCCATGTGCCTTAACTTTACACGCTATTCTCTTATGTGGGACCTTATCAAAAGCCTTCTGAAAGTCCAAATACACCACATCCACTGGTTCTCCCTTATCTATTCTACCAGTTACATCCTCAAAAAATTCCAGTAGATTAGTCAAGCATGATTTACCTTTTGTAAATCCATGTTGACTTTGTCCGATCCTGTCACTGTTTTCCAAGTGCTCTGCTATTACATCTTTTATAACGGACTCTAGCATTTTCCCCACTACCGATGTCAGGCTTACCGGTCTATAATTCCCCATTTTCTCTCTACCACCTTTTTTGAACAGTGGGGTAACATTAGCTACCCTCCAATCCATAGGAACTGTTCCAGAGTCTATAGAATTTTGGAAGATGACCAGCAATGCCTCTATTATTTCTAGGGCCACTTCCTTAAGTACCTTAGGATGTAAATTATCAGGCCCTGGGGATTTATCGGCTTCAATCCCGTCAATTTCCCTAACACCATTTCCCTACAAATACTGATTTCTTTCAGTTCCTCCCTCTTATTAGACCCTATAGAGTCATAGAGTTATACAGCACAGAAAGAGGCCCTTCGGCCCATCGTGTCCACGCCAGCCATCAAGCCCTGTCTAATCTAATCCCATTTTCCAGCATTTGGTCCATAGCCTTGTATGCTATGGCATTTCAAGTGCTCATCCAAATGCTTCTTGAATGTTGTGAGGGTTCCTGCCTCTACCAACCTTTCAGGCAGTGAGTTCCAGATTCCAACCACCCTCTGGGTGAAAAAGTTTTTCCTCAAATCCCCTCTAAACCTCCTGCCCCTTACCTTGAATCTATGCCCCCTTGTTATTGACCCCTCTACTAAGGGGAAACGTTCCTTTCTATCTACCTTATCTATGCCCCTCATAATTTTGTATACCTCAATCAGGTCCCCCCTCAGCCTTCTCTGCTCCAAGGAAAACAACCCCAGCCTGTCCAGTCTTTCTTCATAGCTGAAGCGCTCCAGCCCAGGTAACATCCTGGTAAATCTCCTCTGCACCCTCTCCAAAGCAATCACATCCTTCCTATAGTGTGGCGACCAGAACTGCACACAATACTCCAGCTGTGGCCTGACCAGCGTTTTGTACAGCTCCATCATAACCTCCCTGCTCTTATATTCTATGCCTCGGCTAATGAAGGCAAGTATCCCATATGCCATTTTAACCACCTTATCCACCTGTTCTGCTGCCTTCAGGGATCTATGTACATGCACACCAAGGTCCCTCTGATCCTCTGTCTTTCCTAGGGTCTTACCATTCATTGTTTATT
The DNA here is from genome assembly GCF_052327205.1 of Somniosus microcephalus. Lineage (NCBI taxonomy): Eukaryota > Metazoa > Chordata > Chondrichthyes > Squaliformes > Somniosidae > Somniosus > Somniosus microcephalus. The sequence continues at coordinate 204,778,588 of NC_140993.1, read as the reverse complement.
CCCTTGCCTTGTTAGTCCGTCCAAAATGCATCACCTCACACTTTTCAGGGTTACATTCCATTTGCCACTGTTCCGCTCATCTGACCAACCCATCTATATCATCCTGTAGCCTGAGGCTTCCCGCCTCGCTATTTACCACCCCACCAATTTTCGTGTCATCTGCGAACTTACTGATCATACCTATTACATTCACATCCAAATCATTAATGTAGACCACAAACAGCAAGGGACCCAGCACCGATTCCTGCGGTACCCCACTGGACACAGGCTTCCAGTCACAAAAACAACCTTCCACCATCACCCTCTGCCTTCTGCAACTAAGCCAGTTTTGGATCCAATGTGCCAAGGCACCCTGGATCGCATGGGCTCTTACCTTCCTGACCAGTCTCCTATGCGGGACTTTATCAAAAGCCTTACTGAAATCCATGTAAAGCACATCCACTGCACTACCCTCATCCACACACCTAGTCACCCCCTCGAAAAATTCAATCAAATTGGTCAGACATGATCTTCCCTTGACAAAGCCATGCTGGCTATCCCTAATTAATCCCTGCCTCTCCAAGTGGAGACCAATTCTGTCCCTCAGAATTTTTTCCAATAATTTCCCTACCACTGATGTTAGGCTCACTGGCCTGTAATTCCCTGGTTTATCCCTACTACCCTTCTTGAATAATGGTACTACGTTAGCTGTTCTCCAGTCCTGTGGCACATCCCCTGTGGCCAGAGAGGTTCTGAAAATTTGTGTCAGAGCCCCTGCAATCTCCTCCTTTGCCTCACATAGTAGCCTGGGATACATCTCGTCCGGGCCTCGGGATTTATCCACTTTTAAGCCTGCTAAAACCGCTAGTACCTCCTCCCTCTCGATGCTAATATGTTCAAGTATATCACAGTCCCCCTGCCCGATTTCTATGTCCACATCATCCTTCTCCATAGTGAACACAGATGCAAAAAATTCATTTAAAACCCCACCTACATCCTCTGGCTCTACACACAGTTTGCCACTTTGGTCCCTAATGGGCGCTACTCTTTCCCTAGTTATCCTCTTGCCCTTAATATACTTATAAAACACCTTAGGATTTTCCTTTATTTTGCTCGCCAGTGTTATTTCATGGCCCCTCCTCGCTCTCCTAATTTCTTTTTTAAATATCCCCCTGCACTTTTTATACTCCTCTAGGGCTTCCTCTGTCTTTAGTCCTTTGTATCTGCCAAAAGCCCCCCTTTTTTTCCTAATCCATTCTTGTATATCCCTTGACATCCAAGGTTCCCTGGGCTTGTTGGTCCCACCCTTGACCTTTACGGGAACATGTTGCCATTGTACTCTCTCAATTTGCTTTCTGAAAGACTCCCATTGCTCCGATGTGGATTTTCATTCAAGTAGCTGATCCCAGTCCACATTGGCCAGATCCTGCCTTATCATATTAAAATCTGCCTTCCCCCAATTTAGAACCTTTATTTCCAGTCCATCCTTGTCCTTTTCCATGACTACCTTAAATCTCACCGAATTATGGTCACTGTCACCAAAGTGCTCACCTACTAACATTTCTACCACTTGCCCAGCCGCATTCCCTAGAATTAGGTCCAGTACCGCCCCCTCTCTTGTAGGACTTTCTACATGCTGGCTCAAAAAGCTCTCCTGGATGCACTTTAAGAATTCTGCACCCTCTAAGCCTTTCACACTCTAACTATCCCAGTTAATGTTCCCCGACATCTCTGGGAGGTTATTTAGGGAGATTAGGGACCAAAAAGGAGACCCACGCATGGAGGCAGAGGGTATGGCTGAGGTACTAAATGAGTACTTTGCAGCTGTCTTCACCAAGGAAGAAGATGCTGCCATAGACATAGTGAAGGAGGATGTAGAGGAGATACTGGATGGGATAAAAATTGATAAAGAGGAGGTACTAGAAAGGCTGGCTGTACTTAAAGTAGATAAGTCACCAGGACAAGATGGGATGCATCCTCGGATGTTGAGAGAAGTGAAGGAAGAAATCGCGGAGGTACTGGCCATAATCTTCCAATCCTCCTTAGATACGGGGGTGGTGCCAGAGGACTGGAGAATTGCAAATGTTACACCCTTGTTCAAAAAGGGTGTAAAGATAAACCCAGCAACTACAGACCAGTTCAGTTTAATCTTGGTAGTGGGGAAGATTTTAGAAACAGTAATCAGGGACAAAATGAAAAGTCACTTGGACAAGTGTGGATTAATTAAGGAAAGCCAGCATGGATTTGTTAAAGGCAAATCATGTTTAACTAACTTGATTGAGTTTTCTGATGAGGTAACAGAGAGGGTTGATGAGGACAATGCGGTTGACGTAGTGTACATGGATTTCCAAAAGGCGTTCGACAAAGTGACACATAATAGGTTTGCCAACAAATTTGAAGCCATGGAATAAAAGGGACAGTGGCAGCATGGATACATAATTGGCTAAGTGACAGGAAACAGAGAGTAGTGGTGAATGGTTGTTTCTTGGACTGGAGGAAGTTACACAGTGGTGTTCCCCAGGGGTCGGTTCTGGGACCACTGCTTTGCTTGATATATATTAATGACTTGAATGTGGATGTATAGGGCACAATTTCAAAATTTGCAGATGACACAAAACTTGGAAGTATAGTGAACAGTGAGGAGGATAGTGATAGACTTCAAGAGGACATAGACAGGCTGATGGAATGGGCAAACATGTGGCTGATGGAACTTAACACAGAAAAGTGCAAAGTGATACATTTTCGTTAAAAGAATGAAGAGAAGAAATAAAATTAAAGGGTACAATCCTAAAGGGTGTGCATGAACAGAGAGACCTGGGGGTATATGTGCACAAATCTTTGAAGGTGGCAGGGCAGGTTGAGAAAGCAGTTAAAAAAGCTTATGGGATCCTGGGCTTCATGAATAGAGGTATAGAGTACAGAAGCGTGGAAATTATGATGAACCTGTATAAAACATTGGTTCAGCCTCAACTGGAGTATTGAGTCCAATTCTGGACACTGCACTTTAGGAAGGATGTGAAGGCCTTAGCGAGGGTGCAGAAAAGATTTACGAGAATGATTCCAAGGATGAGGGACTTCAGTTACGTGGATAGACTGGAGAAGCTGGGGCTGTTCTCCTTAGAGCAGGGAAGATTGAGAGGAGATTTGATAGAGGTGTTCAAAATCATGAGGGGCCTGGACTGAATAGATAGAGAGAAACTGTTCCCATTGGCAGCAGGGTCAATAACCAGAGGACACAGATTTAAGGTGATTGGCAGAAGAACAAAAGGCGACATGAGGAAAAACTTTTTTACTCAGCGAGTGGTTAGGATCTGGAATGCACTGCCTGAAAGGGTGGTGGAGGCAGATTCAATCGTGGCTTTCAAAAGGGAGTTCGATAAGTACCTGAAAGAAAACAATTTGCAGGGCTACGAGGAAAGGGCGGGGGAGTGGGACTAGCTGAGGTGCTCTTGCAGAGAGCCGGCACGGGCTCAATGGGCCGAATGGCCTTCTTCCGTGCTGTAAGCATTTTATGATTCTATGGGGGAAAAATTCAGTTGGTAGCGCCACCCGTTAGTGCCTTAAGAGGGCGCTAAGTGGGGCGCAAAGCAACTAGCGCCCGTGCGCGGCGATATCTGCACCTCTCGCGAAATTGACCGGACATTTTGCGGCGGCGCTAAACAATACCGCCCGATCTCCTGCGCATGCAGATGTTGACGTCATTCGAGAGTGCAATGCCTTTGGGGGGCCCCGGACCGGAAAATGAGTGGCGTCCCCTTCCTTTTCCGCCTGGCGCAACCAACGACAGGTTGATTGGAACACTTCCCAGTCGCTGTGGGGCTGGGGGGGGGGGCGCTATTTAAAGGGGGCCTCTTCCTGACTTTTGTGTGGTAGCCATTATTGCACCACTCGTTCTGAGAGAGTGAGAGAGACTTGGAGAGAGACAAAGAGAGAAAGAGAGACTTCTGCATTGAGTCAACGCTGTCTGAGGTAGTTTTGGCTTCTGACCATAACTTTGCAGGTACTTTGCTTTTTGACCTTCATAACGTTGATTGCCTAGATACTATGGGGGCTGCAATGGATGGGGATGTCGTCCTTCTCCATCACATTCGGAGGGCACAGAGACGCAGAGAGAGAGTGGCAATCATGGCCAGACGGAGGAGGGCCAACAGGCCTCGGTACAGGAGATCTTACCCTCCCAGGGTTTTTCACCAACAGTTCTCCTACATTAATATGTCTGAGGAGCACTGTTTGCGAAGGCTGCGCTTCAGCAAGGAGGTAGTCACTGAGCTCTGCCACCTGCTTCAGCCAGATCTGCAGCCTCAACTGAGGAGCAGGACGTCTCTGTCAGTGGCAGTGAAGATAACAGTGGCTCTCAACTTTTATGCCACCGGCTCATTTCAATCAGCTACTGGGGACATCGCCAATATCTCCCAGTTCGCGGTGCATTGCTGCATCCGTCAGGTAACAAATGCCCTCTTTAAAAGGAGACGAGAGTACATCTCTTTCCCCATGACCCTGGACAAGCAGCAAGAATGCGCAATGGGCTTTGCGATGATAGCAGGCTTCCCGATGGTGCAGGGCGCCATTGACCGCATGCATGTGGCTTTGCGGGCGCCGCAAGAGAATGCCGAGGATTTCCGCAACTGAAAGGGCTTCCATTCCTTAAACGTCCAGTTGGTCTGTGACCACAGACAGCTGATACTCGCTGTCAATGCCCACCTTCCTGGCAGCAGCCACGATGCCTTCAACCTGCGCCAGACTTCTGGGGCAGACCTTTTCCAGGCACTGCATCACCCAGGAGGTTGGCTTCTTGGGGACAAGGGATATCCTCTGTGCACCTGGCTGATGACACCGCTCCGTTCGCCCAGCACCCCTGCTGAGCTACGATACAACGAGAGCCATCAAGTTACCAGGAACATCGTTGAGCACACAATCGGCGTGCTCAAGCAACAGTTCCGCTGTCTGGACCATTCTGGAGGAGCCCTGCAGTAATCGCCTGAGCGAGTCTCCCACTTCGTTGTGTGCTGCATGCTGCATTACCTTGCAATCCTCAGGACCCAGCCAATGCCACCAGGCTTTGGAGCACCAGCAGAGGAGGAAGAGGAGGAGGAAGATGAGGAGGATAATCATCAGCAGCACCAAGGCGGGAGGGAGGCACAAAGTGGACGGGCCGTCCGTCAAAGGCTCATAGCAAGTCGCTTCTTGGCCCCCTCTGAGGAAATGGCTTCTGCCATTCAAACAATCTGAATGAAACCATCCCGCAACCCAAGCCGGTGAAGACAACAATGATTGCAAAGACCAAACATGTACATTTTGAATACAGACACTTCTTTATTTCACAAACTCTGTGTGTCTCATTTCCGCATGACAAAGTAATAGAAAGAAACACAAAAAAAAGCAGTCATTCACATAACTGGCTCTCACAACCTGGAGACAATGTCCAAAACAGTTACAAAAATTTGACCATGAACCTCGGCCTTCAATAAATCAGTGAAAAACATTTTGTCACACCTCCTACTTTTTGCCTTTCGAGGGTGATCTGCTTCCCTTGCAAAATTCGCCCCTTCCCACCCTGCAGCTCCTCCGTAATGGGACCCCAGTGGCTGGGGGAAGGCTGCTGATTGTCAGAAACTGAGACTGCAGATGCCCTTGAAGGACAGCCTGGACCAGCTCTGGGCCTGGAGGGCCCAGCTGCTGACTGCACCAACTCTGCATGGGCGGCAGCAGTCTGTCCTACAGGTGGTGGCAACTGCAGTGGAGAATTGCCAGTGGTGGCAGCAGGAATGCTGTCATCTTGAGAGAGGACAGCAACTCCCTGCTCGACCGACACACAAGCACTCCCATGGGGCAGCACTTCAGCATCTGGAGCAATCTGATGGAGCACAGATTGCTGGCCTGCTGCGGCACGGTGAGAGCCCCGGGGAAATGTGCCCGATCCAGCGAGGGTGGCAGCAGTCAGTGCTCGCGTGGCCTCAATCTGCGTCTGCATGAGACCAGCCACTGACTGCATTGCAGCACTAAGCATTTGCGTGGCAGCCGCCTGTGCTACAGTGAAGTGCTCCACACTCCTTGCCAGTGATTCAATGGATTCGGGCAACCTTGCCACTGCAGCCATGAGCTCAGTGTGCCTGTGCTCCACCTGGGCACTCATTTCAGCGAGGACACGCTCCTCCTCTGCGTCCAGTGCAGCAGGACTCGAAGCCATACTCTCCCTCTGGGGAGAAGGCCCCCGAGCTTCCCTACCTCCATCGCGTTGCTGCAGCCCGCTAGGTCCTGGAGCTTCACCTTCATCAGACCATTCCCCGCTGCTCCCCTCCAGGGAAGGCATGTTCCCAGTGTGGGCATGGGCTGCCTCGGTAGAGGGTGGCGCTGATGCTCTGGCTTTCTCTTCCTCCTCGCCTTCAGCTTCACTCCCGCTGGCAGCTTGAGGGCCCGTCTCCTCACCTGGTGAATCACCATCTGAAAGCAGGGAGGTACAAGAGTGGCTTTAGCGTGATGACAGGGTGGCAGCGAGGGAGGCATGAGTGCAGCGATTTAGTGATTTGGATTGAAAGTGTCAAAGGCTGCTGTTGTGAGGAACAAGTGGAAGGAGAGAGGACAAAAAGGTGATAACCTTACCATTGCTGTCCAGAACGGGGTTGGCATCTCCAGTGGCAACGGGACCAATCACCCGGCTTGCCACAATCCTGTGGACGCGCACCTCAAGATCGCTGAGGGGTTGCAGCTGAGGCCGCCCTCCACCGGTCCGTTGCTGCTGTCTCCTATTATGAGATAGCTTGGCCTGCAAGAAAAAGGACGGCGTCTGAGTAAATATGCAGCCATGGTCTTGCCTGAAATGCCTCCCATGGTGGAATAGCCCTTACTGTATGCAGCCATGGTCTTGTCTGAAATGCCTCCCATGGTGGAATAGCCCTTACTGTATGCAGCCATGGTCTTGTCTGAAATGCCTCCCATGTTTGAATAGCCCTTACTGTATGCAAAGTGTGGAATGCGCGTGTGTGTTTGATGAAAGGGCCATAGGTGTTGGATGAGTGTTGGGCATTGGGGCTTTCAAGACCCTGTGGCCATAAAGTGAGGTTGAGATGGAGGGATGAAGAGGTTTTGAAAAAAGGCACTCACCCTGATGACCTGAGTGAGGTCGTTGAACTTTTTCCTACATTGGAGATGGGTCCTAGGCACCATGCTGCTTGAAGACACTCTCTGAGCTACTTCCCTCCACACTCTTCTGTAATCGCATGGCAAAGACCTCCTGCCAGTCTCTAGGTACAGAATGGATCTTCTGCGATCCACCCCGCCAACCAGAACCTCCAAGGCCCGCTCACAGAAGCGCTGTGCTCGCTCCCTGGCCCTCTCCATAGTGTTTGGCTGCTAGATTTAGCCATAGGTCTGCCCAGGCCGAGATTCAAGGCTCCAATGAGCAGGGTGTGGCTGCAGAGCAAGATCAACCCTCCCCTTTAAGAACTGACCGGCGCCAGTGTGTCTGTGTTCAATCGCTAACTGACAGCACCTGCGCTGTGCCCGCCCTCTGAGGTAGCGTCTCGCTCCTCGGCCTTAGTGCCTTGAGAGGTGTGTAGCGCCTGATTTCGCGCTCCAATCACCTCCAGGGGTGATAAAAGCCAAGTTTGCTGTCGGAGGCGATAATTAGCGCCAGGCGCTAAACTTTGCGCACCGCCAGTAATGGCGCCCCATATGGGGCGATACTGACTTTTTCCTCCTATGATTCTATGTCACAGCTGGATTATTAAATCTTTCAACATTTTACTGGTTAACTAGCGCATTAACTGCTTGGGAAATGTTAACACATCATTATCGACTCTTTTCAATTTAAAATTCTCACTGACAGAACGAGGAAAGGGATTAGGGGAAATTTTATTTGTGCAGAGGTTTGTTGGAGCATGGAATGCTTTGCTGCAGGGAGTAGTTAAGGTAGACCCTTGCAATTTTAAGGGGAAAAAGTGGCTAAATATTTGAACAGAGGAAGATCTGGGAAGTGAGCAAGGTAATGGGATTAGTTTGGGATTCTGGTTTCCTTCTGTGCTGTAAACCTCCCTGGTTCAATGACTACTAATTTTTTGTTGCCAAGAGTGGTGTTTGTCTTGCCCCATCCACGTGTAACGTTTTGGTTTGGGGGTCCCTACCCTGCTTCTCTGAGAGGGGAACCAATGGCCCAGATCAGGCTGAAGTTGCATGTGAAAAAAATGTTATCTTCTGAACTGAAGGAAGGGAAGGGCCTTTGAGTAACCTTTAGACCGTTCAATTTTGGTGCCTTCCCTCGGTCCAAAATGGGACCTATGCCCTCTCTTGGCAGACATAGGTCCTGCTGGGACTACCAGGCATTCATGCAGTGCTCCTTATCTGGGAAATTTGGCAAGTCCGCTTGTCTGTAGCTCCATGGATACTATAATACAACCCATTAGGAGCTGGATTTATGCTCAAAAAATGTGTCTATTCTGCAGCAGACAACGTAGTTAGGTCAGAACGCCTGATTCCTTGTGAGACAGTAGTGCCAATATCAATTGACGCTCCAATTTGAATCCAGGCCCCCTAAGTGAGTCCATACTGTCTAAAATAGTAGCTCCCAGTGAATTCTGTTATTTTCTCTTAAAACTGATTGAGCATATGAACTGAATTGAAAATTTCTTTATATGATAAATCGCATTGTTAATGACAAGAAGGAAAGGGAATATGTGACATTAGCGTTATGCTGCCTACCATTTTATATAAGAAGCTGATTAAGTGAGCAGGTAATATTTTCCTTCCAATGATGAGAAACAAGAAACCTGACAGTTGCATGATCTACCGGTCTGGTACATCCTACCATTTCACCTGAAGGATGGAGTGAGCCTTTGGCTTAATGGTAGCATTCCTGCTTCTGAGTCAGAAGGTGGGCCCCCTCCTCTCATCATATGGGTTGTGGACTTGTGGGAACCCAGAAAACCCTCCTGCCATATAGGACTAATGGCAGATATAAAGATGATTGCAGCCATGGAAGGAATGTTCACAGATTGGCCTGTCAGACTGTTAATTAGCCTGCTCCAGGCATCATGAATATGGGCAGGATTGATGGACCAGATGGTCGTTTCCTACCCATCATCTTCATATGTTCATATGAATCCTTCCACTACTTCACACTATGCTCCAAGGATGTGAAGGTACGAAAAACAACAACAACCTGAAGGATGTTTGAGGAATCTAATAAGCTCAGTAAAATGAGGGGAAGCATGAATTATATATTCTAAAATGCAGCAAAAGTCCAATGATACTTAAACTGACTAACTAACTCAGTTACTTTTCCAATGGTTGAATAGGGACCCAAGATGCCCATTTAAAAATTATCAAGTACAGGAAACTTTCGTTTATCCGGAGGCAAATGTAAGCTCTATCTACCGGCAAAATTCAGGAGTCGGTTCAGATAATTTTTTTTCTTTTCGTTGCTTCTTTTCTCCAGTCCTGGCTCTGCAAGCGTCTCTGTAGCTAAGCAACAGCTTTAGCTAGACGCTTGCAAGCTGCGCCGACTGTTTTGAAGCTGTTGCTAAGCAACAGGGTTTGTTGCTTCACACGGAGCTCTGAGCTCCATATGTTTTAGCATTAGTGCTGGTTTCTACGGCAGTTTTGATCTAACGGCACCAGCTCGGTCCCGTCGGTGCCGGATACCAGAAAGTTTCCTGTATTTTGTCAGGTTTCCAAAATTAAATTGTTTTTCTTAGTAAAATGTTCTATGCACTACTGAATTAGCTGATTCCAGATGGGACAGCAGTGGAGGGTGCTACAGTTGGCCTCAGAACCCTTCAGCTATGGAAGGGAAACATCAGACAGTGTTTCCACTCCTGTCCATTCATTGTATAATAATCTTGCTAAAAAGTGGCTATGTATTTTCATTTTTTGGATGAGACTTTAAACTGAGGCCATGTCTGCCCTCTCAGGTGGATGTAAAACATCCCATGGCACTATTGAAAGATGAGCAGAGGAGTTCCAGCAACAAATGGCCAACATTTATCATTAAACAGATTATCTGGTCATTTATGTCATTGCTGTTTGTGGGTCCTTGCTGTGCGCAAACTGTCCACCGTGTTTCTTTACATTACAACAGTGTCTACACTTCAGGAGTGCTTCATTGGTTGTAAAACCATTTGGGATATCCTGAAGGTATGAAAGGCATTAAATAATTGCAAGTTCTTGCTTCATGTGTGGATTTCAAGTGAGAACTGTAGATTTAGATCTCTAGAGGTAGGAGTACAGGTAACAAAAGGTAAATGCGATTCTGGGATATACATTGAATATAAAAACAAGGACGCGATGTTGAATGTTGCATGAAGTCCTGAGCTCTCATTATAGGCAGAATATTGGAGCCATGGAAAGGGTACAGCAAGGATTCACTAGAGTGATACCAGGAGTGAAAGGTTATGGCTATGGAGAAAGGTTTGAAAAATGGGTTTTTTGTTCACTGGAACAGAGAAGGTTAAAGAAGGGGATCTAATCGAGGTTTTCGAAGTTATAAAAGATTTTGAAAGAGTAGACAGTGAGAGGTTATTGCCACTGGTTGGTGAAGCGTTTACAAGGGGGCAGAGACTGAGGATTTTCACTAGAAGAATGAAGGCGGAAGTTTGATGAAACCTTTTTACACGGAGGGTTATTAGAACATGGAATGTTTTACCACAAGGGGATGTTGAGGCAAAGGTTCGAACATCAATTGAAAAGGAATTGGATAAGTATTTCAAAACAAAGAATATAAAAGGATACGGGGAAAGAGCAGGGAAATGGGATCAGAGTTGAAGGGTTAACACTGGTGAGATATGGCAAATGTAATTTCTATGATTCTATGAACACATGGGGGGGTAATTATAATGTATGATAACAAATCGGCAGCCCATTTTATACCTCGTCATTGAGTTCAATGGAAAAGAAATTTGGGCGCAGTGTAAAACATATGTAAGTTAAAATGATCCTCCCTCCCCCACCAGTGTTTGGGCTCACACATGAAGAATGACCTTTAATTGAAGAGGTTGCAGGGGTAGCTGTGGAACTGAACCCCACAAAAAAACACCTTCAGGAGACGATGGGAGAAATTGGCAAAAATAAATGTTTTCTGCCCTCTGCTCTGTGGGCAAGGTGGCCAGTTGGTAGGATCATTAGGTAAAGTGCTCTGTGCTGGTCGAGTGCACGACCCATAGGTGTAGCCTTCTTATAGGGTGCCTGATTATAGGGTGATGTTGGCAACTAACATGCTGAAGTCTATGGCCTAGATTAGTGTTTCGACATACAGGTGGAAATGTGGAAGTGGGTTGCAGTTTTAAGGATGCAATGTGGAAAAATGGAGGGAATAGAACAAATAAAGAGCAATCCATGAAAACCGGCTGCATTAGATCCACTGCATGCTGTGCCTGCCACCAGCCTGTACCACTATCGGCCTGTAGTGATTACATGCAGTGTATGGTCAAATAATATACAGAGCAAAACCACCTAACAACAGATGTACTGAGCTGGAATAAATATATACATCATCGGTTTCAAATAGCTGTTTAAAATATTGGACCCTGGAGAGTCATTATAGGAAGTTGCTGGTGTAAGGCAGCATATTAAATCTATTAAGTTTTGTTTGCTATCCACAACGTTACAGTGATATTGGTTTCTGGTTGCTTGACCGGATCTTTCCTGGATCGGTGATTATTTTGTTAGTACTCCTATTGCTGAGTGGCCAATATTGTTTATTAATTCTCCTCTCTTATTGCAGTGTAGTTTCTTAAAGGTGTAATCTATTTCCTCCTTTATATAGACACACCCCAATCTAGGCCAAGGGTGTCCCAGCATTCTATGTACGAGGACCGCATAAATGTGTACCAAAGAACCTTGGGCACCACCTATAAAGTTTAAATCCATGTTCCCTTCAATTAATTTATATCTGAAGCTAATATTAACAGTTCTTGATGTTTGGCTTCAGGATTCATCCGCCAGTGAGGCAATAACACTAAAAACAGCCCTTTCCAAACCTTCAAGCCTACAAAACTCGAACGGAACAAACTAGCGAATAAGAAATATAAGCACAAAGCCTGTTCTTTGCTGCTCAGCTTGCCATTGCGCAGGGACCATATGTGGCCCTAGGGTTACAGATTGGACAACCCTAACCTAAGCCATGAATCTCATCATGATAGCTACCTACGCCTGAAGATTACCTCTATGGGTTACGCACTCCATCAGCACAAGGCGCTGTTTCCAGTAGTCTGGCCAACAAGTGGCAAACCTTGCCCAAAGAGGGTAGAAAGCAGAGAACCTGGATTGGGCATTCTTCCATAAAGCAGGTATTGTTTATAAGAATCATTATGTATCCTTGGATTCTGGCTGAAGATGGTTACAAACGCTTTAGCCTTGTCTTTTGCACTCAGAAGTGCCGAGTGGATGATCCATATCGGCCTACTCCTGAGGTCCTCACCATCACAGAAGCCAGTCTTCAGCCAATTCAATTCACTCCACGTGATATCAAGAAAGGGCTGAGCACACTGGATACAGCAAAGGCTATGGGCCCTGACAACATCCCGGCTATTGTGCTGAAGACTTCTGCTCCAGAACTAGCCGTGCCTCGAGCCAAGCTGTTCCAGTACAACTACAACACTGGCATCTATCCGACAATGTGGAAAACTGCCCAGGTATGTCCTGTCCACAAAAAGCAGGATGAATCCAGTCCGGCCAATTACCGCCCCATCAGTCTACTCTCAATCATCAGCAAAGTGATGGAAGGTGTCATCAACAGTGCTATCAAGAGGCACTTATTCACCAATAACCTGCTCACTGATGCCCAGTTTGGGTTCCGCCAAGACCACTCAGCTCCTGACCTCATTACAGACTTTGTCCAAACATGGACAAAGGAGCTGAATTCCAGAGGTGAGGTGAGAGTGACTGCCTTTGACATCAAGGCAGCATTTGACTGAGTCTGGTATCAAGGAGCCCTAGTAAAACTGAAGTCAATGGGTATCGGGGTTAAAATGCTCCATTGGCTGGAGTCATACCTAACACAAAGGAAGATGGTTGTGGTGGTTGAAGGTCAATCATCACAGCCCCAGGACATCGCTGCAGGAGTTCCTAGGCCCAACCATCTTCAGCTGCTTCATCAATGACCTTCCCCACGGTGGCATAGTGGTTAGCACTGTTGCCTCACAGCGCCAGGGACCCGGGTTCGAATCCGGCCTCGGGTGACTGTCTGTGTGGAGTTTGCACATTCTCCCCGTGTTTGCGTGGGTTTCCTCCGGGTGCTCCGGTTTCCTCCCACAGTCCAAAGATGTGCGGGTTAGGTTGATTGGCTATGATAAATTGACCCTTAGTGTTAGGGGGATTAAATACGTGGGGTTACGGGGATCGGGTGGGATATGTGTCGGTGCAGGCTCGATGGGCCGAAATGGCCTCTATCTGCACTGTGGGGTTTCTGTGATTCTGTGATAAGGTCAGAAATGGGGATGTTCGCTGATGACTGCACAGTGTTCAGCGCGATTCGCAACTCCTCAGATAATGAAGCAGTCCATGCCCGCATGCAACAAGACCTAGACGATGTTCAAGCTTGGGCTGATAAGTGGCAGGTAACATTCGTGCCACAGAAGTGCCAGGCAATGACTATCTCCAACAAGTGAGAGTCTAACCATCACCCCATGACATTCAACGGCATTACCATCGCTGAATCCCCCACGCTCAACACCATTGACCAGATACTTAACTGGACCAGCCACATAAATACTGAGGCAACAAGAGCAGGTCAGAGGCTAGGTATTCTGTGGCGAGTGTCTCACCTCCTGACTCCCCAAAGCCTTTCCACCATCTTCAAGACACAAGTAAGGAGTGTGATGGAATACTCTCCACTTGCCTGGATGAGTGCAGCTCCAACAACACTCAAGAAGCTCGACACCATCCAGGACAAAGCTGCCCGCTTGATTGGCACCCCATCCACCACCTTAAACATTCACTCCCTCCACCACCGGCGTACCATGGCTGCAGTGTGTACCATCCACAAGATGCACTGCAGGAACTCGCCAAGGCTTCTTTAGCAGCACCTCACAAACCCGCGACCTCTTCCACCTAGAAGGACAAGGGCAGCAGGTGCATATTGCCCATCACCTCCAATTCCCCTCCAAGTCACACACCATCCTGACTTAGAAGTATATCACCGAACCTTCATTGTTGATGGGTCAAAATCCTAGAACTCCCTACCTAAAAACACTGTGGGAGTACCTTCACCACACGGACTGCAGCGGTTCAAGAAGGTGGCTCACCACCACCTTCTCAAGGGCAATTAGAGATGGGCAATAAATGCTGGCCTTGCCTGCAATGCCTACATCCCATGAACGAATAAAAATAAAACGTGCTCAACTCCAGCATCATTGAGGATGGGGATATTCATGGAGCCTCCTCCTTGCATTAGTTGTTTAATTGTCCACCAGCATTTACGACTGGTTGTGGTGGACTGCAGAGCTTTGATCTGATCCATTGGTTGTGCGATTGCTTAGCTCTGTCTATAGCATGCTGCTTCCACTGTTGAGCATGCATGTAGTCCTATGTTGTAGCTTCACTTTTGGCACCTCGTTTTTAAGTACGCCTGGTGCTGTTCCTGGCATGCTCTTCTACACACCTCATTGAAATTACTGGTAATGGTAGAGTGAGGGATATTCCAGGCCATGAGGTTACAGATTGTGGTGGAATAAAATTCTGCTGCTGCTGATGGCCCACAGTGCATCGTGGGTGCCCAGTTTAGAGCTGCTAGATCTGTTCTGAATCTCTCCCATTTAGCACAGTGATAGTGCCACACAACACGATGGAGGGTGTCCTCAGTGTGAACATCGGACTTTGTCTCCACAAGGACTGTGTGGTGGTCACTCCTACCAATATTGTCATGGAGAGATGCATCTGCGACAGGTAGATTGGTGAGGATGAGGTCAAGTAGGTTTTTCCCTCGTGTTGGTTCTCTCACCACCTGCCGCAGGCCCGGTCTGGCAACTATGTCCTTCAGGACTCGGCCAGCTCAGTCAGTAGTAGTGCTACTGAGCCACTCTTAGTGATGGACATTGAAGTCCCCCACCCAGAGAACATTCTGTGCCCTTGCTGCCCTCCGTGCTTCTTCCAAGTGGTGTTCAACATGGAGGAGTACTGATTCATCAGCTGAGGGAGAGTGGTGGGTGGTAATCAGCATCACCTTAAAATTCTGGCAAAAGGTCATCGACCTGAAACGTTGGCTGCGATTTTGCCAACCGATGCGGCTGGGGTCGGTGTCGCGGTCCCAGCCCACTGCCTACTGCAGCCCGCACGCTCCAAGTGATTTTCCCCTGATTGGGCTTGTTAAGCCCACCTTGCGAGGTTCCCGGCCAATTAAAAGGAAGTGGGTCTGATGACCTCATTTGATGACACGTCATCAGCTGGTTTCCTTAAAGGGGCCATGTCCAAATTGATTTTGACAGCTGTGCTGTCAGTGTTCTACAACATTGAGGTGCTGCAAACACTGACAAGCACTGCACAAAGATGCACGGCTGCACCCAGGCTCTCCCATGCATGCAGGGAGGTTCTCTTCCTTTCTCATGGGCGGAAGAGACCTCCCCAGGAGATCAATGCAGCCTGGTTGCACATTGCACAGGAGGGCACAAGCAGGGATGTTGTCAGGAGGTCCAGGCTGCAGTGGCGCAAGCCTTTCAGTGATTTCAGTAGATCACGAAACAAAACTAAACGTTACTGCCAAACCACATTCAACCTCATCCTGCTGTGCCACTCATCACATCCACATCACTCTGCCTTCCCTACCCTACTCCTGCACATCTTTACTCACACCAACTTACCTTGCACCTCCACCCATCCCTCTCTATCTACATTATCACTTCCCCATCTCACTAGCCAAACCTCACATTCACCCTCATCTTACTGCAAGCATAGCAACTAACAACACAAAAGGGTAGGCATTTGTATAGTTTAGCCAATGTTCATGTGAAGTTTCTGGTAATGTGCTATCAAACATTGAAACCTTTATTTTCAGCTCTTTGCGTTCTTGGACAGATTTGTGTGCACCTTTGGAAGTGGCTTAGTGAGTTGCAGTGAATGGTGAGACCTAATGGTATCCCCCGCCCCCCCCCCCCCGCAATGGTGATGAGTGTGAAACATAGAAACATAGAAGATAGGAGCAGGAGTAGGCCATTCGGCCCCTCCAGCCTGCTCCGCCATTTAATGAGATCATGGCTGATCATCCAAATTCAGTACCCTGTCCCTGCTTTCTCCCCATATCCCTTGATTCCTTTAGCCTTAAGAAATATATCTAACTCCTTCTTGAATATATTTAATGAATTGGCCTCAACTGCCTTTTGTGGTAGAGAATTCCACAGGTTCACCACTCTCTGGGTGAAGAAATTCCTCCTCATCTCTGTCCTAAATGGCTTACCCCTTATCTTTAGACTGTGACCCCTGGCTCTGGACTCCCCCGCCATCGGGAACATCCTTCCTGCATCTAGTCTGTCTAGTCCTGTTAGAATTTTATAAGTTTCAATGAGATCCCCTCTCATTCTTCTAAACTCCAGCGAATATAAGCCCAATCGACCCAATCTCTCCTCATACGTCATTCCTGCCATCCCAGATATCAGTCTGGTGAATCTTCGCTGCACTCCCTCCATGGCAAGAACATTCTTCCTCAGATAAGGTGACCAAAACTGCACACAATATAATGGCTTGGGCATTGTAGGGATGCTTTATGGCGTTGATGTGGGGTGGTGCCAACCTGGCACATCATGTGGCATCCAGGGTGTACAGTATCAAGTGAAGTAAATCTAGCCATGGTGAGGTCATCCCTGGCTTCCCAGACAGCAATGTGGTTGGGTGCTGATGCCCTGTGTCCTGTGCAGCATCAGTTGATTGCGGAGAAGGCTGGTGTTGTTGTTGTTGCTGCTGGTATGCCCGGTGATGCTGGTGTTGGGGCTGATCTTGGTGGGATTCTGAGGACCAAGGTGAGAGATTTTCAGGGGCAACGATGCTGATGTAATAGATGGCAGATGAGGTTGAGATGGCAGAAGCGATCTGTCAATGGTGAGAGAGGTTGTTCCAATGAGGTGGCACTGGATAGAGAGTTGGCTCCAAATACTTGCAAGCTGCAGAAAGCTCAATATGTCTTCCAAATGCAGTAACCAACAGTTTCTGAGCTTTGAAAGAGAACAGCTGTAACATGGGATCTTTTATACAACTTTGGCAGCTGTCAGGTCATGAGATAATTCAATGCTGAATCCACTCACGACATGCTGAGCTGACATGTTCCCTGAGCAGCGGGTAAACCATGGGGGAGCATGTAAATTGAAATGTAGGCTTAAAATAACAGTTAATTGGATGTTAACAACCCATTTAATGATGTGAATTGCCTCCCCCACCGCTTGGCGTTGGGTCTGTTCAGCGCCGACAGACCCGACACCTGGGAGACTTGTGTGGAGGCGGGTTGACAGCGAGTTCCCTACCCATTGTCAATCTTTGCTATTTTGACAGCTGACCAGCCTCTGAACCCATCCTCTGAGCGCTGGCAAAATTCAGCCCGTTAACTCTTTTTCTCTCTCTCTGCTGAGTATTTCCAGCATTTTCCATTTTTATATTAAAATTAGAGTTCGGCCATTCAGGAGTCAAATCAGGAAGCACTTTTTCACACAAAGGGCACTGGAAATCTGGAACTCTCTTCCAAAAGGCTATAGCTGCTGGGTCAATTGAAATTTTTAAGATTCAGATTGATAAATTTTTGTTAAGTAAGTGTATCAAGGGATATGGAGCAAACCCATGACCTCAACCACCCAAAAGGACAAGGGCAGCAGGTGCATGGGAATACCATCACCTTCAAGCTCCCCTCCACATCACACACCATCCTGACTTGGACATGTGTCGTCCTTCTTTGTTTATCGCTGGGTCAAAACGTGGAACTCCCTCCCAAACAGCACTGTGGGAGCACCTTCACCACACGAACTGCAGCGGTTCAACAAGAAGGCCCACCACCAGCTTCTCAAAGGCACCTTTGGATGGGCAATAAATGCCGGTCTTGCCATCAACACCCACGTCCAGAGAATGAATTTTTAAAATGGTGGGTAAATGGAGTTGGGGTACAATCAGCCATGATATAAATGAATGCTGGAACAGGCTCGAGAGGTCTACTCCTGTCCCCATGTTCCCATGTGGGAGAAATTCCCTACCTTAGTGTCATACATTAGCGCGGCGTTAAGTGAAGAAAGCGGCGGCTGCCGCTCTTCCACCAGCTGGTGGCAGGTCCCATGGCATCCTCCATTTTGGATGTCTCAGTAGCACTGACGTTCTTAGGTAGCACCCTGCAAAAAAAAATGACGGAGCGGTGACGACAGTCGGTGTGTAACGCCGACTTAACATCATCACTACAAACTTCGACCTTAGCGCTAAGTTCAGTGCTGGGTCCTAAGCATTCCAGGTAAACCTTGCGTGCAAGCAGACTGACAATGTCAGCACCTCTTAAAAGGGAGCCACACATCTTTCAGGTAAGTTTAAATTTAAACTTTTGGACTGTTTTTTTTATTTTATTGAAGTAGGGGCTTGCTGCAGTAGATGTTAAAAATTCTTTAATTGTGCAGGGAGTGCTGTTGGATGCTTGCAAGGCTTCAGATGGTAAAGGAATATCTCTCAGAAGACAGGAAATGCTGCAAATACTCAGCAGGTCAGGCGACATCTGTGGAGAGAGAAACAGAGTTCACGTCTCAGGTCGAGATGCTGCCTGACCAACTGAGTATTTCCAGCATTTTATGCTGTCATTTCAGATGTACAGCTTTTGCTCGCAGAGGGAAGAGGAAGACACAGAAGAGGAGGAAGCCGAAGAGGAGGAAGCAGAAGGAAGGCTGCAACCCAGACAGCCGCTTTCTGGCCGGGATATCCGGGATGGAATCATCCGCCTGCAGTGTCCACAATCCCAATTCCCCTTTCAACATTTGTCCCACACCCTACCCTCCCTCTGTTACTGACCATCACAGTATCCTCTTGGCCACAATGCTGAAATAAAAGCCACCACAAATCAAACTTTCCAATCCAAATTTATACATCTATCCATCCAATATGAAATCAAGAAATCAACTCATCACCCTTATGCATTCCCATAATGACTGTCTTGTGTATGCCTTTGTCTATCCTACTGATGTCATGCAGTGCTACCCCACTGGCTGCAGCATGGCTGGTGGAAGGCTGCTGACTTTCAGAGGGGGACACTGCAAATGGCCTTGCTGGTCGACCTTGAGGAGCTGATGGCTGGGAGTGTCAAATCAATCTTCTTCTTCTCTCTCCTCTCCCTCTTTGGGTGTGTGAAATGAGGAAGGCACAAGGGTCGAGTTGTGGTGAGGGGAGGACGGGAAAGCAAGAGGTGCATACCATAAGGAGGATAACGTATGAGTATACCAGCATCTTGTATCCTTTCTGCCCTGCTGCTGGCCAAGGGCTCAGCCATTCCCCTGCCAAGAATGGCCTGCACTGTCTCCTCCAAGGGAGTGAGGTGAGGCTAGGAATAGGAGGTATACCTCGTGATTGGTGCAGATTGTTGGTAGGTGAGTGATGGGTGTGGGGCTGGTCTTGCATTGAGTAGTGTGTGAGGCTAGTGGTGCAGTTGGTAGGAGACGGCTTTTGAAGATACATTCACTGACCTTGACCACTGGTCTGAGGTCATGAAGCTTCTTTGGACACTGGAGCCAGGTGGTGGGGGGTGACACTACTGGCAGTGATGGCCTCAGTGATGTGGATCCACATTGTTCTTTCTGGAGGGCCTCCTGGCTCCTGTGGGTAGAGGACCTCTCTTGCAGTGTTGACCCTCTACACAAAGCTGGAGTGCGATGTGCGGGACCCTGGGTGTCCTTCCCTGGCTTGCTGAGCCATTTGTGTTAGTGGTGAAGCACTTTTCCAATTTTTTGAGGTTTGGAAGGGAATTCAGCTTTAAGAGCTGAAGAATCCCATTTGAGACTTCCTTTTAATGGTAAATTATTTATTGAAAGGCAGTAAGGGCTGAAAGCTGCATTTTTTCACTGCATTTTAATTATTTAGTTCTGATGCATTGTCCTGTTAATTCATAGCCCCTTTAATTGCCCACAATGCCCTGGGAACTCCAGAGCCTCGCTGCCACAGGCTGTAAGAAGCTGCAATGCTGACTGTGGACGGGAACTTCGGGTTGGAGGGTCTCCATTAATGCTACCAGGAGGGCATTGCAGGGTAAGTTAGTGCTGCGCTCCACACCACCAACCCCCATAACAAATTTTTCAACGGTGGCGCTGCGGCCATTTTCAGCGGCCATTAACTTGAGTTGCTGGTGGCAACAGCAATTCTCTTGACATAAACCAATTCCCCCCCCCCCCACCCCCACTGTGTCTCTTATATTAAGGCCAAACTATTCCAATGCAATGAAATTAAGGGGGAGAAATTGGAGGCTTTAGCGCTGGCTGCTACCGCCATGAAATGGCGAAAAGACAGCGGCTGGCGCTCTTCCGCCAGCTGGTGGCAGATCCATCGGCACGGGTCATTTTGGAGTTACTAGCACCAGGGAGATTTCAATGAAAGAAATCATGACGTCAGTGAGTGTGTAACACTCACTTGACGCTCGATCTTCAACATTGCATTTAGCCATTGTACTTACCATCAGTGCAGAACAATGACAGGGAGAGCTGTTGTCTACCAGCAGGAAGCAGGCTGCAGCAGCGATATTTAAAGGCAGCATCACCAATTAAGTTGCACCTGACATGGTTCTGCAGTTTCAGTGGCTGTTTGCTACTTTCCTATAACTGAAACTGCTTTCTTCAGTTATTTCAAGGTTTTTGGTAACAGGGAGTATTATTTCAAGTCCCTCATTATTTTTTAAAGACTTCTGCTCCCAACACTTGCTCACAGTCACGGGGGCTGTACTGGCAGTCGACCTCGCCCTCCAGGATCTACGGCAGAGGGAGCAGAGGCAGCGAGGAATACGGGAACCTGCGCACAGAGGCAGGAGGAGGAGGGCCATGAGGGCATCAACAGGAGACCTTACCCATCTAGAGTCTTCCAACAGCACATCTCCTACCTTCAATTAAGCGAGGAGCACTGTTTTAGGAGGCTACACTTCAGCAAGGAGGTGGTCGCAGAACTCTACCACCTCCTGCAACCAGACCTGCAGTCTGAGAGCTGGGCGAACACAGCTCTCCCAGTGGCAGTCAAGGTCACTGTGGTACACCACATCCCCATCATACCATCCCTGTGTCACGGAACATCACATCGCTCTCCTGAGCATAAAGCTGAAATGAGACACACCACAAAAGATTCTAGACACGATCATTAAATTTATCAATAATCACTAGACACATATTTAAAATTATACTATTAACTAATCACTCTGGTGCAATCACTTAGGGGTCGATTTTAACTCAAGTGCGGGCAATTGTCGGGTTCCCCGAATTTCGTGATTCCCACACAAATCTAAATGGATGTGTGAGATTGATGCAATTTTAACTCAATTGGCCAATTGATTTCCAACGTGTGGGAAGCCTTTGCAAATGGGTTTTTCATGACTGCAAGTCCCCTCTGATGACGTCATTATTGCTGCTGCATTTAAGGTCCACAGCAAGCCTTGCTTCCTCTGCAGGCTTCCAAGCTTTCCCCTTATGATGGCACAGGAGCCTAGAGGGCAAGAGCTGCGCCTAAATTTGATGAGGCATCACTGCAGGCTAGGGCCCACAGGGAGGTCTTGTTCCCTTCTTCAGGGGGGAAGAGGCCTCCCAGTCAGACCAAGGCTCTGTGGCTACAGGTGGCTGGGGAAGTCAACTCCTTGGGGCTCACACGGCGCACCTGGATGCAGTGCAGGAAAAGATTCCATGACCTTCATTGCACTGGAAAAGTAAGTATGAAGTTTCCATCACCCCCAATCTGATCCCCATTGCCTTTTCTCACCAGCACTCAGATTTAGCAATCTCTTCCTCCACATTCCACTTGACACTCACATCCATGCACCCTTAGCCATTCCCTCTCTCTCTCTCTGCTCACATTCACCTAACTATTCGACCACGCGGCCCTCAAACTCCCTCTCACTCTGATGCTTTGAACACAACCGACAACATACAGGGAGGGCCCTTGGTCTTGCAACCTCACTCCATCTTTGTCTCCTTCTAAGTATCTATGCTATGCAATCTCTACACTCACTCCTTCATTCTCACTCAACCTCCACTTGTCTCCCTCATTGCAGGAAAAGAGAGCTCACAACAGGAGAGAGTGAGCCAGGACAGGAGGAGGGCCACCCTCATTAGCCCAGCTCACCCCCTGGGAGGAAGGCGTCCTGGAGATTATCGGGGCTGATACAGATGCGGAAGTTGGGGAAGGACAGACAGGTGCATCCCCGCAAGCTGGTGACAGAATAGTTTTCCATCTCTCTCATTGACATTGCATGAGTCGCTGATAATGATTCTGAAGCTACATCATATGGACTTATGATCATCTGCAAAATGCAATGTGCATGTAACCTTGGCATCACATCTAACTTTTTCCTTGACTCCCCCTCAGGACCATCGAGAGCCCCCATCCCCACTGTGCAGGAGGAAGAGCCTGAGATTCCAGACTCCTCAGAGGAATCTGCAACCTCTGAGGGTGCAGCGTCAGCAGAAATAAGCGCACCCAGCACCAGCGCAGACACTCACACCTCAGGGGGACCTTTGGGACATAGAGTAGTGTTGTCACCTGGTGTATCACAGCTCACAAGTGAGCATCAGCAGATTGTGGAGACAGGGACAGCAGTGGAGAGTCCTCGTCGGAGGGCGTAGGACTCTGCCAGCTTGGCTCAGCTGCATGTCGACCCTCTGCCTCTGGGTCCATCCATAAGATCAGAGGTGATGGAACTCCATGCACAGATGCAGGAATCTCTGGCAGGTTTTGTCTCCAGGGTCACTGCGAGTGTGGTGCGAATGGAGGAGTCCATAGCGAACATGAGCAGAGCCTTTGTGGAGTCATTGGCGCATGAACGCATCAACACGGAAAGGATGGCTACCTACGTGGAAATGATTGCTACCTCCATGGTAAGGCTGGCTATGGTAGAGGAGAGGAGGGCTACGGCCATGGAGGAGGTTAGTCGCCAGGGTATGGAAAACATGGTGAGTGTTCAGAATAGAATGACATCTCTTGAGGAGCAATGGGCATCTATTGAACAGAGAAACCAGACCTTCATGGAAGTCCTTCTGAGTAGGACTGCCATTGTAGATACGTGTCCCCATGGCCCCCCTGATGTGCAGCAAGGTGCTCTCAAGCCACTTGCAGGCGCAGAGGGGGAGCTGACCCATGAGAGGGGGGTTGGTGGCAGGCCTCAAGGGAGTGGGTGTTCCTCTCCAAGCGCTCACACTTCCATGCCACTGCAGAGCCCTCGGTCAGAGCCCCGCCGGAGTCCACACCCAAGTGAGATAGACGTCTCAACCCCTGCACAGCCGCAGGAGCAGCAGACTGCTGATGAGGCCTCACAGGCTCGCCACCCCAGAGGACGCCCGCCAAAGGTGTTGAGACAGGAGCAGCAGGAAAATGAGCAAGGGGCCTCCATATCTGCTGAAGCCACAGGGGAACCACTACGTAGGAGCACGCGTAAGAGGAAAATAAAGCACAAGTAGTCACAAGGGTAGTCACTTGGGTGAAATGTTGTGTATATTGTAAAAATGCCATCAGTTGGTTCTTGTGCATAAAAATTCTGATGGCAACTGTTGAATTTCTGGCATGTGTCATTTCGCGAATGGGGCTTTCACATTGAGGGCTTAGGATTACTTGCAGTTGTCAGGATGCTGGTCAAATAGCTAGGAATCCGCAGGGTTTGGCCATTGTCGATGCTCAGGTAAGAAGCTGCGAGGCAAAAGAGTTTGATTTACTAGGCTAAGCAAATCTGGCCAGGATGAGTGCGTTCCTTGCATCCCGGGCAGCAATGTTCTCGTGTAATGCTGCCGCTGGTTGATGGGCCTCTGTAGGATGCTCGTTTTTGCCCTCCTCCTCCCCCTCCTCCTCCTCATCATCATCATCATCATCATCATCTGAGGAGAGTATGTGAGGAGCCACTTGGTCCTCAGGAATCTGCAAGCCATGACGCTGTACCATGTTGTGGAGTGCACAGCAAACCACAACCATTCTGGAGACCCTGGCTGCTGAGTACTGTATAGCTCCACCTGATCTATCCAGGCATCTGAAGTGCATCTTCAGCATGCCGATGGTTTGCTCGATTATGGATCTGGTGGAAATGTGGCTGGAGTTGTACCGCTCCTCAGCTTCGTTGGCTGGCCTCCTCAACGGCATCATTAGCCAAGTCCTCAGGGGATAGCCCTTGTCTCCAAGTAGCCATCCGTTAAGTTGGTCTGGTGGCCTGAATAGCGGAGGCACACTAGACTGGCGCAGTATGAAGGAGTCATGGCAACTGCAAGGGTACATGGCAAAATCTCTTTCTTGTGGTCACACACCAGCTGTACGTTAAGGCAGTGGAAGCCCTTGCAGTTGAGAAAAATACCTGGATTGCGATGGGGTGCCCTAAGGGCCACATGTGTGCAGTCAATGACACCCTGCACCCTTGGAAAGTCTGCCAGATGAGCTAATCCAACCACTCACGCCGTCACATTTGCGCGATCCCTGGTGAAATGGATGTGATTGTGCGCGAGGGCAAAGAGGGCATCGGTTACCTGCGTGATGCAAGTGTGTGCGGCTGACTGGGAGATGCCGCTGATGTCTGCTGCTGATCCCTGGAATGAGCCTGAGGCAAAAAAGTTGAGTGCGGTGGTGACTTTGATGGCCACTGGTAAGGAGTATCCACCTGGTCCTCTGGGCAGCAGGTCTTGCTGTATCATTGCGCAGATGTCAGTCACTACCTGTCGCGAATGTTGGAGCCGCCTTTGGCACTGCTGCTCAGTCATGTTGAGGTAGCTGACCCTGTGTCTGTAGACCCTGTTTGGGGGATATCTCCTGCGCCGACGGGCTTCTATGCGCTGGCCCCTTCTGGCTTGTGCTGCCTCAGGTGGGAGAGCAGCAGCCTGTCACTCCTGCTGCTGCTGCTGTTGCTGGTGCTGCTGTTGTTCCTGGTTCTGCTGCTGCCGCGTCTGGTGCTCGAGCTCCTCTAATGCCCAGAAGGGAAGGAGAAAAATGGCTCCCATGCTTCTGGCATATGCCTCCGCTGAGGAAGCGCTGAGTGAGGGTGGCGAGAGGGGTATCCCAGGAGTTCACACTGGAGATGTGTGTGAGGCTCCAACCTTCCACAGGTGTGGTTAAGCCTGGTAAAAGTTGCCCCAGGCCTGAAACAACAAAGTCCTGCCACCTGCAAATGATGACTGATCAAATCTCCTCTTTAATGGTTGACCTGCAGCTGATAGTCAGCAAGCCAATAGTGCTCACGCCAGGTTTCACAGGCGTGATCCCCACCAGGCGTGTTTTACGTGGGAAAAGGGTTAAAAATGCAAGGGCCTGTTAAAATGGCATTATAAAGGCCAATTATTGCTGATTAAGGGCCTTAAAGACCAGTCCCGCCTGTTGGAGGCGGGACTGATTCGGGACCATCAGACACGCCTGGGTTAAAATGGCTCAGGGTCGGGAAACAGGCAGGAGGGAGTCCCGCCCTCCGCCCGCCAGTTTTAGTGATTTTAACCCCCTGCACGCCTCAAAGCCCGCCTCACGGCTCAGTTAAAATCGACCCCTTAGTGTCTGTCTTTCGTGTAGCTTTTCCTATTCTAGTGCTCCTATGAAGTGCTCCCCCAGTGGCTGCAGCATGGCTGGTGGAGTGCTACTGACTTTCAGTGAGGGAGACTGCAGATGGCCTTTCAGAACGACCTCGAGCTGCAGCATTAATGCACCTTCATAGAATCATAGAATTATAGAAAGTTACAGCACGGAAGGAGGCCATTTTGGTCCATCGTGTCCGCACCGGCCAACAAAGAGCTATCCAGCCTAATCCCACTTCCCAGCTCTTGGTCCGTAGCCCTGCAGGTTACAGCATCCCAAGTGCACATCCAAGTACATTTTGAATGTGGTTAGGTTTCCAGGCCCCCACAACCCTCTGGGTGAAGATATTTCCCCTCAAATCCCCTCTAAACCTTTCACCAATTACTTTAAATCTGCCCCCCCTGGTTTTTGACCCCTCTGCTAAGGGAAATAGGTCCTTTCTATCCACTTTATCTAGGCCCCTCATAATTTTATACACCTCAATAAGGTCCCTCTCAGCCTCCTCTGTTCCAAGGAAAACAGACCCAGCCTATCCAGTCTTTCCTCATAGCTAAGATTCTCTACTCCCGGCAACATCCTTGTAAATCTCCTCTGTACCCTCTCTGGTGCAATCACACCTTCCCTTTAAGTAGAGGAAAAAGCCTGTGGCAATCATGACTGTGAATTAGACCGTCCCTGATATTGGTCCACCCGTTCAGTGTAACGCCAATGAGCAGCAATTTTAGCACTAAAATCATGTTAATGAAGAGTGAGGGTGAATTTTGCATCTTAACTGGACCATTTTCAGGTAGCGCAGCTTAACCTTATTTACTCTTAACACTGCCACTTTCTTGGCTATTGTTGTATGAACGCATTCAAGCATAGAATCAGGCAGACAGGCTTCCAACTACGATGTTCTCTTTATTCAGTAAAAATGGCTGACTGCTGCTTTCCCGGGTAATTCCCATAATGCAATGCACATTACATTACCGTATTAACTGGTGTTAAACTCGCACATTATATTACCGTATAGACTGGTGTCAAACTCGCAATCAATACACGACATCCCCCTTTTCCTTGGAAACAAACTTGCAGTTTACAAACAGTTGCTTACAATAACACTGCATAACTTATTTGATTTATAAACTTTACAAACTTGTGTCTTACCACACAACTAAATAATTCCCAGATTTAAACATTTAACATCACCCATGCAGTTCTCGCACAGTTTATGTTGTGACATAATCAGACAGTCTTTGGGGTTTTCTTTTAACCCTTTGAGGTCTGGCTGTATTGGGTACGTCTGACTTGTTGGTGTCAGTGGGTATTGCCTGTGTCACAGTGGTATGTGTGTCAGGGTCTGCTATACTGTCCTCAGTCCCTTCTGTTTCCTCCTGCTCATGGAGTGTCTCCTTTGGTCCATTGGTTCTGTATTTCTTCACAAACGTAGTGTTTCTCGAGTAGCGTGCTCCGTCTGGAGATTCTACTACTACTTGACTCCCTGTTTTACTCAAAACTTTGTGCGGTGTGGCATTAAAAGGAGTGGTGAGCTTGTCCACTTTGTCCTGCCGTACCAGCACCGTGTCGCCAACTTCCACCTCTGAGTATTGTGTTCTCCGCTGTTCATCTGCGTACAGTTTGGACTTGCCTTTTTGTTCTGCGTCCCGGTCACGTACTTCCATGTCTGTGCGCGACTCTGTGATGTCTGGCAGCTTTCCTCTCATTTTCCGTTTAAAGAGCTGCTCTGCCGAGTTCTTTCATGTCGTGGCATGGTCAATGCTCCTGTACACAGTCACATATTTTCTAAGTTCACGTTTCCAATCTAGTCCTTCTGACTGAGCAATTCTGATTCTCTTCATAAGCGATGCATTGTGGCGCTCGACTTCTCCGTTAGCCTGAGCCCATTTTGCTGTCGTTTTCAGGTGTTTGATCCCGTTGTTTTCATAGTATTTGAATAATTCAGATCTGAATTGGGGACCATTATCAGATTTGCAGGTGATTGGCAAACCATGACGGCTGAAGATTGACTCTAAACTATCAATAACCTTCTCTGTTGTTGTGGAGATCATGATGTCGTATTCATAGTAGCGACCATAATAATCAACTACCACAAGAATGGAGTGGTTGGATGGCAAGGGTCCCAGTAAGTCTATAGCTACATCCTGCCAGGGGCCCTCTGGTAATGGTGTTGGTCTCAATGGTTCAGGTGGGTCGGATCTGGCTACTATCTGACAGCCGTGGCACGCTTTACAGTGTTTTTCAGCTGCCTTGTCCATGCCAGGCCACCAAACCTTGCTTCTGAGATGTTGCTTTGTTCCAACTATTTCCAAGTGTCCTTCATGTGCTAACACCAGGGCTCGTGCGTGTAACACTGTGGGTAGCACGATGCGTGTTCCCCGAAGAACTAGGTACCCCACTACGCACAGCTCATTTGCAATTGCTGCATAAGCTTTACAGTTCTCAAAATGTCCATTTGTGATTGCCTTCCGTACCTCAATCAACTCTGGGTCGGTAGCAGAGGCTTCCTCCACCTCTCTAGTAGTGAGTGCTTTTGGTGTCGCACTCACAACTACAAATCTCACGTATTCATCTGAGCCATGAAAATGTCTCTCCTGTTTTGCTGTCTCCCCCAGCAATCGTGACAGTGGGTCTGCAATGTTTTGCTTGCCTGGAATGTGTATCACCTTGAAATTGTACGGCTGTAATCTAAGTACCCATCTCGCTATACGGGCACAGGGTTTAGAGTGTGGGCCGTATATCACTTGTCATAGAGTCATAGAGTCATAGAGTTTTACAGCACAGAAAGAGGCCCTTCGGCCCATCGTGTCTGCGCCGCCCATCCATCCCTGTCCAGTCTAATCCCATTTTCCAGCATTTGGTCCATAGCCTTGTATGCAATGGCATTTCAAGTGCTCATCCAAATGCTTCTTGAATGTTGTGAGGGTTCCTGCCTCTACCACCCTTTCAGGCAGTGAGTTCCAGCTTCCAACCACCCTCTGGGTGAAAAAGTTCCTCCTCAAATCCCCCCTAAATCTCCTGCCCCTTACCCTGAATCTGTGCCCCCTTGTTATTGACCCCCCTACTAAGGGGAAAAGTTCCTCTTTATCTACCCTATCTATGCCCCTCATCATTTTGTACACCTCAATCAGGTCCCCCCTCAGCCTCCTTTGCTCCAAGGAAAACAACCCCAGCCTGTAGAGTCTCTCTTCATAGCTAAGGCGCTCCATCCCAGGTAACATCCTGGTGAATCTTCTCTGCACCCTCTCCAGAGCAATCACATCCTTCCTATAGTGAGGCGACCAGAACTGCACACAGTACTCCAGCTGTGGCCTCACCAGCGTTTTGTACAGCTCCATCATAACCTCCCTACTCTTATATTCTATGCCTCTGCTAATGAAGGCAAGTATCCCATATGCCTTTTTAACCACCTTATCTACCTGCTCCGCTGCCTTCAGGGATCTATGTACATGTACACCAAGGTCCCTCTGACCCTCTGTACTTCCTAGGGCCCTACCACCCATTGTGTATTCCCTTGCCTTATTTGACCGTCCAAAATGCATCACCTCGCATTTTTCCGGGTTAAATTCCATTTGCCACTTTTCCGCCCATCTGACCAACCCGTTAATATCGTCCTGTAGCCTGAGACTTTCCTCCTCGCAATTTACCACCCCACCAATTTTCGTGTCATCCGCGAACTTACTGATCATACCCTTTACATTCTCATCCAAATCGTTAATGTAGATCACAAACAGCAAGGGACCCAGCACCGATCCCTGAGGTACCCCACTGGACACAGGCTTCCAGTCACTTGTAATGGCTTATGGTCAGTTACCAAGTTAAATTTTCGGCCATACACATATGGATGCAGCCTCTCACACGCCCATACAAGAGCTAAGGCCTCTCTCTCTGTTTGAGAGTATTTCCTCTCACAGTCTGTTAAACTACGACTTACATAGCATATTGGCACCTCTTGTCCCTGTTGGTCCTGAACTAGTACTGCGCCTAAACCTACATGACTGGCATCTGCTATCACCTTGGTTGGTGCGTCCTTATCAAAATATGCTAAAGTGCCGGCTCTGGCCAACTCTTCCTTGAGTGCACTGAATGACTGTCTCTGTTGTGATCCAAATTTAAATGGTGTGTCTTTTCTCGTCAGGCGTCGCAGTGGCTCTGATAATGTTGCAAACTGCGGGATGAATCTGCTACTGTACCCAACGAGTCCCAAGAAACTCCTCACCTGTGTAGCATTCTCTGGTTCCCGAGCTTCTGCCACCGCTCGCACTCTCTCTGCTGTTGGTCCGATGCCCTTTTCAGACAACAGGATTCCCATGAAAATCAATCGGTCCATGTTGAATTGGCACTTCTCTAGTGTCAGCCCACTTTCCATTAGTCTGGTCATGACAGCGTGCAGGCGTCTGTCGTGCGTTTCCTGGTCGTGTGCATGCACGATAATGTCGTCTGAGATGTTTTCAACACCCTCTATTCCAGCTAAGGCATTAGCTATCTCGTGCTGATATTGCTCACTAGCTGAAGATACACCGAATATCAGCCTCTTGTACCTGTATACTCCGTTATGTACTGCAAATGTTGTGATCTCTCGTGACTCAGGGGTCAGTTCTAGCTGGTGATAACCCCATTTCAGGTCTAGCTTACTAAACACCGTCGAGCCGTTCATACCTTGGAGTATCTCATCAACGGTGGGGATTGGATATCGTTCCCTCACTATTGCCTGGTTTGCTCATCTCATGTCTAGGCATAACCTTACATCCTTATCCGCTTTTGGTACAATAACCACAGGATTTACCCATGGGGTGGGACCAGTTACAGGTTCGATAATGTCCATGTCCCTCAATTGTTTTATTTTGGCCTCTACTGCCCCCCTTAAGTTGAATGGTATACGCCTGAGTGGCTGGGCCACAGGCTTCACTTGTGGGTCGATATACAAACTGATCTGTTTTGTGTTCAGCCTTCCTACTCCCTGGAACACCTTTGGATACCGCTGTTCTAGTAGCTGTCTTACATCTACCACAGCTGAGACATCTGCGCCTATTTTTAAAACTCCCAGTTTCATGGCTGTCTCCCTTCCTAGCAACGGCTCTCCATGGCCTTTAACCACAATGAACTCTGCCTGCTCAGTTCTCTTACCTATTGTAATCCCACATGTGAATACACCTTTAACTAACAGTGGTCGGCTAGAAGCATAAGAGAATAACTTTCTCTCTGTCTTAGGGACATGTGACTGACACTTAATGTGTTCTGACTTTAGTCCTTCCCATGTATTCTCATCTATCACATTATTAGTTGCACCCGAATCAATTAACATTCTCAGGTTTACTCCCCCCACACAAAAGGTAAGTCTCTCTGTTACGTTATTTCCAGTAACAGCCAATGCAAAGTCATTTTGTTCCTCTACATTGTTCACACTGTGTTTCTTTGTACCCTTTGTGCGGCATACTTTGGAGAAATTATCCTTTCCCTTGCACTTATGACACGTTTGTCCACGTGCTGGGCATTTCGGATCTCTGCCCATGTGGTCTGTGTGTCCACATCTGTAACATTTCCTTTCGTTCCTATCGCCATTTCCCTTTGGTTTCTTTGTCGACTTTTCGCATAATACCCTCTTTTCTGTGTAACATGACGAACAGTATCTGTCTCCGCCTTCTCTGTACATGACATGGCTGACATCTGCTCCTCGACGTTTTCACATTGTGAGGCCAATTGTAACGTGCGGGCGAGCGTTAGACCATGCCCTTCCTCTAGCAATTTCCTCCGCACATAGGTTGATGTGCACCTACTTAGGATAGTGTCTCTTATTTGATTATCCGCAACCCCCCCAAAAGCACAGTCTTTAGCAGCCTGCCGCAAGTGAGTAGCAAATTGTTGCACAGTCTCACCTGCCTTCTGGGACAACTTATGAAAAGTCTGTCTAGCAAATGCTGCGTTGACCTGGGGCACGAAGTAGTGATTCAAAGCACTAACCACAGCCGTGTAGTCTGCTGGCTCTCCTGTGTCCAGTAGAGTCGAAAAGATATCCTGGACACCTGGTCCTGCTCGGTGTAGAAGTAGAGCTCTTCTCCTCTGCTTTGTGGCAGCTGTAGAGGTATCGTCGATAATGAGTCCTTTGCCGTTGGCATAAAGCTCAAAAGACGTTAACCACCTCGTCCATCTTGGACCCAACGTGGCTGGCTCGGCGAAACATGCAAAATTTTGAATGCCGGTCTTCTCCATCCTAGCTAATTAAAACTTGGACAACTACCTATTTAAAATGATTCCTTTCGTTATCCTCGTCGCCAATGTTGTATGAACGCATTCAAGCATAGAATCAGGCAGACAGGCTTCCAACTACGATGTTCTCTTTATTCAGTAAAAATGGCTGACTGCTGCTTTCCCGGGTAATTCCCATAATGCAATGCACATTACATTACCGTATTAACTGGTGTTAAACTCGCACATTACATTACCGTATTGACTGGTGTCAAACTCGCAATCAATACACGACAGCTATATCCAATTGTTATCCCATAATCTTAATTGAAGTACAGGAAAGCAGTGCAGTGAGGGTTAAAAATTACTTTACAGTGAGGGGACACTCTTAAAGAAACCCTAATATTCCAAATGGGCCTTAAAGGGATGAATCAATCATCAATGTTAACTTACATGACAACTTGAGAGTAAGTTAGGATGAATTTGGGCATTGGATTCAGAGTAAGGACTACCCTCCCCGACCAAGAAATAGGTCAGACTCAAGTTAAAAGAAACAGGCCATTTGAGACAGTGAAGAGCTGATACATTTCACAAACACAGACACATCTGTGCAGTACTGCTCATTCATGAACTTGGATCCACATCCTTTGTAGGAGTCAATTAAAGAATTCATGCAGGCAACTCTCTCTTCACATCCCCTCCCCCACCCCCACTAAACCAGGGCCATGAGGGCCCATTTATATTGTAAATTTAGCATCGGTCAGAAGTGGAAATCCCTTCAAGTTTAGAGTCTGTGTAAATCCAGAGTCAATCTCCCACCTGACTCCAGAGGTAAAGGGTAGTCAGACTTCTTGGCGCGAGTAGCCTCCTACTCCTTGGGTTTGACAATGTAGGGAGTGCAAATCCTGTACATTGTCAAACCTGGTTTACAAAGTGCTCAGGAAGTCTGTTGGACTTGTGAGCATTTATTATTTTCAAAGCCTACCCTACCTTCATTTAAATATTTTGACAATGAGGATTCTCCTCTCCCCATTCTCTTAACATTTAAACTTCTAACTGCTCAGAGAGAGAGCTCTCTGCCTGGTGTATGCAGGCCTGTGAGTGGTTCTTCTAACTGCTCAGAGAGAGAGAGCTCTCTGCCTGGTGTATGCAGGCCTGTGAACTGTTCTCCCTTGGGCCGGATGGTTAGAGGTCCAGCCAAGTCAGAGCCAAGCTATATAATTAGAATACTGCCTGGGTGGAATCCAAACTGCAGCTACTGGATGAAATTGGTAGCTACAGTGTAAAGGCACCCTTTGATGCAGATTGTTTTCTGTAACTAGACTCTCAGCGAGCTGACACTAATATTTAGCATTGCCTAATGCCCAGATGAAGAGTAGCATAGACAAAAGCAGAGGCTAAAAGGTAGAACATTGCCAGCCTTGATTTAGTGGTAGCACTCTCACCTCTGAGCCATAAGGTCATGGGTTCAAGCCCCACTACATAGACTTGAGCGCATAATCTACACTGACACTCCAGTGCACTGCTGAGGGAATGTTGCACTGTTGAAGGTGCTGTCTTTAGGATGAGATGTTAAACCAAGTACTGCCCTCTCACATGGATGTAAAAGATAAGACCAATATGACCTCTCAGATGCGAAGCGTTTTGGGATGTTATGAGGTTGTGAAAGACGCTATATAAATATAAGTTCTTTCTTCTTGTCCTGTCAATGTAAGTATAGTGCATTGTGTGATGAGGGAGAGACAAAAAAGACAGTAAAGAAAAATAATAATATATAAAAAGGAATCTATCTGTGTCACTCCATCTAAAAGGACAGTTGAATGGAGCTGGCCTATTTACATAAAAGTATCAATAACTCTCAGTCAGGCTCCTTCACCACTGTCTTGAGTTTATTTCTCATGCAGATCCTCATCACAATGCTGCATCTATGTTGTGTGACATAAATATATTAGCATTGTATTTACTTAAAAAGATTCCTTCAGATATTGGAAATTGAGGATTTGCTTTAATGATGCAGCCTACAAAGGAATTCCTGCATAACCAACCACATCATAATATTACATTTAAGAAAGAACGTGCATTTATCTAGTCCCTCATTACATTCTTGGGATGTCTCAAAGGGCTTCACAGATAATTAATTACTTTTGAAGTGCAGTCACTGTTATGTAACCAATCGCAGCAGCGAGAACACTGATGTTGGTGCACCTATCCTGCCAATGGATTTGCAGGATCTTGCGGAGGCAGCATTGGTGGTACCTCTCCAGTGCTTGAGGCGCCTGCTGTACATGGTCCATGTCTCTGAAGCATACAGGAGGGCGGGTATCACTACTGCTCTGTAGACCATGAGCTTGGTGCTGGGTTTGAGGTCCTGGTCTTCAAGCGCTCTCTTCCTCAGGCAACCGAAGGCTACACTGGCACACTGAAGGCGGTGTTGGACATTAGAAACATAGAAAGATAGGAACAGGAGTAGGCCATTCAGCCCTTCGAGCTTGTTCCTCCATTCACTTGGATCATAGCTGATCTGTAGCTCAACTCTATTTGACTGCCTTTCTTCCCATTCCCTTGACAGCCTTACATAACAAAAATATATCGACATCAGTTTTGAAAATTTAAATTGAGAAAACATGCACAACTTTTTGGGGGAGAGAGTTCCAAATTTCCACTACCGTTTGTGTGAAAATGGGCTTCCTGGGCTGGATTTTGCAGGGGGGTCAGCGAGCATGATCAGTGGCAGGTCGGGTGGGAAAGTATTTCTTCTCCCCAGCGGGTTGGGACCCCGCTGTGAACCCGCCACCATGCGCCTTTCCCCAATGTTGGGTCTGTCAGCGCTGAGCAGACCCGACACGCAGCGGCGGGGGAGGCAATTAAAATCATTAGTGGCTTGTTTACAGCCAGTTATCAATGTTTTTTCCCAGATTTTTGGATTTGCCAGGTCAGCCACTGGTTTCCCGCTGTGCCTAGAGCAAGTATGTGAAAGTGAGGGGGGAGGTCAGTGGCCATTGAATCAGCTGATGAGTTGAAAGCTTCAAATATCAAGTCAAAGCTCCCAGCTGATTGAGAAATGTTCCCTTAACCACTAGCTTCTCTAAACTGCATTTCCACTACAGATTCAGGATGCTGCAAGTCTTTACACAAGTCTCCATCCAGTCTGACCTCATTACCCCTCCAACCATTGACAGTTCACTTCTGTCATCTCTACTTCACTGCTTCTATTTCATCAGCATGAGTGCCCTTGAAACTCTCTCACCTTGGTTCTCAGAATCCCACCACGATCAGCCCCAATACCAGCAGCACCAGGCACACCAGCAGAACCAATAGCAACACCAACCTTCTCCGCAATCAACTGATGCTGCACAGGACACGGCATCAGCACCTGACCACATTGCTGCCCGGGAGACCAGGGATGGCCTCACCATGGCCAGATTTACTTCACTTGATGCTGTTTGCCCTGACTGCCACATGATGTGCCAGGTTGGCACCACCCCACATCAACACTATGCCTAAGCCATTCGGTTCACACTCATGACCATTGTGGGGGTACCGTTATGTCTCAGCATTCACTGAAACTCACTAAGCTACTTCCAAAGGTGCACACAAATCTGTCCAAGAACACAAACTGTTGAAAATAAAGGTTTCAATGTTTGACAACACAGTAACAGAAACTTTACATGAACATTGCATGAAACACCCAAGTGCCTAACTTGTGTGTTGTTAGTTGGTATGATTGCACTAGGATGAGGGTAAGTGTGAGGGGTGGCTACTGAGATGGGAATGTGATAGTGTAGATAGAGAGGGATGGGTGGAGGTGCAAGATAAGTTGGTGTGAGTAAAGATGTGCAGGAGTAGGGTAGGGAAGGCAGAGTGATGGGGATGTGATGAGAGGCTCAGCAGGATGAGGTTGAGTGTGGCTTTGTACTAATGTTTTGTGATCTACTGAGATCATTGAAACATTTGCGGCACTGCACCCAGGTCCTCCTGACCACATCCCTGCTTGTGCCCTCCTCTGCAATGTGCAACCAGGCTGTGTTGACCTCCTAGGGAGGTCTCTTCTGCCCATGGGAAGGGAAGAGAATCTCCCTGTGTGCTGTGACTCCCTCCATAAGCATATGGAGGGAATCATGGGAGAGCCTGGGTGCAGCCCTGCACCTCTGTGCTGTGATTGTCAGTGTTTGCAGCCCCTCAATGCTGTAGAACACTGACAGCACAAATACCAAAAGAAAGTTGGCCATGGTCCCTTTAAGGATACCGGCTGATGACAAATCATCAAATGATGTCACCAGGCCCGCTTCCTCTAATTGGCCAGGAAACGCTCTGGGCGGGCTTAACAAGCCCCATCAAGGGAAATTCATTTCAGAGGCCGGGATGAAGACAGCAGTGGGGTCGGGACCCACCACGGACCTGCCAAGGTTCGTAAAATCCAGCCCTTTGTGTTCATGTTCTGGAGTGGGGCTTGAACCCACAATGTTCTGACTCATAGGCAAAGGTCCTACCCACTTATCCAAGCTGACACTTAAGATTAGAGGTTACAAACTCAGGCTTCTGGTGTAAAACATCAATCACTGGGAGTGTATATTGGGAACCTGGGTGGTGAGTGGACAACCCAGCAAACTCCAGTGTCCTCCCTTGAATTCCTGATGTGCACTCCCAGTGGACTAGCTTTGCCCCAGGAGTGTGAATTCATAAAATTATTTGTTTGGAGTACATCATTTCAGACTTTGTTGTTTTCTAAATTGAATAGAAAGTTGTAAAATTTGATCTCTAATCATACCTGTTAATTCAATGGATAGTGCAGTTCAGTTTCTGAATTGACCCCTACCTAAGACATGGGTTGTTCTTAGTCAGAACTAGGTTGCAGTACAGAATTGGAGACTATATACTGGCAATTCAAAGGCATATTTAAGCAATTGGGTCCATTCCAACTGTGGAATATAATGGAATAATTAGTTGATGCTTATGTTTGTGATTTGATATTCCAGTTTGAATTGAATTGTTAAAGCAATGTTTTCTGGTTGTATTGTAATCATTTTTAGTTACTTTCACCTGTGCTCCTATCAAATTATATCTATCAAAGGTGATCCATACACACATTAAAAAATGGAAACAATCCACAGTGTAATGTAACTACAATTTAGCCTATTTTAACTTGAAAATCATGCGCTTAGAGGATATCTCTTACATAAGGTGGGCTGTTAAGAGCTGCTAAAAATTGAGTTTTGGAAGATTCAAAGCTGTGCTGTTCAGAATTACAACTCATGAGCATTCCCATCTGTTCCTTCTTCTCCCGTCCTGCCAACCCTCCCAATTGCCCTGGAGTCTCCAGGAATTAAAGATTAATCTCCCGGACACTGCTGTGAGTGACCTGGGAGAAAAGCCTTAGAGGCATAAAAACATATTGAACATGGGGAAGGTGAAGGGAAAGGTTGTTTGACTGGCAATTCAAGAGTCATCCAGTTGGGTAACGAGGAGTCTGTTTGCTTTCCAATAGAAAGCCAGGAGGATGGACGTTTCAGGCGGTAGTGTGGGAGCGGGGCATTTTCAGGAGAGATGTCATGTGATGAAATCTCCTGGAATATGTCCAACCCTAGCTGCGGTGCAAATGCAGATAAAACCTTGAGCAGAGATGTCCAAGCTTTTCCTCATTATGAGCCACATAAGTGCGTAGCATGGAGAATTGGTGGCTACACCTGGTTTGAATCCCAGTTCCCATTAATTCGCAGATATCTTAAGTTGCTGGCACAAACAGATCTTGGTGTTCTGATTTGGGATTTAACCAACAATGAGGCAACTGTGCTAAAAGCAGCCCTTAAAACACCTCCAGGCCCAAAGAATTAAACAGGACAAGCCAGCAAAAAAGAAACATGCTGAGTTCTTAGCTCTTAGCTCGACGAACCAGGTTACCAGGCCTCAGGAGATATAGGTTAGACACCCCTGCCGTAGAATTTATTGTGCTGCGGAATAGTTGATGGATGAAGCTGATAGTTTTATTTGGATATTTCTGGTCACTGAACACAATTTTATGAACATAAGACTAGTGTTTGGCTCTAACAAATGTTGAAAATTGCTAAAAAAACATGTGTTGCTGTACTCTACGGGAGCGCTTATAGTGTAGCTATCAAGTCTGGTGCCAGTCACTGCAGAGTCCTTTCTACAAGCCGGGCTGTACCTGCCTTATACTGGATTCCTCCCAATTAAATTCTCCACTGCACAAGAGAGCTCTGTGCATTTGTGCTGCAGGATAGTAAATTTTAAATGCTCTGCGAAAGTGGATAGGAGTATTAATACTATTGAAATGTTTTAAACAGCTGTATTTCAGACTATGGGATGTCCAAGTGATCCGCTGCGGAACCATCTGAGCGCCTTTTAAAACCCAGTTGGACATTGCACTGGAATATGTAATGATATCAGCAAATAGTGATGGTATTTGCCTGTTTGATTATGATGCCATACCAGCATAGTTGCCTGATTGATTACTTATGCCTGACCAGCAGAGGGCATGTGACAGAGAC
Source organism: Somniosus microcephalus (assembly GCF_052327205.1). Taxonomy (NCBI): domain Eukaryota; kingdom Metazoa; phylum Chordata; class Chondrichthyes; order Squaliformes; family Somniosidae; genus Somniosus; species Somniosus microcephalus. Next base: position 204,740,273 of record NC_140993.1, on the reverse strand, counting down.
AAGCAGTTTAGTTTTAGTTTCGTTTTAGATGGATTTTCTAGCAGTGTGTCTCCTGTAAGGCTGTTAACCAGAGTTGAACAAACTTTAGATTAAAAGACATTCTCTTTCATAAATGTCTCGTCATTGAACCCACAAAGAAATCAATACAGAATACAAAGTAAATTTTGCAAAACTATGATTCCAGCAGGGGATGGGAGTGTAGATTAGAAAATCAGGATCAGTATGATCGATTTGTGGCACTCCTAATTTTTGCAATCATTAGAATTAGTCACTGGAAAATTGTGAGTACTGCAAATCATGTGCACTGACATCCAGACTCAATTCACGCTTCATTTAAATGAGGCTTGCAAAGTTAACCCTCATACTCCATGCAGGATCAAACCCAAGGGCGAGAGACAGACTTCATTCTGAGGTCTAATAGCATTCACCTGTGGTGTCCAATCAGAGGCCTGATTCTGGAGTTATACTGTTAACGATTATGTCACTGCTCAGCAGAAACAGAATAAATAGTAATTAAAATAACATTTATGATAAATAGCATATTGCAGCTATTGAAAGAATACAAAAGAGAGCAACCAGAATGATTGAGGGGATAGGATTATGAGGAGTGATTATGTAAATTGGGCATTGGAAAAGAAAAGGTTTTTAGGATTCTAAAGGGACTAGATAATGCAGACCAGCACAAGTTGTTTCACCTTGTTCAGAACAGTAGAACCAGAGGACACGGCCTGCACTAGAAGAGGAGTAAATTCAAAACATATTCTGTGGAAACAATGGAGGTAATTTTAACCCCCTAAAACAGGTGGGGTTGGGTTGGGTAGGAGGTTAAAATGTAAAAAATCTGAAACAGGAACCCAACCCACCTCAAAACTGTCCACTTCCGGTTTTAATGCACGAAGGACAAGGAGCAGGTGACCAATCCACTCTCAGGAGGCAAGTCGGTTGTTGAAACCTTTTAAGGAGGCTGCGTGCCTCCATTTTTACAGGATTTCTATTTTTTTAATTACTGTGGACCTCGGGAAACTTTCGGGCCTCGGGAAACCTGGCAGGTAAAAGGAGGTGAGAAGGGCTGGATTCATCAGGTAATTGCTTTTATAGCACTGCTTGTGGGCCAGGAGGAGCAGGCATGGCCCAACAAGCCTACCTGTAAACGTCACCCCACATCCACAATCTCCCTCTGACCCCCTCCATCACCGACCCCCTCCATCACCGACAACCTCCATCACCGACAACCTCCATCACCGAGCCCCTCCATCACCGAGCCCCTCCATCACCGAGCCCCTCCATCACCGAGCCCCCCCATCACCGAGCCCCACATCACCGAGCCCCCATCACCGAGCCCCCCCATCACCGAGCCCCCCCATCACCGAGCCCCCCATCACCGAGCCCCCATCATCAAACCCCCGATCTCGTCCCATGATCTCTGACTCTCCCCAAACACCCAATCTCTCCCCTTCGATCATTCCCCGACCGCATGCGATCTTCGACCCCCTGCGATCACACCCGACCCTCTCAACCTCGCTCTATCCACCCCCCACCACCCGATCTCTACCCCCAACAACCACAAAACTTACCTGATCCTCGGCTGTGGCCTTTTCTGGAGGACATCCCCACCTGACAGGCAGCCAAGCATGTCAATCAGGCTGGCTTCCGGGCGGGGAATTTGTTTTGAAAAATCCATGCACGCCATGGAGTTAAAACACTAAAGCACTTCCTGGTTTTCCGACCATAAATCCTCCCCCTCACCACTCCTAAACCCCGCCCCAGTGAAAACCAGGGTCAATATTTCAGTGCGTGAGTGGTAAATCTATGGAACAGACTCCCTAGGGAGATGGTGGAAGATGTTAATATTGATTCATTCACATGCAAATTAGAAAATAATATTTTGGGATGCAGTATATGAGTAATTTGAGACATGACCTGGGGCAATTGCAGCATGCTTGGGAGGAACAGGTGACTTTGGACCTGTGGTTCCCAAAGCTCTCCACCACTGGGGTGTTCCTCGTGTCATGTCTGGGTCTGTTGCAGTCCAATTGATAGAGATTGATTGCTTTGATTAATCAGCTACTCCATTATCATTGTATTATGGACTACCAGGGTGGTGGAAGGTGAGCTAGATCATACTTGGGTTTTTGTCGAGCAATTCCTATGTTCCTACGTAAGCCATTGATGACTATGAGCAAAAAAAGCACCAAATTTATCTCTCCTTGTAGACTGAAAAAATAGTATCAACTAATACAGAGGTGCTCAGTACAAGGCACACTGCCAGTTGCACGTCTTGACAAGATTGGCGACACTGCACTTTTACTTCAGTATTTCTGTTGTGTATGTAATATGTGTGCTACTTTGAACCTATGGACAGGACTGCACTACTTGTTGGGCGTAGTGATACGCAGTACCACTCCTGGCCATAGGGGTATAAATAGTACTGTGGGTACTGATCCCCCTCAGTTCCCGCCTGTGGGCATGAAGTAAAGACCTATGTATAGTCCCTACCTCCAACCAGTAAAGACCTGTTTGAGTTATACGTTTAAGTCTTTGTGTTAATTGTTCAATACAATACACATACTTAACACTGGCGACGAGTCGGTTCGAACCCTGCGGCAGTTATTCCACAGCGGCTTCGTCCAAAGACAGGATGTTGAAGAGAGGTTCCAATCCTCAACACCCCACTGAAAACTGAAGGGCAGCAGAAATCCTGACAGCTTCCAGCGACTGGAAGCGACAGGCATTAGGACCCTGAAGCCTCCATAACCTCGTGGGTAAGCCAGAGCCCGGGAGGGCGCGAGCGGGTAAGCCAGAGCCCGGGAGGGAGCGAGCAAGAGCCGCCGAGCGGGTGAGCCAGAGGCCGGGAGCCGCTTCAAGCGGGAGGCGCTTAGCGGGCCAGCGATCGCACCGGTGATAAGGGCTGAGAACCGTTTCGGGCGGGCGGCGCACCAGCGATCGCACAGGAGATAAGAGCCGCAGTCGGGCTGAAAGTCAGCGACGAGAAGCACGGGAAAACCGCCATTGAAGTGGGCGGGGAGAGCGAGAAGCGCGGGAAAGCCGCCATTTTTCGCGGGAAAACCGCTGGGGAAGAAGGCAGAAGCGGGAAAACCGCCATTTTGTGGGCGGAGGACGACGGCAAGAGCGGGAAGCCGCCATCTTGGATAACAGTAAAAAAAAAATCTGAGAAATTGCAAATCTGATAAAGTACTACAATGCCTAAACACGGGAATATTAGCAACTTTGATAGTGACATCGAAGATTGGGCCATATATGTTGAACGAGTTAAAAATTATTGTAAGGCCAATAAAATTTGTGAGGCTGATAAAGCACTAACATTATTAAATTTAATGGGTGCGAAGACATACGGGCAATTGAAACACCTGTTATCACCAGATGAACCGGCGGATAAGACGTTCGATGAGATTGTTACTGTCCTGAAAGATCATCTAAACCCCACGCCGCTGATGCTAGCGGAACGATTTAAATTTTACGACAGAAGGCAGCTACAGCATGAAAGCAATGCTGATTATTTGCTGGAATTGCGTAAATTAGCGAAATATTGCCAGTTTGGAACGGGACTGACAGAGGCACTTCGAGACAAATTTGTGTGTGGTTTATTTAAACAGGATACACAAAAGCGACTGCTCGAGGAGAATGAGCTGACGCTTGAGAAGGCGGTCACTATGGCAGCAGCACACGAAGCCGCAGCGAGAGGCACGGCAGTAATGCAGCTACGGTCACCGGAGCTCAGTGCACACAAATTGGGTGTGAGTTCTGGCAAATGTTATCGTTGTGGAAAGACAACGCATGATCAGAACCAGTGTTGGTTTAAAAACCAAGAATGTAGAACTTGTGGTAGGCTTGGACATATAGCTAGAGTATGCAGGTCAGGGAAGAAGACCAGCAACAAGAAGTCACCGCAAGGAAAATACGCAAAGGTACACAAGGTGACCGAACAGGAGTCCGATTCAGACGCTAGCAGTAATGAACTGGCTAGCTTAAGCTGTAATGAACTGGCTAGCTTAAGAGTACTCAACGCTGGTAAGGGTGCAGACCTCCAGACAATTTGGGTCACTCTTCAGATAGAAGGAGTCCAAGTAAAACTGGAATTGGACACTGGATCGGCATTGACGGTCATAAATAAGAAAGATTACGGAAAGTTATTCCAACATATTCCCCTACAGGATACGGGGATTATATTGAAAACATACACGGGGCAAAGAGTGTACCCCATCGGGAAAATAGAGGTTGCAGTGGTCCACAAGGGCGAAGACAGTCAAATAATGGACTTATATGTGATATCTGAAGGAGGTCCTCCACTACTAGGACGGGAGTGGATTAGGAAAATGAATATGGACTGGCATTTCCTACAAACAATAACGAGTGAGAACTCGGTGAAGATAGTCGGCCCAGACTCTGGAACGGATGATGGTAAGCCCAACTCAGGTGCAAAAGACAAAGTTTCAGCACAGAATTCCACTGAGCAACAACAACATAGTTTAACTGTGGATTCTGAGTCTGGCAAGTCTACTGATGTGCCCATTTCTGAGGGACACCGGGCTCGAACTCAACTCCATTTCAAACTACAACAGCAATTAGAACAAATGCTTCGCCGTTTTGAGCAAGAGTTGAATGCAACGAAAGAGTTCTTTGATATAGAGTTGGAGAATCTGGAAAGACAACAGAAGCAGCTGATGGAGAAAATGGAGCAGGAGCACACAAAACGTCTGATGTCAGAGGAGTTAACGGTCAGCCAACTCCTGCATATGCTGAAGGACAGGACTCTGAAATGGGAAAAACTTGAACATGAACTTCAATATTCAAACGAAAGGGGTTCGGAGCTCTCAAAGGTTATTGGAAGAGCTGAGGTGGCAACACAGACTGAGATGACTGCAACAGAGCAGCCCTTGGATGCCAAAAGTACGCTGACTCACGTCAACGTAGAACAACAGACCGCTGAAACAGCTGCTCCGGTAGAGGGATTGCATAGTCCGATCAATCAATCTCCAAAGGAAGTTGAAGTATTAAAATCACAAATGAGGTCACTAGTAAACGACTTGCTGAAAGCCCAGAAAAAGCTGGATGCAGAGGTACACATGAAGAAGTCTCTTCAGGAAAGATGTCTGGATTTGGAACAAGAGCTGGCTAACGTCCAGCTGGGTATGGAGGAAATAGACGACCCTCTCACTGGTCTAGCTCAGGACGACACCGAATATTACGATGTCCTGTCCTGCCCAGCTTGTAACTTCGACTCCCAAAGTGCAGAAATCATGGAGGAGCACCAAAAGTCTACGGAACATCGGGAGAAGCTGGCTCTACGACGGAAACAGGAGGAAGAGAAGGAGGAACTGCGCATGCAGCTGGCAGCTGTGGCAGCTGAAAATGGAGCCCAGAGAGTCTCCAAGAAGCAGAAAAGGAAAAGTAAAAACAGAAGATGACCCATCTGAACCATTATCACCTCTACCAGATCACACACGTGGTCCCTCCGAACGGAGCCAATTCAGTTCGGAAGTTCAAACTGTTAAATCCATGGAAGGACTATTGAATGAGTCACTCCAGCAACGTGAACCGACTACACCACAGAGATTGAATCTGTGAACTGTTTTCCGCAGAGACTGAATCTGTGATCTGTTTTGACATGAAGTTATCTATGTATCTATGTTATTCTGTTATGTAAACCTGAAGTTATATATGTATATATGTTATTACGTTATGTTAAATGGGGAGATGACTGTAAAGCTAGGAAGGGAGGAATGTTGTGTATGTAATATGTGTGCTACTTTGAACCTATGGACAGGACTGCACTACTTGTTGGGCGTAGTGATACGCAGTACCACTCCTGGCCATAGGGGTATAAATAGTACTGTGGGTACTGATCCCCCTCAGTTCCCGCCTGTGGGCATGAAGTAAAGACCTATGTGTAGTCCCTACCTCCAACCAGTAAAGACCTGTTTGAGTTATACGTTTAAGTCTTTGTGTTAATTGTTCAATACAATACACATACTTAACAATTTCCACCTCAATTCTACTGTGACATGAATTTGATGTCATTTTCATGAAAAAAACAACCCGATGACTAACGATCTTTATTTTAATTCATTCATGGGATGTGGGCATCGCTGGCAAGGCCAGCATTTATTGTCCATCCCTAATTGCCCTTGAGAAGGTGGTGGCGAGCCGCCGCTTTGAACCGCTGCCGTCCGTGTGGTGAAGGAATTCCCACAGTGCTGTAAGGGAGGGAGTTCCAGGATTTTGACCCAGCGACGCTGAAGGAACGGCGATATATTTCTAAGCCAGGATGGTGTGTGACTTGGAGGTGAACTTGAAGGTGGCGGTGTTCCTATGCGCCTGCTGCCCTTGTCCTTCTAGGTGGAAGAGTTTGTGGGTTTGGGAGGTGCTGCCGAAGAAGCCTTGGCGAGTTGCTGCAGTGCATCTTGTAGCTGGTACACACTGCAGCCACGGTACGTCGATGGTGGAGGGAGTGAATGTTTAAGGTGTGGATAGGGTGCAAATCAAGCGGGCTGCTTTGTCCTGGATGGTGTCGAGCTTCTTGAGTGTTGTTGGAGCTGCACTCATCCAAGCCAGTGGAGAGTATTCCATCACACTCCTTACTTGTGCCTTGTAGATGGTGGAAAGGCTTTGGGGAGTCATGAGGTGAGATACTCGCCGCAGAATACCTAGCCTCTGACCTGCTCTTGTTGCCACAGTATTTATGTGGCTGGTCCAGTTAAGTTTCTGGTCAATGGTGACCCCCAGAATGTAGATAGTGGGGGATTCGGCAATGGTAATGCCGTTGAATGTCAAGGGGCAGTGGTTAGACTCTCGCTTGTTGGAGATAGTCATTGCCTGGCACTTCTGTGGCGCAATTGTTAACTGCCACTTATCAGCCCAAGCCTGAACGTCATCCAGGTCTTGTTGCATGTGGGCATGGACTGCTTCATTAGCTGAGGAGTTGCGAATGGCACTGAACACTGTGCAGTCATCAGCGAACATCCCCATTTCTGACCTTATGTTGGAGGGAAGGTCATTGATGAAGCAGCTGAAGATGGTTGGGCCTAGGACACTGCCTTGAGGAACTCCTGCAGCAATGTCCTGGGGCTGTGATGATTGACCTTCAACCACGACTACCATCTTCCTTTGTGCTAGGTATGACTCCAGCCAGTGGAGAGCTTTCCCCCCGATACCCATTGACTTCAGCACTTTTGATGACACCTTCCATCACTTTGCTGATGATTGAGAGTAGACTGATGGGGTGGTAATTGGCCGGATTGGATTCATCCTGCTTTTTGTGGACAGGACATACCTGGGCAGTTTTCCACATTGTCAGATAGATTCCAGTCTTGTAGCTGTACTGGAACAGCTTGGCTAGAGGCATGGCTAGTTCTGGAGCACAAGTCTTCAGCACGATAGCCAGGACGTTGTCGGGGCCCATAGCCTTTGCTGTATCCAGTGTGCTCAGCCGTTTCTTGATATCATGTGGGGTGAATCGAATTGGCCGAAGACTAGCTTCTGTGATGGTGGGGACCTCAGGAGTAGGCCGATATGGATCATCCACTCAGCGCTTCTGGCTGAAGATGGTTGCAAACGCTTCAGCCTTGTCTTTTGCACTCACGTGCTGGGCTCCACCATCATTGAGGATATTTATGCAGCCTCCTCCTCCCGTTAGTTGTTTAATGGTCCACCACCATTCCCAACTGGATGTGGCAGGACTGCAGAGCTTTGATCTGATCCGTTGATTGTGGGATCGCTTAGCCCTGTCTATAGCATGCGGCTTCTGCTTTTTAGCATGCATGTAGTCCTGTGTTGCAGCTTCCCCAGGTTGGCACCTCATTTTTAGGTACACCTGGTGCTGCTCCTGGCATGCTCTTCTACACTCGTTGTTGAACCAGGGTTGGTCCCCTGGCTTAGTGGTAATGGTAGAGTGAGGGATATGCCGGGCCATGAGGTTACAGATTGTGGTGTAATACAAATCTGCTGCTGCTGATGGCCCACAGCGCCTCATGGATGCCCAGTTTTCAGCTGCTAGATCTGTTCTGAATCTATCCCATTTAGCATGGTGGTAGTGCCACACAACACAATGGATGGTGTCCTCAGTGTGAAGACGGGACTTCGTCTCCGCAATGACTGTGCGGTGGTCACTGCTACCAATACTGTCATGGACAGATGCATCTGCGACAGGTAGATTGGGGAGGACGAGGTCAAGTAGGTTTTTCCCTCACCAGTTGGTTCTCTCGCCAAACCCAGTCTGGTAGCTATGTCCTTCAGGACTCGGCCAGCTCGGTCAGTAGTTGTCCTACTGAGCCACTCTTGGTGATGGACATTGAAGTCCCCCACCCAGAGTATATTATGTGCCCTTGCTACTCTCAGTGTCTCTTCCAAGTGGTGTCCAATATGGAGGAGTACTGATTCATCAGCTGAGGACAGGCAGTAGGTGGTAATCATCAGGAGGTTTCCTTGCCCATGTTTGACCTGAAGCTATGAGACTTCATGGGGTCTAGAGTCAATGTTGAGGACTCCCAGGGCCACTCCTTCCCGACTGTATACCACTGTGCCACCACCCCTGGTGGGTCTGTCCTGCCGGTGGGACAGGCATACCCAGGGATGGTGATACTTGATCAAAGGGGTTTTCACACAAAACGTTGATTCTATTTTCTCTCCACGGATGTTGCCTGGCCTGCTGAGTTTTTCCAGCATTTTCTGTTGTTATTTCGGATTTCCAGCATCTGCAGTATTTTGCTATCATAATGGTGATAGAGGAGTTTGGGACATTGGCTGAAAGGTATGATTCTGTGAGTATGACTATGTCAGGCTGTTGCTTGACTAGTCTGTGGGACAGCTCTCCCAATTTTGGCACAAGTCCCCAGGTGTTGATGAGGAGGACTTTGCAGGGTCGACTGTGCTGTTGCCGTGTGCATAGCCGGTGCCAAAGTTGATGTTGGGTGGTCCATCCAGTTTAATTCTTATTGTTGTGTTTCATAGCGGTTTGTTACAACTGAGTGACTTGCCCGGCCATTTCAGAGGGCAGTTAAGAGTCACATATAGGCCAGACCAGGTAAGGACGGCAGATTTCCTTCCCTAAAGGACATTAGTGAACCAGATGGGTTTTTACGACAATCACCATTATTGATGCTAGCTTTTTATTCCAGATTTATTTAAATAACTGAATTTAAATTCCCCAGTGGTGGGATTTGAACTTGCATCTCTGGATCATTAGTCCAGGCCTCTGGATTACTAGCCCAGTGATATTACCACTATGCTACCGTTCCCATAAATTTCATACTGTAAGTACAGACATGAATAGAATTGTACTCCAAGAATATTGGCATGCACAAAATTTCACACTAAAGGAAAAGGCAGGTACAGAATTTCACTCAAAGAGTAAAGCTGTGCATGGAATATTGCCGGAAGATACTAGTGCAGGTCTGTTCATGTGTGATTAGTTTGACTGCTGTTGGTTGGAACTCTACCCTGTTCATCCTTTTGTGTCATTTGCAGCCAGATATGAACTTTTGTGCACACATGTAGTTTTGCTGTGAAATTCTGTGTCTGCCAGTACCCTTTGAGTGAAATTCCATGCATGCCTGTACTTTCTGTAATTCCAGTGTGAATTCTGTGTCTGCCTGTTCCTTCAGTGTGAATTCTGTGTCTGCCTGTATCTTCAGTGTGAATTCTGTGTCTGCCTGTATCTTCAGTGTGAATTTTGTGTCTGCCTGTATCTTCAGTGTGAATTCTGTGTCTGCCTGTATCTTCAGTGTGAATTCTGTCTGCCTGTTCCTTCAGTGTGAATTCTGTGTCTGCCTGTTCCTTCAGTGTGAATTCTGTGTCTGCCTGTTCCTTCAGTGTGAATTCTGCGTCTGCCTGTAAAATCAGTGTGAATTCTGCGTCTGCCTGTTCCTTCAGTGTGAATTCTGTGCCTACCTGTTCCTTCAGTGTGAATTCTGTGCCTACCTGTTCCTTCAGTGTGAATTCTGCGTCTGCCTGTATCTTCAGTGTGAATTCTGCGTCTGCCTGTATCTTCAGTGTAAATTCTGCATCTGCCTGTATCTTCAGTGTGAATTCTGCGTCTGCCTGTATCTTCAGTGTGAATTCTGCGTCTGCCTGTATCTTCAGTGTAAATTCTGCATCTGCCTGTATCTTCAGTGTGAATTCTGCGTCTGCCTGTATCTTCAGTGTGAATTCTGCGTCTGCCTGTATCTTCAGTGTAAATTCTGTGTCTGCCTGTATCTTCAGTGTAAATTCTGTGTCTGCCTGTTCCTTCAGTGTGAATTCTGTGTCTGCCTGTAAAATCAGTGTGAATTCTGTGCCTACCTGTTCCTTCAGTGTGAATTCTGCGTCTGCCTGTATCTTCAGTGTGAATTCTGCGTCTGCCTGTATCTTCAGTGTAAATTCTGCGTCTGCCTGTATCTTCAGTGTGAATTCTGTGCCTACCTGTTCCTTCAGTGTGAATTCTGTGTCTGCCTGTTCCTTCAGTGTGAATTCTGTGTCTGCCTGTTCCTTCAGTGTGAATTCTGTGCCTGCCTGTTCCTTCAGTGTGAAATTCTGTGCACACCTGTAGTTTTATTATGAAATTCTGTGTCTGCAATATTTTTGGAGTGCAATTCCATTCATGCCTGTACTTACAGTGTGAAATTTGGTGTCTGTCTGTATCTTAAGACAAAATGCCATGCCCGCCTGTAATCTTGGAGTGAAATTTTGTGAACGGCCGAATTCCACATTCCGAAAATGCAAAAAAAAGTAAATTACAGCTTTTTTTTTAAACATCCACCTGTTTTATGATTTCTTTTCCTCCTGGTTGCCCCCTTCAAAGTCTTGAGTGCAGCACTGAGGGAGTGCTGTGTTGTCGGAGGTGCCGTCTTTTGGATGAGGCATTAAGCCAGGGTGCTATTTGCTTGTTCAGGTAGATCTAAAAGATCCCATGGCTCTACTTGAAGAAGAGCAGTAAGTTTACCTGGTGTTCTGGCTGGCATTCCTCCCTCAACCAGTACCCTTATGGGATATTCCTGGTGCAACATATCTGATGCAACAGTCACTGCAGTGCAAATGTAATTCACAGCAAAATGCTTTAAGACACTTTGACAATGAGATAATAAGTTAGTATAAACGTCTTCTTCCTCCCTCCCTTCCTCAGTTCCTTCTTTCCTTCCTCCCTTTTGTCCATTCTTCCCTCCTTTATTCCTTTCCTACATTTTGGGAAAGCGGGGTGTATTTGTGCATGTTTGGGAAAGGAAGGGGGACGATGCAGCTGTGTTCGGGAAAGGAGGAAGCAGTGAAGTGTTTGGCTGCATTATCAAAAATAAGCCTGCTGGAGGATTAGTGAGAGCAGCTTAATGCCACGTCATGGATTGGAATTGTGAACCCTCCTCCCTCAGTTTGGGAAGATATACATTAAGAAAATTAGGTAAACAACCGCCTAACAAGTGTACTTAATGTATGTAACAGGATAAATAGATTATGGATGTTCCCATGTTCAGAAGAATTTATGGTTGCTCTTAAGTATTATCAGCTCCACCTTTCATTTCTTTTTCCTTTTTTGTTTTTTTAAAATTACTGTATAATTTTTTGTGGTTTATTATTTTTAGTTTTTTTGTAATAAAAACCGTTGCAAGAGAGGGAAAAAAAACCCAGCTCTGGACATCCTGATTTACGTACGGTAATCTAGATAAAAAGCATAGAGCTGTCACTGAGCAGTTCCAGGGCAGGATACCTAGTAAGTGAGTCTGTGGGTGGGCAGTGGCAGTCCCTGGGGCTATTACCTCATAAAACTACCAGAGATGTCAGGGAACATAGGGTCTAATGAGAGGGAGGAACTGAAAGAAATCAGTATTTGTAGGGAAATGGTGTTGGGGAAATTAACGGGATTGAAGGCCGATAAATCCCCAGGGCCTGATAATCTACATCCTAGGGCACTTAAGGAAGTGGCCCTAGAAATAGTAGATGCATTGCTGGTCATCTTCCAAAATTCTATAGACTCTGGAACAGTACCCATGGATTGGAGGGTAGCTAATGTTACCCCACTATTCAAAAAAGATGGTAGAGAGAAAACGGGGAATTATAGACCGGTAAGCCTGACATCAGTAGTGGGGAAAATGCTAGAGTCCATTATAAAAGATGTAATAGCAGAGCACTTGGAAAACAGTGACAGGATCGGACAAAGTCAACATGGATTTACAAAAGGTAAATCGTGCTTGACTAATCGACTGGAATTTTTTGAGGATGTAACTGGTAAAATAGATAAGGGAGAACCAGTGGATGTGGTGTATTTGGACTTTCAGAAGGCTTTCGATAAGGGCCCGCATAAGAGATTAGCGTGTAAAGTTAAGGCACATGGGATTGGGGGCAAGGTATTGACTTGGATAGAGAACTGGTTGGCAGACAGAAAGCAAAGAGTTGAAATAAACGGGTCTTTTTCCGAGTGGCAGGCAGTGACTAGTGCGGTACCACAAGGATCGGTCCTAGGATCCCAGCTATTCACAATATATATTAATGATCTAGACGAGGGAACTAGATGTAATATCTCCAAGTTTGCAGATGACACAAAGCTGGGTGGGCGTGTGTGCTGTGAGGAGAATGCCGAGAAACTCCAGTATGATTTGGACAGGTTGGGTGATTGGGCAGAAGCATGGCAGATGCAATATAACGTGGATGTAATGAAATCTGTATTCGTTCTTGCCTGTATTCGTTTTGCACTCATGTATATTACCCTCCCCCACACAGTGTATAGTTTCACTTCCTCTTTCCTGACTAACCTGGAAGGTTCCAGGTCTTGGCTCTTGGCTCCGCCCCTGACTTCTCTTACATAAAGATCCCAGGATCTGTATGACTCATTCCTGCGAGCCAGTCAGTGTGTTGAGATGTTAGCTCTGATCTTCGTGATTAAAAGCCAACTTGTTAAAGTCTATGGCCTAGAAATTCAGTTCTGACGCTATTGCGGCGCTAAAGTCGGGCGCTCGTCAAATTTAGCGCCCGCCGGAAAGTGCAGGCGAGCTCGCCGAAATTCAGTAGATTTGGCCAACTTTTTGGCTGAGCGCTGCACAAGGCGTTGGAACCCTGTGTTCAGGCGCTAATCCGGCGATGCAGCCTAATAACGCCGATTCCGGGCGCAGCGCAGGTGCGATCATGTGGTGAGTGTCAGCAGACACCCTGACGCCGGCCAGCTCTTAAAGGGGGAAGGGTCAACTTTGACTGCAGCCACGCCCTGCATGCTGTAGCCCTGCAACTAGGCCTCAGGAGTGGTTGTGTGGCATATCAACGCCTGGAGGACATGGAGAGGGCCCGTGAAAGAGCCGAACGCTTCTCTGAGCATGCGCTGGGTGTGCTCCTTCATGGGGTGCGCAAAAGAAGGCGGGTCGTTTGCCCGGCTAGTGGCAGGAAGGCTCCCAGGAGCCAGTTCAGGGAGGCCTGGACCAAAATTGCCCGGAGGGTCTCCTCCAGCTCAGATGTTCCCAGGAGTGCGGACCAGTGCCGCAAGAAATACAACGACCTATGTCGGCTGGTCAAGGTGAGTACCCTTTCCAATGTCCCCCTCATCCTTGCATGTGCACCTCCCATTAGGGCCAAAGGGACATCCAAGGTCTAATGGCCAGCCCTGCTGCCGCTGCAATGGCACTTGCATGTTAATCAAGAGCTCTTTCTGCACTTACCACACTGTGCAAGCTATTCCACCATGGGAGGCCTCACACAGAGCTACAGGGCACCACACTGTGCAAGCTATTCCACCATGGGAGGCCTCACACACAGCTACAGGGCACCACACTGTGCAAGCTATTCCACCATGGCAGGCCTCACACACAGCTACAGGGCACCACACTGTACTTAGACGCCCTCCTTTCTCTTGCAGGCCAAGCTGGCGAGGAACGCCAGGAGCCTCCGTGTCACTGGTGGAGGCCCTCGTGAGTTCCAGGAGCTGATGCCTCTGGAAGAGAGGGTGGCCCGACTGCTGCGGCACCCGGTGATTGGGCCTGTGGCGATCGGTGACGCCGACCCTATACTGGAGCCCACTGCTAAGGACAGGACCGGCTGCACCTCTATCCTTGCCCTCGCGCATCAGATCTACATCCTTCCCCAGTGGCCGATAAATGCGCATAATGCACCAGTGCGGCCTCCCTCGCTGTCGGCCTGTCCTCACTCTAAAGCTACACTTGTGCCTTCCTGCTTTCAGCTGGTGAGGAGGAGGTGCTCCCTGAAGCCCACACAGCCAGGCCCTCGGAGGAGGAGGACGTGGAGGAGCAGCAGGAAGGCGCCACCTCGGGGGAACCCTCCTCCGCTCCAGGACATGCCAATGAAGGGGATACGTCTGGCGTGCCGGAGAGCCAGGGGGAGGCGGGGGAGGGGAGCCCCGAACCTGGTCCCAGTGGCATGGACGCCCGCGGCAAGGCTCCGGCGGCACGCGACCCTTCTGCCCAGAGGGGGGAGGCGGTGGAGGGGAGGGCAGAACCTGGTGTCAGTGGCGTGGCCGCACGCAGCAGCGCTCCGGCGGCACGCCAGCCTTCTGGCCAGAGGGTGGAGGCGCCCTCCAGTCCGGACTCGGACGTCGCCCAGGAGGTGCGCCTCCTGGACGAGATGTCGGCGGCGTCGGAGCGCCGCCACGTGGAAATCATGGAGGTGCTGGCACAGATGCCTCAGGCCATCGAAAGCCTCTCTCAAAGTGTGGTGGCTTTCGGCCAAGCCCAGGCCAGGGGCCTCGAGGTTTTCGCTGCAGCGCACGCCAGGGGGGTGCAGCTCCTTGTGGCAGCGCATGAGAGGGGGGTCGAGCAACTCGAGGCAGCGCAGCACGCCAGTCGCCAGCTGAGAGGTGCTGTCCAGACAATGGGACTGCAGATGCGGGGACATGCCGGCGCAGTTGGGGCACTGACTTCTGCGACCCTCGCACTGGCGGGGAGGCGTCGCCAGGCCAGGCGCCGCCCTGCTGCCGCACACCGGTCTAGCCACCCACAGTTTGGCGCGCTTGCTCCCCGGCCAGGCCGCCCGAGTGCACGTGTGTCTGGCGACCAGCGCGCGCCTGGCATCACCCACCTTGTACCCATTGGTGCAGGCGAGCCTGCCACTCCCCCAGCCACGGTGCAAGGAGCTCCTGCAGCCACTGAAGAGGGCCACCCACAGCTGCAGCAGCCACCAGCCGGCCCCTCCCGGGCCCGCCCTCGTGTAGGCCGACCCCCAAGGGCATCTGGCGAGACGCCTTGTCGCCCTGAGGATCCTTCCCCCAGCCTCGGCACAGCCTCACGGCCCAGCTTGAGGCGCAGCAGCAGGACGGGCCGGGGCAAAAGACGCCTGTCCACACACTCGCCCTCTCGCCACACCCAATAGAGTGTGTTCACCGAGGGTTTGGGTGATGCGGGGGCTTCTGTTCTGGGGGGCATTATGTGTTTTTGTTTTATGGGGGTCTTTGTGTTGTTGGGGGGGCTTGTTTTTGTTAGGCCAGTGACGAGGCCATTTGGATGCTGATGTTATGTTAGTCCTCCCCAGGTTTTGGGAGTGACAGAAGTTTGTTACTGTTTTTTGGGGGTCTTCTCTGTTTTGCTCTTCCATGTGGGAAGGGCCCTGAGGTTTTCAAATAAAGATGTTTATTTATTCACCATGTGCAGGTGTCATGTTTCAAGTGGTTGTTGGGTTAACCGGCTGAGGGCTTGCGAAGCGGCTGCGTTCAGTGGGCCAGGCCATTCCCTGACAGGGGGCCTAGAAGTGTCGAGCAATAAGCCCCCGGCGGACGGCCCTTGGACCTTGTCGCTCCCTCCTGGCCTGGTGCTGCTCCTCCTCAGGGTCCTCCTGCTCGTCCTCCTGAGGTGGTGGCCCAATGTCAGGTGGCAGTGCCTGAGTCCTGCGGATAGCCAGGTTGTGGAGCATGCAGCAGACCACGACGAACTGGGAGACTCTATCCGGCGAATACTGAAGAGACCCGCCCGAACGATCCAGGCAACGGAACCGTTGCTTGAGGACGCCTATCGTTTGCTCTATTAGGTTCCTTGTGGCTTGATGGCTTTCGTTGTATGCCAGCTCCGCTGGGGTCCTGGGCGCGCGGAGCGGGGTCATGAGCCATGTGCACAAAGGGTGCCCTTGTCCCCGAGAAGCCATCCCCTTGGTTGAGGCTGTGCCTGGAACATGTCAGCCACAGTAGTCTGTCGCAGGATAAAGGCATCGTGGATGCTTCCTGGGAAGCGGGCATTGACAGCTAGGATGCGCTGCCTGTGGTCACACACCAGCTGCACATTTAGGGAATGGTAGCCCTTCCGGTTGCGGTCTTGCTCGGCATTGCGGATAGGTGGCCGCATAGCCACATGCGTGCAGTCAATGGCGCCCTGCACCATGGGGAAGGCCGCGATCCTGGCAAATCCGAATGCACGCTGCTCCTGCTTGTGTTGGGTCATGGGGAAGGAGATGAATTGGTGGCTCCTCGCGAAAAGTGCTTCGGTGACCTGTCGGATGCAGCAATGCGCGGCGAACTGGGAGATGGTCGCGATGTCCCCAGCAGCGGCTTGGAAGGAGCCGCTTGCATAAAAGCTGAGAGCCACCGTGACCTTCACTTCCACCGAGAGAGACGCCCTGGACATGAGCTGTGGCTGCAAATCTGCATGAAGCCGCTGGCAGATCTCTTCAACCACCTCCCTTCTGAAGCGCAGCCTCTTAACACAATGCGCCGCAGTCATGGTGAGATATGAGACCTGCTCCCGGTATTGCCTGACTGGGTAAGGCCTATGTTGGCGACGCCTAATGGCCCCTCTGCGTCTAGCCATGCCTGGGCCTGTCTCAAAGCGTCTGCGAGCCCTTCGCACAAAATGTAGCAACTGAGGGTTGGCCCCCCATGCAGCCCCCATTACAAAGTTCCAACCAGCAAAATCACAAGGATGCAAATGTCAAAGCACTGGCTAGAAGCCAAAAAGACCTCTCCTATGGTGTCCGAAATCAGTAATCTCTGTGCCTTGCTCTCTGTGCAGAAATCCAAACCAGTCAAGTCATTGCAGCGAAATGGCTAGCTTTTATGGGTGAGTGGATGTGCCCTTTAATTAGCGCTCCCCGAATCCCACAGGGCCTCTGTTGAGTTCCATTTCACAGTTCTTAGTAGCGCCACGCCAACATCGGCCGGGCGCCACTGAATTTCCGGTTTGGGGCGCACAAACGGCGTTGCACGACGGAATGACATCATAAGATGCGCGCGCAGCTGACCGGGCGCTAACACTTTGCGCCGGCGCTAAAGCCCAGCTGAATTTCGGCGTAGGCGCAGATCCGGCGGTGCCCGGGCGCTAAGTGGATAGCGCCGGAAATCTGGTGCTAACGTCTGGCGCAAACAGCTGAATTTCTAGGCCTATAACTTCTAGTTTTGTGGTTATTGAAGGCACATCAGTGGATAAATGCAAGATTATCCACTTTCGTGTCAAAAACAGGAAGGCAGATTATTATCTGAATGGCAATAGATTGGGAGAAGGGGAAGTGCAATGAGACCTGGGTGTCCTTGTGCACCAGTCGCTGAAGGTAAGCATGCAGGTGCAGCAGGCGGTTAAGAAAGCAAATGGTATGTTGGCCTTCGTAGCAAGAGGGTTCGAGTACAGGAACAAGGATGTCTTGCTGCAGTTATACAGGGCCTTGGTGAGACCACATCTTGAGTATTGTATGCAGTTTGGTCGCCTTATCTAAGGAAGGATGTTCTTGCCATGGAGGGAGTGCAGCGAATGTTCACCAGGCTGATACCTGGGATGGCAGGAATGATGTATGAGGAGAGATTGAGTCGATTGGGCTTATACTCGCTGGAGTTTAGAAGAATGAGAGGGGATCTCATTGAAACTTATAAAATTCTAACAGGACTAGACAGACTAGATGCAGGAAGGATGTTACCGATGGTCGGGGAGTCCAGAACCAGGGGTCACAGTCTAAGGATAAGGGGTAAGCCATTTAGGACAGAGATGAGGAGGAATTTCTTCACCCAGAGTGGTGAACCTGTGGAATTCTCTACCACAGAAGGCAGTGGAGGCCAATTCATTAAATATATTCAAGAAGGAGTTGGATATATTTCTTAAGGCTAAAGGTATCAAGGGATATGGGGAGAAAGCAGGGACAGGGTACTGAATTTGGATGATCAGCCATGATCTCGTTGAATGGCAGAGCAGGCCCGAGGGGCCGAATAGCCTACTCCTGCTCCTATCTTCTATGTATATATGTATCTATGTAAAAACATAGACTGGCAGGACTACCGCCCCATGTAAGGCAATGAAACACCTACCACAATCCACTAAATACTGTATAACAAAATATCTGATCAACTCTTAAACAGCTGAGTGATATCCTCTTACACATCTCCACCTCCCTCTCCTCCTTTTAACAACCTTCTCAAAACCCACTTCTTTGAAAAGCTTTTGGTCACCCCTCTTAATCTCCCCCTTCTTTGACTCAGTGGTAACACTCTCACCTCTGAGTCAGAAGGTTGTGGGTTCAAGTCCTGCTCCAGAGACTTGAACACATAATCCAGGCTGATACTTTAATGCAGTACTGAGGGAGTGCTGCACAGCCAGAGGTACTGGCTTTAGGATGAAACATTAAACCAAGTACTGCCCCCTCACATGGAGGTAAAATATCCCATGGCACTATTTCGATGAAGAACAAGGGAGTTCTCCCCGATGTCCTGGTCAATATTTATCCCTCAGCCAACATTGTTAAAACAGATTATTTGGTCATTATCACATAGCTGTTTGTGGGACCTTGCTGTGCACCAATTGGCTGCCACATTTCCTGCATTACAACAGTGACTGCTCTTCAAAACTACTTCATTGGCTGTAAAGCGGTTGGGGCGTCCTGAGGTCGTGAAAAGCACTAAATAAATATAAGTTTTTCTTCTTCCTTTCTTCCTGGCTTGATGTCTATTTTCCTTCTGCCATCTCTGAAGCACCTTGGGATGTTCTTAGTATTAAAAACGCCACATAATCGCAAGTTATTTTTACTTATAACCCCAAGAACTTAAAACCAGGAGGGCACAATCTAAGCGAGGGATCCCAGGGGGTCATCTCCAGAAACAGGCTATATGTGATTTTATTCATTGTAAACATTTCCATCTTTATCTTCAATAACAATGAAGTATTCAAAGAGTATGATATTTTACACTGTGAAAATTGGTTCCAAGACAATACATCAATCAATAGAGATCGCTCAATATGCACAGATTTCAACTGGTACTATCTCACAGCATTAACATTGCATTATTAGGTCTACTTCTGTTGAATATACATACAATAATTGCAGCAAGGAACCACACTCACAGAGGTAGGATCGGTGAACTAGGACTACATTGACAAAGGCGTTTTCATGCGAAACATTGACTCTATTTTCTCTCCACGGATGTTGCCTGACCTGCTGAGTTATTCCAGCGTTTTCTGTTGTTATTTCGGATTTCCAGCATCTGCAGTATTTTGCTATCGTATAGGACTACATTATTGTAGCTCTATCGCTTCAAGCACAGTTTCTCTGTTGTGAGTGTGAGAGTGGGGAATTACCCTTAAATTTCCTCCCTTTGCCAGATAGCTGCTTGATTTTGTATATCACTTGATCCAGTTTTCTTTCATTTTCTCCTGCAGGACATGGTTCGCACAGGGATGCAGGTCACGCTGGGGGGGCAGGTCACGCTGGGGGGGCAGGTCATGCTGGGGGGGCAGGTCACGCTGGGGGCAGTTCACACTGGGGGCATAGGGTTCCCCTTGTCCTCACCTTTCACCCCACCAGCCTCCACATTCAACGTATCATCCTCCGCCATTTCCGCCACCTCCAACGTGATCCCACCACCAAACATATCTTCCCCTCACCTCCTCTTTCAGCATTCTGAAGGGACCACTCCCTCCGTGACACCCTGGTCCACTCCTCAATCACCCCTAGCAGCCCTCTCCTTTGCCTGGCACCTTCCCGTGCAAATGCAGGAGATGTAACACATGCCCTTTTACCTCCTCCCTTCCCACTGTCCAGGGCCCCAAACACCCCTTCCAGGTGAAACAGCGATTTACTTGTACTTCTTGCAATTTAATATACTGTATTCGCTGCTCACGATGTGGTCTCCCCTACATTGGGGAGAACAAACGCAAATTGGGCGACCGCTTTATGGAACACCTCCGTTCAGTCCGTAAGGGTGACCCTGAGCTTCCGGTTGTCTTGTTTTGCACACTTTGTACAAAAATAATAAATTGCAGGACAACGGAGTATTACAGTTTAAACTATTTTAATGAAGCATCAGGTCTGATCTGACTCACAGCAGTACAGCACCGTGTGGACAAGATGGAGTCAGGACCCCTGGGTCTTCCCAAACAATAGCAGTCCTTACAGATGCCTGCAGGCCAATGACAACTCAGCATGTGATCTCGTGAATATAATAGGTATTCCTTACAGATGCCTGTGGGCCAATGATAAATCAGTATGCAAATGTTACACCGGTCACCTGTCACTTTAATTCTCCGCGTCACTCTCACTCTGATCTCTCTGTCTTTGGCCTATTACATTGTTCCAATGAAGCTCAATGTAAGCTCAAGAAACAGCACCTCATCTTTCGATTAGGAGCTTTACAGTCTGCTGGACTCAACATCGAGTTCAACAATTTCAGATAATAATCCCTACCCCCATTTTTCATGCTGTATGATTTTTGCCACTCCCATTTGCAACATTTTATCTTTCCTGCCTCTTACAAAAGTACAGGATGTTCTTTCTATTCCTTCCTCCCCTCCTAAACCCCCCCCCCGTCTCTGCACTTGCTTAATATCTGTTACATCTCCAGCTTTTTCCAGTTCTGATGAAGGGTCCCAGACCTGAAACGTTGGGGTCGATTTTCCGGAAGGAGGCGGGACTACAACTTTAGACCCGCCTACTTCGACGTTCAGCCAATCCGTGCGATTTTTCCCTTGATTGACCTTGTTGAGCCCGCCCAGCGGGCTCAGCAGGCCAATTAAGGGCTACCTGGCAACAGGTGATGTCACAGACTGCAATTTCATCTGTCAAGAGTTCTTGACAGATGAAATATCAATGTTTCACAGCTGTTTGAAGCTGTCAAACACTGACAGTCTGAGTTCTAACATGAGTCCTTCTCCACAGACTCAGTTAGAACTCACACCAGCACTCAAAGCTGAAGGCTGTCACTTTTCACAGATCGCAGCCGTTCAGCTTTAAGTGCCGGCTGAGTGATGGACTCCCGACGGCTACAGGAAGAAAGGCTGTTAAGGTAAGTACAGGTAAGTAGAAGTTCTTTACACACTTTAGACACACCAAACACACTTACCTTTGCACTCATGCACCCATCACTCACCTGAACACCGACATCGCGACTCCTCCAACTCCTTCAACCCGACGGCCCGCCTGCTCTAACCTGGCGTGGTTTGGAGCCGTTGGGAATCCCACACGAAACCCCTCAAAATAGGGATTAGGCTAAAAACTGCCTGTTAACTACCTGTTAACAGGCAGTTAATTGGCACTAATCCCTTCCTGCCTGGTTTCGGCGGGTCCCAGTGCGGGGCGGGTACCCGCCGCCCCTGAAACTTGCGTGGGGCGGGGTTTTGGGCGGGATGGTGTCGGGACCCCCGAATTCGGGATTTCCCCCCCCACCACACGCCTGAAACTCCGCCTAATGGCTCCACGAAAATTGACACCGTTAACTCTGTTTCTCTCTCCACGGATGCTGCCTGGCCTGCTGAGTATCTCCAGCTTTTTCTGTTGTTATTTCACACTGGGGGGGCAGTTCACACTGGGGGGGCAGTTCACGCTGGAGGGGCAGTTCACGCTGGGGGGGTAGTTCACACTGGGGGGGGCAGTTCACACTGGGGGGGTAGTTCACACTGGGGGGGGTAGTTCACACTGGGGGGGGCAGTTCACACTGGGGGGGCAGTTCACGCTGGGGGGGTAGTTCACACTGGGGGGGCAGTTCACGCTGGGGGGGTAGTTCACACTGGGGGGGGCAGTTCACGCTGGGGGGGCAGTTCACGCTGGGGGGGGCAGTTCACGCTGGGGGGGCAGTTCACGCTGGGGGGGCAGTTCACGCTGGGGGGGGCAGTTCACACTGGGGGGGCAGTTCACGCTGGGGGGGCAGTTCACGCTGGGGGGGCAGTTCACGCTGGGGGGGTAGTTCACACTGGAGGGGTAGTTCACGCTGGGGGGGGCAGTTCACGCTGGGGGGGCAGTTCACGCTGGGGGGGGCAGTTCACGCTGGGGGGCAGTTCACGCTGGGGGGGCAGTTCACGCTGGGGGGGCAGTTCACGCTGGGGGGGGCAGTTCACGCTGGGGGGCAGTTCACGCTGGGGGGGCAGTTCACGCTGGGGGGGGTAGTTCACGCTGGGGGGGGCAGTTCACGCTGGGGGGCAGTTCACGCTGGGGGGGCAGTTCACGCTGGGGGGGGCAGTTCACGCTGGGGGGCAGTTCACGCTGGGGGGCAGTTCACGCTGGGGGGGCAGTTCACGCTGGGGGGGCAGTTCACGCTGGGGGGGGCAGTTCACGCTGGGGGGCAGTTCACGCTGGGGGGGCAGTTCACGCTGGGGGGGGTAGTTCACGCTGGGGGGGGCAGTTCACGCTGGGGGGGGCAGTTCACGCTGGGGGGCAGTTCACGCTGGGGGGGCAGTTCACGCTGGAGGGGCAGTTCACGCTGGGGGGGGCAGTTCACGCTGGGGGGCAGTTCACGCTGGGGGGGCAGTTCACGCTGGGGGGGGTAGTTCACGCTGGGGGGGCAGTTCACGCTGGAGGGGCAGTTCACGCTGGAGGGGGTAGTTCACGCTGGAGGGGGTAGTTCACGCTGGGGGGGCAGTTCACGCTGGGGGGGGTAGTTCACGCTGGGGGGGCAGTTCACGCTGGAGGGGCAGTTCACGCTGGGGGGGCAGTTCACGCTGGAGGGGGTAGTTCACGCTGGGGGGGCAGTTCACGCTGGAGGGGCAGTTCACGCTGGGGGGGGTAGTTCACGCTGGGGGGGCAGTTCACGCTGGAGGGGCAGTTCACGCTGGGGGGGCAGTTCACGCTGGGGGGGCAGTTCACGCTGGGGGGGCAGTTCACGCTGGAGGGGGTAGTTCACGCTGGAGGGGGTAGTTCACGCTGGGGGGGCAGTTCACGCTGGAGGGGGTAGTTCACGCTGGAGGGGGCAGTTCACGCTGGGGGGGGTAGTTCACGCTGGGGGGGCAGTTCACGCTGGAGGGGCAGTTCACGCTGGGGGGGGCAGTTCACGCTGGGGGGGCAGTTCACGCTAGGGGGGCAGTTCACGCTAGGGGGGGCAGTTCACGCTAGGGGGGCAGTTCACGCTAGGGGGGCAGTTCACGCTGGGGGGGGCAGTTCACGCTGGGGGGGCAGTTCACGCTAGGGGGGCAGTTCACGCTAGGGGGGGCAGTTCACGCTAGGGGGGCAGTTCACGCTAGGGGGGCAGTTCACGCTAGGGGGGGCAGTTCACGCTGGGGGGGCAGTTCACGCTAGGGGGGCAGTTCACGCTAGGGGGGGCAGTTCACGCTGGGGGGGCAGTTCACGCTAGGGGGGCAGTTCACGCTGGGGGGCAGTTCACAGTGGGGGGGCAGTTCACGCTAGGGGGGGCAGTTCACGCTGGGGGGGGCAGTTCACGCTGGGGGGGCAGTTCACGCTGGGGGGGGCAGTTCACGCTGGGGGGCAGTTCACAGTGGGGGGGCAGTTCACAGTGGGGGGGCAGTTCACAGTGGGGGGAGCAGTTCACAGTGGGGGGGGGCAGTTCACAGTGGGGGGGGCAGTTCACACTGGGGGGGCAGTTCACACTGGGGGCAGACTCCCTAAAGCCTTTCCACCATCTACAAGGCACAAGTAAGGAGTGTGATGGAATACTCTCCACTTGCCTGGATGAGTGCAACTCCAACAACACTCAAGAAGCTCGACAGCAGCCAGGACAAAGCAGCCCGCTTGATTGGCACCCCATCCACCACCTTAAACATTCACTCCCTCCACCACCGGCGTACCGTGGCTACAGTGTGTACCATCTACAAGATGCACTGCGGCAACTCGCAAGGCTTCTTCGGCAGCACCTCCCAAACCCACGACCTCTACCACCTAGTAGGACAAGGGCAGCAGGTGCATGGGAATACCGCCAACAGCAAGTTCCCCTCCAAGTCACAGACCATCCTGACTTGGAAGTATATCTTTGTTCCTTCATTGTCGCTTGGTTAAACTCCTGGAACTCCCTCCCTAACAGCACTGTGGAAGTACCTTCACCACACGGACTGCAGCAGTTCAAGAAGGCGGCTCACCACCACCTTCTCAAGGGCATCTAGGAATGGGCAATAAATGATGGCCTTGCCAGCGACGCCCACATCTCTTGAATGAATTAAAAGACAGAAGAGTGAGCCTTGGCTCAGTGGTAGCATTCCCTCCCACCTTTGAGTTGGAAGGCTATAGGTTTGAGCAAGGAAGTTATGCTAAACCTTTATATAACACTGATTAGACCTTAGCTGGAGTATTGTGTCCAATTTTGGGCACCACACTTTAGGAAAAATGTCAAGGCCTTGGAGAGGGTGCAGAGGAGATTTACCAGAATGATACCAGGGATAACGGACTTTAGTTATGTGGAGAGACTAAAGAAGCTGGAGTTGTTCTCCTTAGAGCAGAGAAGTATAAGGAGAGATTTAATAGAGCTGTTGAAAATTATGAGGGGTTTTGATAAGAGTAAATAAGGAGAAATTGTTTTAGGGAATTACAGTGCATCTCATTCCCTACATCTTGGCATAATTGCTACTGTAGTCCCTGTCCCAGGAAGATGCCAGATGGTGCCTTTATTGCAGCTGTGCTGAAGTGATGTGGGCTGCAATAAGCTTGATCAAAGTGGCAGTATGTAGTGAATTGATTAAAAATCCAAGACACAAGGACACCCTGTTGGTACAGTGGGTTCTTACTTGTCTTGGGAAGACAAGGGTGAAAAGATAGAAAAATACAAAGTAGGTCCACCATTCATGTCCCAAGAGAAGGCTCCCCCAGTGACCTCAGCTGGTTAAGCCAGTGAGTAACGATGCCACACAGACCAGGAGGGTCCCATGTTCAATCCCCGGCCTCTTATTCATTCACAGTATGTGGGCATCGCTGGCAAGTGGAGAGTTTTGCCCCTGATTCCCATTTGACTTCAGTTTTACTCGGGCTCCTTGATGCTACACTCGGTCAAATGCAGCCTTGATGTCAAGGGCAGTCACTCTCATCTCCCCTCTGGAATTCAGCTCTTTTGTCCATGTTTGGACCAAAGCTGTAATACGGTCTGGAGCCGAGTGGTCCTGGCGGAAACCAAACTGAGCATCGGTGAGCAGGTTATTGGTGAGTAAGTGCCGCTTGATAGCACTGTCAATGACACCTTCCATCACTTTGCTGATGATTGAGAGTAGACTGATGGGGCTGTAATTGGCCGGATTGGATTTGTCCTGCTTTTTGTGGATAGGACATGCCTGGGCAATTTTCCACTTTGTTGGGTGGATGCCAGAGTTGTAGATGTACTGGAGCAGCTTGGCTAGAGGCGCGGCAAGTTCTGGAGCACAAGTCTTCAGCACTGCAACCGGGATATTGTCGAGGCCCATAGCCTTTGCTGTATCCAGTGCACTCAGCTGTTTCTTGATATCATGTGGAGTGAACCGAATTGGCTGAAGACTGGCTTCTGTGATGGTGGGGACCTCAGGAGGAGGCCAAGATGAATCATCCATGAGGCACTTCTGGCTATAGATGTTTGCAAATGTTTCAGCCTTGTCTTTTGCACCCATGTACTGGGCTCTGCCATCATTGAGGCTGAGGATGCTCATGGAGCCTCCTCCTCCCATTGAGTGTTGAGTTGGTTGATATCAGTTGGGACAGGCATGCTCCCGAGCTGGGGGGGGTGGGCAAGTGCGGGTGGGTGGAAATCTACCATGGTTACTGCACCTGATCAATATCCAGCGAGCCCTGTTGGAAGTGCATGTGCAGTGATGTCAGGTGAGGACAGGATCAAGCTCTGCTGTGATGAGGGTAGTGCATTTGATGTAGTGTATATGGACTTTAGCAGGGCTTTTGATAAGGTTCCACATGGCAGACTGGTCACGAAGTTAAAAGCCCATGGGATCCAGGGCAAAGTGTCAAGTTGGATTCAAAACTGGCTCGGAGACAGGAAGCAGAGGGTAATGGTTAATTGGTGTTTTTGTGACTGGAAGGCTGTTTCCAGAGGGTTCCACAGGGCGCAGTACTAGGTCCCTTGCTTTTTTGTGGTATATATCAATGATCTAGACTTGAATATAGGGGGTATGATTAAGAAGTTTGCAGATGATACTAAAATCGGTTGTGTGGTTGATACTGAAGAAGGAAGCTGTAGACTGCAGGAAGATATCAATAAATTGGCCAGGTGGGCAGAACAGTGGCAAATGGAATTCAATCCGGAAAAGTGTGAGGTAATGCATTTGGGGAGGGCTAACAAGGAAAGGGAATACACATTAAATGGTAGGGCACTGAGTAGTGTAGAAGAACAAAGGGACCTTGGAGTGCATGTCCACAGAACCCTGAAGGTCAGGTAGATAAGGTGGTTAAGAAGGCATACGGAATGCTTGCCTTTATTAGCCATGGCATAGAATACAAGAGCAGGGGGTTATGCTTCAACTGTGTAAAACATTAGTTAGGCCTCAGCTAGAGTACTGCGTGCAGTTCTGGTCACCACATTACAGGAAAGATGTGATCGCACTAGAGAGGGTACAGAGGAGATTTACAAGGAGTAGAGAATCTTAGCTATGAGGAAAGACTGGATAGGCTGGGTCTGTTTTCCTTGGAACAGAGGAGGCTGAGGGGAGACCTTATTGAGGTGTATAAAATTATGAGGGGCCTAGAAAGGACCTATTTCCCTTAGCAGATGGGTCAAAAACTAGGGGGCACAGATTTAAAGTAATTGGTGGAAGGATTTGAGGGGAAATTTCATCACCGAGGGTTGTGGGGGTCTGGAACTCACTGCCTGAAAGGGTGGTAGAGGCAGAAACCCTAACCACATTTAAAAAGTACTTGGATGTGCACTTGGGATGCTCTAACCTGCAGGGCTATGGACCAAGAGCTGGGAAGTGGGATTAGGCTGGATAGCTCTTTGTTGGCCGGCGTGGAAACGATGGGCTGAAATAGCCTCCTTCCATGCTGTAACTTTCTATGATTCTATGATGCCCTTCGCAGTCAAATAGCCTGACAACACATGCTATTGAGGCTCACAGATCAATAATGGTGATTTGGACAATGTATCAAAGACTGAGAAACAGAGTATGAAAGTGCAATATCCTGTCCCAAGTGCTGGTAATATGATCGCGTGCTGTATGTTATTGCTTTTTCTGTGTGACCATGAACATGATCTTCCATTGACTTTTGTATTGCCCTCTCATTTTTGCTTCAGATATTTCACCACCGTACTGGGTAAATTAACTTTTAAGAGACTTAAGAGTTTTAGGATCATGTAATTATGGATGAAGCAGGACATTCGATCCATCTCAATTCATCCATCCAGAAAGTCCCCTAAAGGTGCCCCACCCACTGCAACATCCAATTCTTTAATAAATGATTCCAGGTTTTTCCCTCCGATACTCTATCCGAGAGGCCACTCAAAGTGTTGTTCACTCTGTGTGAAGAGCTTACTGATATCAATTCTAAATTTACCTTTTACTAGTTTAAACCTATGCCCCCTTATCCTGCTCTCACAATTAATAATATTCTGGATTTATTTTTTCCATTCTCTCATCTAAGATCACCTCTCCGAGTTCTCGTTTCTAGGTTCAAAAGCCCACGTTGCTTCAGTCTTTCCTCATATCTCAGATCTTTGACATTAGGGCTCAACCTTGGCAGTACTCAATGCAAAGACTGACCAGAGCACTGTATGGTTGATCATGGCTTTGTCTACACTTTTGGCCATGTAGTTTAACATTCTAATCATAGAATTATAGAATAGTACAGCACCGAAGGTGTCCATTCGGCCCATCAAGTCTGCTTTCATAAAGCAATCCAGTTACTCCCATTCCCCTGCTCTTTCCCCATATCCCTGCAATATTTTCTCCTTCACATATTTATCCAATTCCCTTTTGAAAGCTACTATTGAATCTGTATCCACCACCCAATCAGGCAGAGCATTCCAAGTCCTAACCACTCATTGCGTAAAAATGTTTTTACTCATGTCGCCTTTGGTTCGTTTGCCAATAATCTTAAATCTGGTTATCGACCCTTCATCCATTGGAAACAGTTTCTCTTTATTACTCTATCTAAACCCTTCATGATTTTGAACACCTCTATCAAATCTCCTCTTAGCCTTCTCTGCTCCAAGGAGAACAACCCCAGCTTCTCTAGTCTATCCACATAACTGTATTCCGTCATCCCTGGAACCATTCTAATAAATTTCTTCCATACCCTTTCCAAAGCCTTCATGTCCTTCCTAAAGTGTGATGCTGAACTAGGGTTATATAGGTTTAGCATAACTTCCTGGCTTTTGTACTGTATGCCTCTATTTATAAAGTCCAGAATTCCATATGTTTTATTAAATACTTTGTTAACTTGTCCTGTCACCTTCAAAGATTTGTGCGCAAACACCCCCAGGTCTCTCTGTTCTTGCACCCCCTTTAAAATTGTACCATTTAGCTTGTTGTCTCTCCTCATCTTTCCTACCGAAATGTATCACCGCACACTTTTCTGCGTTGGCTTTGTTGATTGCTGCTCTGCATTGGTTGGACATGTTGGGGTCAATTTTGATCTTTGGTTGTCCACCCATTCCATCGGCAAAGTGACCCCTGTGATTTTGAGGCCCCAGCCCCATTTAAATTCAACGAAAAACAGACATAGGCAGCTACAGACACATTAGTTGTACTTCAGTTCTATGTAAAATAATGGAATCGATTGTAAAAGAAAGAACTAGCATTTATATAGCACCTGTCACAACCTTAGGACGTTCCAAAATGCTTTATAGCCACTGAAGTAACTTTGAAGTGTAGTCACTGTTGTAATGTAGGAAACACGGCAACAAATGTACACACAGCAAGGTCCCACAAACAGCAATGAGATAATGACCAGATTATCTGTTTTAGGTGTTGGCTGAGAGATAAATGTTTGCCACGACACCAGGAGAACTCCTCTGCTCTTTTTTGAATAGTGCCATGGGATCTTTTACATCCACCTGTCAGGGCAAAAGGTGGTACCTCTGACAGTGCAGCACTGCGCTGAAGATCTACCCTGGATTACTTGCTCAAGTCTCTGGAGTGGGGCTTAAACCTACATTCTGACTCAAATGTGAGTCATGGCTGACAGCTAAGCCTCAAACATCCAAAGTAGCATTGTATTAACTGCTCCATAGCACCTACAGCAGTTTGTAGGCTATAGTTGGAAATCTAGCAACTGAAAAATGAAAGTTGAAAAAAAAGTGGTTTTGTAATCAATAAGCTGTAATATTATTTTCATTTCTGTATTGATACATGGTTAGACATGACTTCACATAATTACCACCAATGCTTTTGAAAGTGAGGCTGACATCAGTGTTGATGAATAAGTGAAGAATGGGACAAAGGTTCACTTTCACTCCTGATTCTAGAGCTTTATGTGTGGGAGCATGCATTGGGAATCCAGATGCAATCTCATAACAAATGGACAGAAAACCGTGGGGGGTATGGTGTGAAATGTGTGGTCAAATTCCCCATATTTGCTCCTAGTCCATAAAGCTCTGTGCCCCAGAGGCTCTAATGATAATCTGATGCAGAACTTACTAGACTTTGTCATGAGTCTGTGCACTGCCCGATTACATAAAAAGAAAGAAATTGCATGCAGGCACATGGGAACACCACCACCTCCAGGTTCCCCTCCAAGTCACACACCATCCTGACTTGGAAATATATCGGCGTTCATCATCGCTGGGTCGAAATCCTGGAACTCCCTCCCTAACAGCACTGTGGTAGAACCTTCACCATAGAGACTGCAGCAGTTCATGAAGGCAGCTCACCACCATCTTCTCAAGGGCAGTTAGGGATGGGCAATAAATGCTAGCCTTGCCAGCAATGCCCACATCCTGTGAATGAATAAGGAAAAATGTATACAGAGCCTTTCACAACCTCAGGACATCCCAAAGCACTTTACAGCCAATTAATTACTTTTGTAGTGTAGTCTCTATTGTAATGTACAGCAAGGACCCACAAGCAGCAATGAGATAATGATCAGATAATCTGTTTTAGTGATGTTGGTTGAGTGATAAATATTGTCCAGGACATCAGGGGAAAACTCTCCTGCTCTCCTTCAAAATATTTCCATGGGATGTTTTATATCCACCTGGGAGGGCAGACCTTGGTTTAACATTTCATCCAAAGGTTGCACTCTTGACAGTGCAGTACTCCCTCAGTACTGCGCTGGAGTGTCAGCCTAGATTTTGTGTTCAAGTCTCTAGAGTGAGACTTAAACACTCAACCTTCTGACTCCGAGGCAAGAGTGTACAGCCTAGAAATTACAACCTGTAAACAGGCAGTTCAGCCCAACCAGTCGATGTTGGTGTTTATCTTCCACACAAGCAGTAGTCCTAATCCCATATGCTTGCCCTGTTCCCATGTCCCTTGATTTCCTTTTCCTTCAACCATCTATCTAAACTATTCCTAATGATTGATATGGTCTCTGCTTCAATCACTAACTCTGGTAGTGCATTCCACAGGCTCACAAGCCTCTGTGTAAAAACAATAAAAGTATTTCCTACTCTTTGTCCTAAATCTCTTACATTTAATCTTATATTTATGTCTCTCATTCTAGACCCCTCAATCACTGGAAATGGCATGTTTCTAGCTATTCTGTCCCATCCCTTCATAAGTTCAAACACCTCGATCAAATCGCCCCATAACCTCCTTTGCTCCAATGAAAACTTCCATAATTACGGGAGTGGAAAATATTGAAAATTTGACTGAACAACATGGAGCACATCAAATATTATGTAAATCATGGGCTGAGGTTCTCCTGTTGGTGGGTAGTGTGCATTAAAAGTCTAAAATTGTGCACACTACCAGCTAACAGAAGTACTGTACAACAAATGCTTAGTTCAGCAGCAAAAAAGTGGTTGGGTGATATTTTTCTGACTTCTTCAGTCTTGTTTGATCTAAAAGCTATAATTGGAGATTACCAATCTCTAACCATGTTTAGTGGTAAGGGTTGGAATTAAAAAAAGAACGACTAGGTGCATATTAACATAGGGAAAAGTAAATCATGGAGAATTACCATTGAACTATGAGAGTAAGAAAAGGGGCCACAGTTTCAAACTAGTGAAAGGAAAATTTAGGATTAATATCAGGAAACTGATCTTCACACAAAGAGTGATCAATACAGGAAATAAAATTCTGGATAGAGTTGTGGAGGCAAAAACCCTGGAATCATTTAAGAAATGGGATGCTGCAATGGGGAGACTTTAGGAAGAAGCAAGATGTGCCGAGTGGCCTTCCTCATCTGTTAATATCTCGTGAAAAGAAAGGCGAGTCTATTAGACAGCACATTAGACACCCACATGCCCCTCAAACACACCTTCTGCAAGCTCCAGCACTAATTAATCCTCAGGGAGTGGAATAAACATGGTCAGTTTCAGGAAATTCCTTCTCAACTCCCTAAGGCAATCAAGCAAGTTATTTTCTCCCCATAATTCATTACTAGACATACTTAAACTAATCAACCCCCACCCCATATATCCCAATTTCTTTAGGAGCGTAAGGGGTAAATTGGTGAAATTGTGCTCTTGGAATGGAGCCCTGCCTGTTGGGAGCACATAACAAGAATTTCCCATCCAAAAAATCGTGAGAAGCATGCAGCCAAAATCCGATATGTGGTCCCAGATGGGGTACCGTTCTATACCAGGGAAGCGTACCAGGAAGCCGGCTCCAACCCGCCGACTTCCAGGTTTCACTGATGCGAGACAAGGGGCAGGCAGCCAACTCCACTCCCAGGAGGCGGGTTGACATTTAAAAAATGTTAATGAGGCTGGAAGCCTCGGATTTAACTATTGCTGGCCGGGTTTCCGGGTTTCCCGCGCGCTCCCAGTGTGTCGGGAAGTAAAAGTTCCCTCCATAGTCTCTCTAAAGTAGACAAGATTCTTCTGCTTATTCTGTTGTACAGCCAGTGTTGTTGTGACAGAAAGAAAAGGAAGAAATTGTATTTATATAGGATCTTTCACAACCTCAGCACGTCCCAAAGCGCTTCACAGCTAATGAAGTGCTTTTGAAGTGTAGTCACAGTTGTAATGTAGGAAACGCGTCAGCCAATTTGTGCACAGCAAGATCAAACATCAATGTGATAATGATCAGATAATCTGTTGAGGGATAAATATCGGCCAGGACACTTGGAGAACTCCCCATCCCTTCTATAAATCGTACCATGGGATTTTTTACAGGCCTTGCAACATGCTACATTATCACAGAATCACAGAATCACAGAAACCCCACAGTGCAGATAGAGGCCATTTTGGCCCATCGAGCCTGCACCGACACATATCCCACCCGATCCCCGTAACCCCTACACCGACACATTCCCCACCCTATCCCCGTAACCCCACGTTATATTAGAATGATTTTGTGTGATAAGCTTAGAAGATGTTAGTGTGCCAAGGGGTTCATTAGTAAGTTGCAGCTTTAATATGTGCTCCACTGGAATATGGGCATGCAAAGCAAGCAATGAAAAATTTCTAAACTGATTGACAGGCAACATCTTATGGCAAGTATACTTGGACTATCTATCTGGTCAAATGTAAGAAGTCACACAACACCAGGTTATAGTCCAACAGTTTTATTTGAAATCACAAGCTTTCGGAGCGCTGCTCCTTCATCAGGTGAAGTGGAGAGATGCATAAAGACACAGCTTATATAGTCAGAGAATAATGTCAGATGATTACAGGTAATCTTTCTAACTGCCATTTATCACACCTCGGCAGAGAGATAATCACAGCGATCAAAGGTGTGAATGGTGTCCAAACAGGTTAGTCAGGAAAACATTACATCAAAGAACAATGAGGTGGGGTCACAAGGGGTCAAATGTTGCAGATGCTGGGGTCTGTATGAAAAACAAAAAACAGACAAAAAACATTAAAAACATTTTTTTTTTGCTGGAAATCACAGCAGGTCCGGCGGCATCTGTGTAGAGAGAACAAGCCAACGACGACTCAAGTCTGGGTGACCCTATGTCAGGTGGGGTTACATGTAGCGTGACATGAACCCAAGATGGTGGTTGAGGCCGTCCTCATGAGTGCGGAACTTGGCTATCAGTTTCTGCTCGACGATTTTGCGTTGTGTGTCTCGAAGGCCACCTCGTTACCCGCAGATCCGACCAAAGAACACACCCGGCAACTCAACAGACTGATCAAGACCTTCGATCCAGACCTTCAAAGCATCCTACGCGCTCTCATCCCACGTACTCCCTGCATGGGAGACTTCTACTGCCTCCCAAAGATACACAAAGCCAACACACCCGGACGTCCTATCGTATCAGGCAACGGAACCCTGTGTGAGAACCTCTCTGGATACGTCGAGGGCATCCTGAAACCCATCGTACAGGGAACCCCCAGCTTCTGTCGCGACACTACAGACTTCTTACAGAAACTCAGCACCCACGGACCAGTTGAACCAGGAACACTCCTCGCCACGATGGACGTCTCGGCACTCTACACCAGTATCCCCCACAATGACGGCATCGCTGCGACAGCCTCAGTACTCAACACCAAAAACAGCCAATCTCCAGACGCCATCCTACAACTCATCCGCTTCATCCTTGACCACAATGTCTTCACCTTCGACAACCAGTTCTTTACCCAAACACACGGAACAGCCATGGGGGCCAAATTCGCACCCCAATACGCCAACATCTTCATGCACAAGTTCGAGCCAGACTTCTTCGCTGCACAGGACCTCCAACCAATGCTATACACCAGATACATCGACGACATTGTCTTCCTATGGACCCACGGCGATGAATCACTGAAAAGACTACACGATAACATCCAACAAGTTCCATCCCACCATCAAACTCACCATGGACTACTCCTCAGAATCGGTTTCATTATTGGACACACGAATCTCCATCAAAGACGGACACCTCAGCACTTCACTCTACCGCAAGCCCACGGACAACCTCAGGATGCTCCACTTCTCCAGCTTCCACCCTAATCACGTTAAAGAAGCCATCCCCTATGGACAAGCCTTGCGAATACACAGGATCTGCTCAGATGAGGAAGAACGCGATGGACACCTACAGACGCTGAAAGACGCCCTCATAAGAACGGGATATGACGCTCGACTCATCAATCGACAGTTCCGACGGGCCACTGCAAAAAATCGCATCGACCTCCTCAGAAGACAAACACGGGACACAACCAACAGACTACCCTTCGTCGTCCAGTACTTCCCCGGAGCGGAGAAACTACGCCATGTTCTTCGCAGCCTTCAACGTGTCATCGATGACGATGAACACCTCGCTAAGGCCATCCCCACGCCTCCACTACTCGCCTTCAAACAGCCGCCTAACCTCAAACAGACCATCGTTCGCAGCAAATTACCCAGCTTTCAGGAGAACAGCAACCACGACACCACACAACCCTGCCACGGCAACCTCTGCAAGACATGCCAGATCATCAACACAGATACCATCATCACACGTGAGGACACCAGGTACATGGTACATACTCATGTGACTCGGCCAACGTTGTCTACCTCATACGTTGCAGGAAAGGATGCCCCGGAGCATGGTACATCGGTGAGACCATGCAGACACTGCGACAACGGATGAACGGACACCGCACAACAATCGCCAGGCAGGAGTGTTCCCTCCCAGTCGGGGAACACTTCAGCAGTCAAGGACATTCAGCCTCCGATCTTCGGGTAAGCATTCTCCAAGGCGGCCTTCGAGACACATGACAACGCAAAATCGTCGAGCAGAAACTGATAGCCAAGTTCCGCACTCATGAGGACGGCCTCAACCGCCATCTTGGGTTCATGTCACGCTACATGTAACCCCACCTGACGTAGGGTCACCCAGACTCGAGTCATCGTTGGCTTGTTCTCTCTACACAGATGCTGCCGGACCTGCTGTGATTTCCAGCAAAAAAAAAATAAAAAAAATGTTTTTTGTCTGTTTTTTGTTTTTCATACAGACCCCAGCATCTGCAACATTTGACCCCTTGTGACCCCACCTCATTGTTCTTTGATGTAATGTTTTCCTGACTAACCTGTTTGGACACCATTCACACCTTTGATCGCTGTGATTATCTCTCTGCCGAGGTGTGATAAATGGCAGTTAGAAAGGTTACCTGTAAACATCTGACATGATTCTCTGACTATATAAGCTGTGTCTTTATGCATCTCTCCACTTCACCTGACGAAGGAGCAGCGCTCCGAAAGCTTGTGATTTCAAATAAAACTGTTGGACTATAACCTGGTGTTGTGTGACTTCTTACATTTGTCCATCCCAGTCCAACTCCGGCATCTCCACACCATATCTATCTGGTATATGACGTTGCTGGGTAACTGTGTTTTGGTAGCTCTCAAGGTCTGCCACTTTCCTCCACATCTATTCCCAGATCATGTGACTACTTACATAGTGTTGACACTGTCAGGCATGTTGCACTGCTGTCCTCTGGAAAGTGTGCCCTGGGGAGCCAAACAGGGCAACACTTCTCACACCAACGTCATGCAATGGCACCTCCATTTTGCCATTCATCAAACTGGGGGCTTGGGTCCTGCATCAGTCCAGTACATGCCTACAGACTTTGTTTCATGCCTCCACGTACTTTATGCAGTCTACAAATTTTTGCCCTCCACCTGCAACCACTTACCATTTAAACCCCTTTAACCACCAGCTGCAGCCTTTAAAGTACCCTAGTCCGCCACTTTTAATATTGCTTCAAATCTTTAGGATTCATTGATGTATTATTCTATTTACAGTCATATGGGTAATTTTAACTAAATTTTAATAAAAATTGGGAGAGGTAAAATAGACTGCCGATTCGCTGTTGCCCGTTTTACTCTATCGTTCGAAGTCAAAATTACCCTCATTGGGTCTAAACAGTGCATTGCAAGTGCTTCTACTTTCTGCATGCTGCCTAAGGGAGTGTTCACATGAGTTTCAGAGTTGACACTGAATTAAAAGTGCCTCTTGATTTGTGTGACCGATGAGGCGAGCAGTGTCTTCAAACGAGCAGGATTGAAGATGTTCTGGACAGTACAGGTAGAGATACAGGGCCCGCAATGGGGCACATTTTATGCGTTAGGGCTCCCGAGGCAGATGGAGTGTATATCAGAAGTTCGGATGTGGGGATCAACATGCCTGATTCATGGCCGTGAGATTTTCTAGAACATAGGAACTGGAGTAGGCCTTTCAGCCCCTCGAGCCTGAACCACCACTAATGTAAACAGGGCCACTAATTGGGGATGCTGCCCAAATTTCTATATGTGCTCCCGTTGTGCAAAGCTCAGCATTGAGAGAGCTAATTCATCAGATTTAACTCATAACGTTATTCCTTCATTGCCTTGTTACATGAAGCCCTGTGCCTGACTTAGCAGCAACACCACTGCATGTATTCAAGTTATAATTCAAGCATGAAGTCCACATCTGTTTCATAACCTGCTTCTAATCCCAACCCCAAATGACATGGTAAGCAATATTTGTTTATGAGCTGGTTTTCTTGTGTGGTTATATTACAATCAGCTAAAATATTGCTCCAGGGACATGAGTAACAAAATGGATTATGTTGGCCCAGAAATTTGGGTCGGGGGCTTCCCGCGGGTGTAAGCCCCCGACCTGCACTTACTT
Source organism: Somniosus microcephalus (assembly GCF_052327205.1). Taxonomy (NCBI): domain Eukaryota; kingdom Metazoa; phylum Chordata; class Chondrichthyes; order Squaliformes; family Somniosidae; genus Somniosus; species Somniosus microcephalus. Next base: position 204,703,583 of record NC_140993.1, on the reverse strand, counting down.
GCGCGCCGGCAGTTGAGCTGTAGGGCCCCGTGGAATTCCGATCCGGGGCCTGGCCCAGCTGCCGGCGCGCTGTGCTTGCATGTCGCAGGGGCATAGTTAGTGCGATGCATCCTCTGGGATCACGTAGGCCATGGGCAGCCAATCGGAGGAGGGAAAAGCCCATTCATAAGATTGACAGGAAGACCTGTCAAAACTTATGAATACTACGGCCCCAAAATAGCAGTAAACCTTCAAATAATTTTTTTTTTTAAATCACACTTTTTAAATAAACTATAAATTACATTAAATAACTATTTTAAACAATAATTTAAATTTTTGAAAAAATAATTTTATATTCTAACGGGGCTAAAAATAAACTTACCTTGCTTTAAAGTATTTAAAAATAATAAACCTGTGGAAAAAATGTTTTAATTTTAATTAATTGACCACTTACCTTGTAAAAAGCAGGCCTTACGCCTGCTTTTTACATTTCTAAATCCTGCAGGCTTACGATCCCGGGAAAACCTGCAAAAAAAACCTAAGTTCAAAGTGCACGCACAGCCTCTCCTGCGCATGCGTTCGACCTCTGAACCCCGTCGGTCAGGGGATCGGAAGTGCCGGTTTCCCGCGCATGGGCAGTGCATGCAGAAAACCGGCACTTCCATTCGGCCTACGGGTGAGTACCCCGTGTGTACTCACCCGTGGAGACCTGAATTTCTGGGCCAATGAATACTGTACAGCCAAGTGCCTTAACTGCCCTATGTTTCCTGAAGATTATGGAAAAATCTTATTATAATAAACTATTAATGCAAATCTTTCAGTATAATGAGCTGTTTGAGGTTGTTGTCAAAGTATTTTATTGTCTATGGAAGAGCGCAAATTAGAATAAGAAGTGGCATTTATATAGTACCTTATCACATCGTTCAGAAATACCCTGTGAGTTGCTCGACACTCACAACTGAAAATACTCAATAGCTCTGTCATATATACATTGTTTCTTGCAAACTGCTGTCTTACCTCTGTGCTCTATTCATCTCAGTGATGTGAATAATTTTGCATGATGACTTTCAAAGATATAAAAGTGGATTATCAGAGGATTCAGTGCAGTTAGGCACATGTTCCTACTGGTTTGGGGCTTGTAATGTATGCGTGATGCAGACATTAATGCACAACACCCAACCTGGGACCCCAAACACATCTACAAACTCATCACCTGACCATCTGGCATTCTGCACAGAGCAGCACAAGCTGACGGTTTGATAGTGCAGCATTTCAGAGGCTAAAGATAAATATCCCATTCTGCCGCATTACATGTTTTCCTCAAGGTGTCAAGCTGTGGCTCAGTGGTAGCAATTTCACCTCTGAGTCAAAAGGTTGTGGGTTCAAAGCCCCACTCCAGAGACTCTAGGGTGACCTTTCTGTGCAGTACTGAGCGATTGCTGCACTGTCAGAGATGCCGTCTTAAATTGTGGCCCCGTCTGCCCCTGAGGTGGATGTAAAAGATCCTAGCACAGAGGAGTTCTCCTGGTGTCCTGGCCAATATTTATCCCTAAATATCTGGTCATTATTTCATTACTGTTTGTGGTGTGCAAATTGGCTTCCGCGCTTCCCTGTGTTACAACAGTGACTACACTTCAAAAGTATTTCAATTACTGGGAAGCATTTTGTGACATCCTGAGGCCGTACAAGGTGCTAAATAAATGAAAGTCTCTATTTCTTCAGATCCTCAGATTTGGCCTTAAAGCAACCATTTAATCCCTTTTTTAAAAGAATTAATGACAGGTTCTGATGGAGAAAATAGGTAGAAACTGTTTCCACTGGCAGAAGGGTCGGTACCCAGAAAATACAGCTTTATGGTAATTAACAAAAGAACCAGAGGAGAGATGATGTGAATTTGTTTACGCAGCGAGTTGTTATGATCTGGAATGCACTTCCTGAATGAGTGGTGGAAGCAGATTCAATAGTAACTTTCAGAAGGGAATTGGAGATATGCTTGAAAAGGAAAAATTTTGCGAGGCTATAGAGAAAGATTAGGGGAGTGGGACTAATTGGATAGCCCTTTCGAAAAGTCGGCACAGGTATGATGGGCCGAATGGCCTCCTTCTGTTCTCTATGATTCAATGGCCCCGATATTTACAGGGCCACGTGCTTGGAGTGGGAGGGAAGGAGTTATGGACGGGAAACCCGAAAGTATGGGTTTCCTGAAAATCTTGTAATTTTTAATTACAGGACATCTTTTACATTTTTTCTGTGGTTTTCTGCCCAACAGGCTGCCTGATGACAGCCTGCAGCACAAGGACGCATTGGAGCAAAGAGCGGATAGGGAGGTAGCAAGTGATCGTGGTCTGGGTGGGCGTCCAATGGTGGTCGGGGAGGGTCTAATGGTGGTGGGGGGGGTCTAGTGGTGGTCGGGCAAATCTAGTGGGAGTTGGGGAGGTATAGTGGGGGTTGTGGGGGTCGAATGGTGGTCGGGGAGGTCGAGTGGTGGTCGGTGAGGGGTCTAGTGGTGATCAAGAGGTCTAGTGGTGGTTGGCGGGGGGAAAGATTGCAGCGGGGTAGATTAGGGTTGGGGGTGTGATGGTGGTCGAGTGGGGGTATGAGGTTGTGGTTGGGGGGTGAGATGGTGATCGGATATCCCGGCCAGATAGGGGTTGTCTAGGTTGCATCCTTCCTTCTACTTTTTCCTCTTCTGCATCTTCCTCTTCTGCATCTTCCTCTTCTTTCTGCGAGCAGATGCTGTAAATCTGAAATGACAGCATAAAATGCTGGAAATAATCAGTAGATCAGGCAGCACCTTGACCTGAGACATGAACTCTGTTTCTCTCTCCATGGATGTTGCCTGACCTGCTGAGTACTTTGTATTATGTCCGTGTATAATTGAGACACGGACTGCAGGAGTTGATTATAACAAGTCTTTACTGAATGGAGACAACCTGGAAACTGAAACTACAGAAGCCCGCTAGGGCCTTTTATACAGGGGTGGTCACTGCCGGTACTGCAGTCTGAGACCAGTTATTCCCTTAAAGGTACATACACAACAATTCCTCCCCTTTTAGATAAACAGTACATAACATTCATTTAACAACTAAATAATAACTAATTACAATTACGGTTGCTAGATACATTAGAGTCATAGAGTCATAGAGTTTTACAGCACAGAAAGAGGCCCTTCGGCCCATCGTGTCTGCGCCGCCCATCCATCCCTGTCCAGTCTAATCCCATTTTCCAGCATTTGGTCCATAGCCTTGTATGCAATGGCATTTCAAGTGCTCATCCAAATGCTTCTTGAATGTTGTGAGGGTTCCTGCCTCTACCACCCTTTTAGGCATTGAGTTCCACATTCCAACCACCCTCTGGGTGAAAAAGTTCCTCCTCAAATCCCCTCTAAATCTCCTGCCCCTTACCCTGAATCTATGCCCCCTTGTTATTGACCCCCCTACTAAGGGGAAAAGTTCCTCTTTGTCTACCCTATCTATGCCCCTCATCATTTTGTACACCTCAATCAGGTCCCCCCTCAGCCTTCTTTGCTCCAAGGAAAACAACCCCAGCCTGTTTAGTCTTTCTTCATAGCTGAGGCGCTCCATCCCAGGTAACATCCTGGTGAATCTTCTCTGCACCCTCTCCAAAGCAATCACATCCTTCCTATAGTGAGGCGACCAGAACTGCACACAGTACTCCAGCTGTGGCCTCACCAGCATTTTGTACAGCTCCATCATAACCTCCCTGCTCTTATATTCTATGCCTCGGCTAATGAAGGCAAGTATCCCATATGCCTTTTTAACCACCTTATCTACTTGTTCCGCTGCCTTCAGAGATCTATGGACATGTACACCGAGGTCCCTCTGACCCTCTGTACTTCCTAGGGTCCTACCACTCATTGTGTATTCCCTTGCCTTATTTGTCCGTCCAAAATGCATCACCTCGCACTTTTCAGGGTTAAATTCCATTTGCCACTTTTCCGCCCATCTGACCAACCCGTCTATATCGTCCTGTAGCCTGAGGCTTTCCCCCTTGCAATTTACCACCCCACCAATTTTCGTGTCATCTGCAAACTTACTGATCATCCCTTTTACATTCTCATCCAAATCATTTATGTAGATCACAAACAACAAGGGACCCAGCACCGATCCCTGAGGTACCCCACTGGACACAGGCTTCCAGTCACAAAAGCAACCTTCGACCATCACCCTCTGCCTCCTGCCACTCAGCCAGTTTAGGATCCAACGCGCCAAGGCACCCTGGATCCCATGGGCTCTTACCTTCTTGACCAGTCCCCTATGCGGGACTTTGTCAAAAGCTTTACTGAAGTCCATGTAAACCACATCCACAGCATTTCCCTCATCCACCTCCCTAGTCACCCCCTCGAAAAATTCAATCAGATTTGTCAGACATGATTTACCCTTGACAAAGCCATGCTGACTATCCCCGATTAATCCTTGCCTCTCCAGGTGGAGACTAATTTTGTCCCTCAGAATTTTTTCCAATAATTTCCCTACCACAGATGTTAGGCTCACTGGCCTGTAATTCCCTGGTTTATCCCTGCTACCCTTCTTGTATAATGGTACCACATTAGCTGTTCTCCAGTCCTCTGGTACATCCCCTGTGGCCAGAGAGGTTCTGAAAATTTGTGTCAGAGCCCCTGCAATCTCCTCCTTTGCCTCCCACAGCAGCCTGGGATACATCTCGTCCGGGCCTGGGGATTTATCCACTTTTTGGCCTGCTAAAACCGCTAGCACCTCCTCCCTCTCGATGCTAATATGTTCAAGTATGTCACAATCCCCTTGCCCGATTTCTATGTCTGCATCGTCTTTCTCCATAGTGAACACAGATGCAAAAAATTCATTTAAAACCCCGCCTACATCATCTGGTTCTACACACAGATTGCCACTTTGGTCCCTAATGGGCCCTACCCTTTCCCTGGTTATCCTCTTGCCCTTAATATACTTATAAAACATCTTAGGATTTTCCTTTATTTTGCTCGCCAGTGTTATTTCATGGCCCCTCCTCGCCCTCCTAATTTCTTTTTTAAGTATGCCCCTGCACTTTTTATACTCCTCTAGGGCTTCTTCCGTCTTTAGTCTTTTGTAACTGCCAAAAGCCCCCCTTTTATTTCTAATGCATTTTTGTATCTCCCTTGTCATCCAAGGTTCCCTTTGCTTGTTGGTCCCACCCTTGACCTTTACAGGAACATGTTGGCGCTGTACTCTCTCTATTTCCCTTCTGAAAGTCTCCCACTGTTTTGATGTGGATTTTCCTATAAGTAGCTGCTCCCAGTCCACTTTGGCCAGATCCTGCCTTATCATATTAAAATCGGCCTTCCCCCAATTTAGAACCCTTATTTCCGGGCCGTCTTTGTCTTTTTCCATGACCACCTTAAATTTCACCGAATTATGGTCACTGTCGCCAAAATGCTCTCCTACTGATACTTCCACCACTTGCCCGGCTACATTCCCCAGAATTAGGTCCAGTACCGCCCCCTCTCTTGTAGGACTTTCTACATGTTGGCTCAAAAAGCTCTCCTGGATGCACTTTAAGAATTCTGCACCCTCTAAGCCTTTCACACTCTGACTATCCCAATTTATATTGGGGAAGTTGAAATCCCCCACTATTATTACCCTATTATTTTCACACTTCTCTGAGATTTGCCTACATATCTGTTCCTCTATCTCCCCCTGACTGTTTGGGGGCCTATAGTACACTCCCAGCAAAGTGCTTGCCCCCTTTTTGTTTTTAAGTTCTACCCATATGGCCTCATTTGAGGAACCCGCTAATATATCATCCCTCCTTACAGCAGTAATTGACTCCTTAATTAATATTGCAACACCCCCTCCCCTTTTACACCCCCCTCTGTCTCGCCTGAAGATTCTATACCCCGGAATATTGAGCTGCCAGTCCTGACCCTCCCTCAACCATGTCTCCGTGATGGCAACAATATCGTACTCCCATGTGTTCAACAACTTCAGTTCATCCACCTTATTTGCAAGACTCCTTGCATTAAAATAAATGCCTTCCAGCCCTGCCATATTCCCTTTTGCCTTCACATATTTGCTCTGCCTTCCCAGCTGACTTGTTTTTTCCTCTATTTGGCTGTAAATCACCCCCTACTATAGCTCCACTCTGTACCCCATCCCCCTGCCAAGTTAGTTTAAACCCCCCCCAGCAGTGCTAGCAAACCTCCCCGCAAGGATATTGGTTCCCCTCTGGTTCAGGTGTAAACCGTCCGACTTGTACAAGTCCCACCTTTCCCAGAAGCAGACCCAGTGATCCAGGAAACTAAAGCCCTCCCTCCTGCACCATCCCTTTAGCCACGCATTCATCTGTTCTATCTTCCTATTCCTATACTCACTAGCACGTGGCACCGGGAGTAATCCAGAGATTAGTTGAAGTTAAGCAATTATAAGTTCAGTCTTTGAGGAGGCTTCCTGATTCTGTTTGGATAACGCCTCTTTGGGATATCAGGTTCTTCTGGCAAGGTTGAGTCGGGATCAGTGTCATTGTTTGGTTCGTCTGCTTCCCATATCACCGATTCTGCGGTAGATGCAATTGGTACTTCGGTTTCATCGCCAGGTGTATCAGATCGTGGTGTGGAGTTGACGTTTTCCAGTGACTCTAGAATCTGGTCAGCATGGCATCTTACAATGCTCTCTCCAACGTCCACGGTATACATTAGAGGTCCTTGCCGTGTACAGATCGTTCCTGGCTGCCATTTCTCTGTGCGGTAATCCCGGGCCAAAACTGGTTGACCTATCTTAAAACTCCTGGTCGGCCTTTCATTCATATTCTGAAACTGCCTGTTCTCCACATCTCTTCTGACGTTTGGCTTAACCAAATCCAAGTGGCATCGTAGTCTTCGATTGAAGAACATCATGGCTGGAGTTTGGTTGGTAACCGCATGTGTCGCATTCCGGTAGGCAAACGAGAAGTTATCCACCTTGTGTTGTAGGGGTATATCTTCATTACACATTGCCTTGATAGCCTTCTTGAATGTTTGAACAAACCTCTCGGCCAATCCATTAGTGGCTGGATGATATGGGGCAGATGTGTAATGCTTAACACCATTGTTCTTTAAGAACCTCCGGAACTCTTCAGACACAAACTTTGGTCCATTGTCAGAGCAAATCTGTTCAGGCAGCCCATTCCTGGCGAATATGGTTCGTAAGACTGTGATAGTTTTTTCTGTGGTGGTTGAGGACATTTTTATTACCTCTGGCCACTTTGAATGTGCATCCACCGCAATTAAAAACATCGAGTCCATAAAGGGACCAGCAAAATCAATGTACACCCTTTGCCATGGAGATGAGGGCCACTCCCATGGATGTAGAGGGGCTTGTGGTGGGGCGTTTTGGACCTTCTGGCATCCTGTACAGCTCTTGGTCATCTCTTCGATTTCTCTATTGATTCCCGGCCACCACACAAACGCTCTGGCTAAGTTCTTCATTTTTACCCCTCCCAGATGACCCTCATGAAGCTCATTGAGCACTCTATCCTTCAATTTGGGTGGAATTACTACTCTGGATCCACACATCAAGGTTCCTCTGCACACTGACAGCTGTTCTCTTCTCGGCGAGAATGCTGGCAGCAGTGGTTCGCCATGTGCTGGCCATCCCTTCACCGTTAAATCATAGACCCAGGAGAGTGTCGGGTCATTGCGTGTTTACTTTTCTATGTTTGCATTTGTCACAGGGAGACATTCGACTATAGTCGAGTGGAATAACTCCACTGGATCCACTGCCAGTTCTTCTTCCACCGTCGGCAACGGTAGGCGCAACAATCCATCAGCATTCCCATGCTGTTTAGTTCCTTTGTACTCGATGTCATATTGGTGTGCCCCTAGGAAAAGGGACCACCTCTGTAGCCGTTGTGCTGTCATTATCGGTACGCCCTTCTGAGGGTTGAAAATGGAGACAAGAGGTTGATGATCAGTTAGTAGAGTAAATTTCTGACCGTGCAGGTAGTGATTGAACTTCTTCACCCCCCCACACCAGGCTGAGGGCCTCTCTGTCAATCTGGGCGTAGTTACGCTCGGCTGAAGTTAACGAGCTATCGGCCTCTCTGAACCATCAAGGAATTTATGTGACGGTACCGCCCCAACACCGTAGGGAGACGCATCACACGCCAGTCTTATCGGTAGTGATGGGTTGTAGTGAGCCAATACTTCTCTTGAAGTGATTAGGTCCTTACTCTTCTGAAAGGCCCACTTACATTCATCGCTCCATTTCCATGCTACTCCCGTTCGTAGTAGGGCGTTCAGTGGATGCAGAATTGTGGACAAATTCGGCAAAAACTTATGGTAGTAATTCACCAATCCGAGGAATGACCTCAGTTGCGACACATTTTCAGGCGCTGGAGCCTTAACTACCGCTTCAATTTTGTCAGGGGACTTATGCAACCCCTCTTCATCAATCACGTGGCCACAATACGATATCTGTTTCTTAAAAAACTCGCACTTAGGGCGATTGGCTCGTAGCCCATGTTCACGTAGTCTAGTGAGCACCTGCTCTAGGTTGGCAAGGTGTTCACTGTCATCTTCACCTGTCACTAGGATGTCGTCCAAGTAACAGTGAGTCCCCGGAATCCCTTGCAGGACTTGTTCCATCGCTCTTTGCCATATCGCCGGAGCTGATGCTACTCTGAATACCAGTCGATTATACTGGTAAAGACCTTTGTGAGTGTTTATCGTGAGATACTTCCTAGAGGATTCTTCAACCTCCATCTGCAAATATGCTTGTGCTAGGTCAATTTTTGTAAAACGCTTCCCTCCAGATAGTGAGGCGAAGATATCTTCTATCCTTGGAAGAGGATATTGTACTGTGTGAAGGACTGGGTTCACCGGCACCTTGAAGTCCCCACAGATGCGAACCTTCCTTGGCTCCTCAGACTTATTGTTTAACGTTTTCTTCATGACAGGAACGATGGGTGTTGCCCACTCGCTCCAGTCTACCTTAGATAACACGCCTGCCTTCTCCAGATTCTCCAGCTCTGCCTCGATGGCTGGGCGAATTGCATATGGTACTGGTCTTGCTTTGAAAAACTTGGGAATTGCATTCTCCTCTATTTTTATTGAGGCGGTTACGCCTTTAAGAGTGCCCAGTTCTTGTTGAAATACCTCTTTGGCGTCAGCTAAGATTGTTGACAATCGGCCAGGAGTGACGTCGTCATCCTTTTTACCAGCCACCGTCAGTGCCTGAATGGAGTGCCAGTCTAAACTTATCTTTCTGATCCATTCACGTCCCAATAACGGTGGTCCACCATCTTGCAGAATGTAGAGATACAATTTCCGTATTTTCTTGCCGTTGTATTCGACAGGCACCCTTATTTTTCCTCTGGGGTATACTTTTTGCTCCGTATACGTCCTCAAGACAATGGATGTCTCTCTCAAGGGTATGTGTGAGAATAGCCGCTCATAGTCTCGTCGATTCATGACGGTTAGAGCTGATCCTGTATCCAATTCCATTTTGACTTGGGACCCTGCTATCGTGAGGGTGACCCAAATGGTTCGGTGATCCTCTTTTGCGATTATGTTGTGTAGTTTGAGACAGCTTAGTCTCTTGTTCCCGGATTCACTATCGCTCATCTGGTCTTCAGAACTACTGTCCGTCATCTTTTGTACTTTCCTGTACTGTTCCTTAGTAGCCTTTTTGTTGTCGTTGGTCTTCCTCCCAGACCTGCAAACTCGTGCAATGTGTCCCATCTTTCCGCATTGCCTGCATATTTTGTCCTTGGACCAGCAGTCCTTCTGGTCATGGTTTGTTCTGCCGCAGCGATAACATTTTGCAAATCCCCGTGTCATTTCGTGGGTGCCGTATTCCTGTGGCTTTTGTTGTATTTCCGCAGCTCCCCTTGCTGCTGCTTCGTACAATACTGCCACGCTGAAAGCCTTATCTAGCGTCAGCTCTTTCTCTGAGAGTAACCTCTTCTGGGTTCCTTCACTCAGGAGTCCACAGACAAATTTGTCCCGTAAGGTATCTGCCAGTCCTGCTCCGAACTGGCAGTGCTTTGATAGCTTGCATAGTTCCGTAAGGTAATCAGCATTGCTCTCATTTTTATGCTGATTTCTCCTGTGGAATTTAAATCTTTCTGCTATCAGCAGCGGTGTAGGATTTAGGTGTTCCTATAGGATAGCAACAATTTCGTTAAAACTCTTCGCCTTCGGTTTGGCTGGAGTAATCAGGTCCCGCAATAGGCCGTACGTTCTTGCGCCCATTAAATTTAGCAATACCGATGCCTTTTTCTCATCGGCTATTTCGTTTGCCTCGCAATATACCTTGACTCTTTCCACATACGTGGTCCAGTCTTCTATTGCATTATCGAAGGCAGCGATATCGCCAGTCTTTGGCATCTTGAAAATCTAAGATGGCGCCTCCCGTGCTTTGCCTTCGTCCCCGATGGATCAAAATGGCGCCTCCCGCGCTTTTCCTTCTTCCCCGCTGAGTTAAGATGTCGCCTCCCGCGCTTTCCCGCCGCTGCCGCTGCTGCCAACGCTTCAATATTTGCTCCGTTAATTGAAGAACCGTTCCCGTCGTGGAGCGGACCCTCTGGGACACTTCCCTCCCTCTTCTTAGGTCCGAACGCTGCCCGGCTGCGAAGCACCGGCCGCGCCCTGTGTGCTCCACCCTCTCTCTCTTTGCTTCCCGACTCGCTGCCCGGCCCCGTTGCAGAGCCACCTGATCGAGCTGTAGCCCGCCGCAGCCCAGGAAGGATCAGTGCACTACCTGCCACCAGCCCGATTAGCTGGGAAACCACAGACTGGAGACCAAGCCTGGCTCTCGACAGTCTCTCCTGCACTTTTCAATTCGATGATTTGGAGGGCGGTTGCCCACGGTCGACGCCCGTTTCTCGAGTTTCTTTGGATTATTATTTTTTTTTTTTTCTTCTGTCTTCGACCTTCAATAACATCGTCTGAGGTGCTGCCAAGTTGCAGGTAAGTTCGTTTCTTACTCGTCGCCAGTATTATGTCCGTGTATAATTGAGACACGGACTGCAGGAGTTGATTATAACAAGTCTTTACTGAATGGAGACAACCTGGAAACTGAAACTACAGAAGCCCGCTAGGGCCTTTTATACAGGGGTGGTCACTGCCGGTACTGCAGTCTGAGACCAGTTATTCCCTTAAAGGTACATACACAACACTTTGCAGCTTTTTCTGTCTCCTCTGAGGTCTTCCTGTACCATCCGAGGCCTTGCAAGCATCCAGGAGCACTCCTTACACACTTAAAAATCTTTTAACATCTATTGTAGCAAGCCAGTACTTAATAAAATCAAAAAGTTCAAATGCAAACTTACCTGAAAGATGTGTGTGTCCCTTTTAAGAGGTGTTGACATCGCCACTGTCAGTCTGCTGGGTTTCCCTGGGGTGGCTATGACCCAGTGCTGAACTCGGCGCTAGGGCTGAAGTTGGTCATGGTGACATTAAGTTGGCGTTGCACACCAACTGACGTCCCCACTCTGCCATTTTTTTTTTGCAGGGTGCTACTACTTACCGGCAGCGCTACCGGGATGTCAAAAATGGAGGACACCACGGGACCCGCCAGCGGCGGGCCGCTCTTTCGCCATTTTTTGTCGGTAACAGGTGGCGTTAAGCCCCTGAATTTTTAGCTGTGTGACTCTGCTTCAACAATGCCTTGTGGCAGAGGATTCTACATTGTAACCATCCCTTGCAAAGGCTCTATACTCCATGTGTCTTCAATTCTGAGTAAATTTTCCTGAGTCAAGTTTCTTCATGAAGAGTCCAAGTATTATTTGACAGGGATAACGATCTGATGTAGATTATATTCATCACTAGCACAGAGTTGTTCCATTAGAATAATAGGGCAAGAAATTTGGCTCCGTAGCGCCCGAGATTTCGGCGCTACGGATGCCATTTTGTCACCAAATGGCATCTGCGCACGCACACTTCTGGTGCCTGCTGTGCCAGACGCCATCTTGGTGAGGGTGTTAGCGTCGGCGCTGGTAGCATGCACCAGAAGTATGTAGAGTAGGCAGACCATGACATCAATCAGTGTGCAATGCTGATTTGACACCAGCACTGGCATTTTCATCCTCAATGCTGGAGCTAACACAGCTTAACTGCACACAGCTGAACATGCATTCAGCAGCAGCGAGGATCCCGCACCAGCGATATATAAAGAGATCACTTAGAGATGCTTGATGTTAACACAAATCATTTTCTGAGGCTTAACTCCCAGCCTGGAGCCTCACTCGATAGGAGCATGTGTCACAAAATCAGCTCAATAGTGTTATAGCCCCATCTCCACTCCCAGCGTGGGGCCTCACTAGATGCGAGTGTGGGTCACAGAATTGGCAAGTCCTACACATCATGAGCAGAGTCTTACAAAATTATAGTTTTACTTTAGGCAAAATTATTCAATTGTGAAAAAGCTGGCAGCTTCACAGAGGCATGTTCACCTAATTACTGTATTATAGAATCATACAGCACAGAAGGAGACCATTTGGCCCATTGTGCCTGTGCCGGCTCTTTGAAAGAGCTCTCCAATTAGTCCCACTCCCCCACCCTTTCCCCATTAGTCCTGCAAATCTTTCCTTTTCAAGTATATATCCAATTCCCTTTTGAAAGTTACTATTGAATCTGCTTCCACCACCCAGGCAATATATTCCAGATCATAACAACTCATTACGTAAAAGAAAAGCTCCTCATCACATCCCTGGCTCTTTTGCTAATTATCTTAAAATATTAACTACTATAAGTGAAACAATTTGATTTGAAATACCCTATTTAAAACAATTCAATACTACAAATTATGATATCCAAAAAATTCCATTTAGGGCAGTCCTCAATGGCCAGAACTCTGTGAACTGCCTGCTACTGAACATGATGACTCGATTAAGACTGTGCATTGCTCAATAGCAATTTCTGCTTCAGCAGGGTGGAAGCCTTAGGCAGTCTAAATAAAAATTTGTCACATTGCGTCAATTTTACAAATGTTTAATGCTGAGGTATTCCCTTGTTGTAGAATTACCCACATCCTCTCAGGTGGATTTACTCCTGAGAATCAGTGCAACTGACTCAGAGAAGTAATTGGACTTGGGATCCCTGTTGAGGCTTGGTTTGGATCACTGTCCCACTAATTTGGAGTTAGTTGTACTGCTGTTGCAAGTTAGGATTACGCTGATTTATTTGCCAGTTTGACTGGCTCTGTGCAACTTTCTGCAAAACTTTCTGCAACTGCACCAGCTTTATTAACTTCTTTCAAGGTTCTAAGGTAACAGGGAGTGTTGTTGCAAGTGCAGAACGGCTTCATTATTATTTAAAGGCTTCTGCGCACAACACTTGCTCACAGTCATGGGGGCTGTACTGGCAGTCTACCTCGCGCTCGACTATCTCAGGGAGAGGGAGCGGAGACAGGGAATAAGATGAGAAGATATGTGCAGAGGGAGGAGGATGAGGGCCAGGCGGGCTCTCAACAGGAGGCCTTACCCATCTAGGGTCCTCAGAGCAATTCTCTTATATCCACTTAAGCGAGGAGCAGTGTATTAGAGGTTGTCACAGAACTCTGCCACACCTGCAACCAGACCTGCAGCCTGAGAGCAGGGTGACTGTGGCTCTCCCAGTGGCAGTCAAGGTCACCTTGGCCCTCAACTTTTTTGCCAGCAGATCCTTCCAGTCTGCAGCAGAAGACCGCTGCATCTGGAAGGTCACTGAAGGTCTCTACACCAGGAGAAGGGATTATGTTGTCTTCTCTTTGAGCAGAGAGAAGCAAGATGAGCACGTAGGTGGCTTTGCCAGGATAGTGGGCTTTCCCATGGTGTAGGGTGCCATCGACTACACACACATGGCTTTGCGGATGCCGTATAACAATCCTGAGGTCTTCTGTAACCGCAAAGGATACCACTCATTTAATGTGCTGTTGGTGTGAGACCACGCCCTGAGATCCTAATGGTCAATGCCTGCTATTCTGGCACATCCTGCGTCAGTCCGGTGTGCCAGCAATCTTCCAACCACTATCCGCTCTCCATCTGGCTCATGACTCCCCTCCGCAACCCCACCACTTGTGCCCAGCACTCATATAATGAGAGCCATGCTTCCACCCGGCGCATCATCGAGCAGATCATCGGCCTACTGAAGCATTAGTTCCATTGCCTTGACCACTCGGGGAGGAGCCCTCCAGGACACGCGAGTGTCCCATTTTGTGATGGTCTGCTGCATGCTTCACAACTTGGCCATCATGAGGGCACTGCCCTTGCCACCAGGGATTGTGGGACCACGTCAGGAGGAAGACATGGGAGAGGAGGAGGAAGACGAAGAGGAATAAGAGGACGAGGGGGAAGGGAGGAGGCAGGCAGCCTATTGCCCTTCCGGACGGGCTGTCCATGAACGCCTCATCAGACTCTGATTCCAATGAATGAAACCCCAGATCCCCGTTGCTCACCACATCCCCATCATACCATCCTTCTGTTATGGAATAACACAGCGTCCTACTGGGCACAACACTGAAATGAGAGATGCCATAAAAAATTCCAAACAAAATTTTTAAAATCCATCAAAAAGCAACACAGATATTTACAGCAAAAATATGAACTAATCACCCTTGTGCAATCCCTTAGTGCCTGTCGTTCAGGTGCCCTTTCCTGATCTAGTGTTCCTACGAAGTGCTCCCCCAGTAGCTGCAGCATGGCTGGTGGAAGGCTGCTGAGTGTCCATGGGAGAGACTTCAGATGGCCTTGCAGGACGACCTTGAGCAGCTCTGGTCCTAGGAGCCCCGGCTGTAGACTGCCCCACCTCAGCATGGGCGGCAGCAGTCTGGCTGACAGGCAAGGGCAATGGCGGAGTGGCAGTGGTGGGAATGCTGTCATCCTGAGAGAGGGCCGCAGAGTCCTCCTCCACTGACCCACTGCCTTTCCCCCAGGGCAGCGCCTCAGCATTCCTAGCAATCTGTTGGAGCACAAGTTGCTAGGCTGCTGCGACACCCTGCAAGCCCCGGTCGACAATGGTAAACCCATACACGATGGCAGCAGTCAGAGCTTGGGTGGCATCAAGCTGAAACTGCATGAGAGTGGTTTGCATTTCCACTGCAGCACTAAGATGTTGGGTTGCCTCCGTCTGTGCTGCAATGGCAGCCGTGACATCGCCCATCACATGCAACATCATGTCTGGGTTGACACGGTCTCTTCGGGAGTATTCCATCATTTCCAGCCTGGAAATCCTGGGCTCCAAGCTCTGCGCAAAGCCCCGGCCAATGTTAGAGGCAGACTCCTCCATGCTCCTTGACATTGCCAAGATGCTCTCTGGCAGGCTTGCCATTGCACCTAACAATTCTGTGTGCATGCCCATCATCCTTCTTCTGAAGGACACCCCATCAAGGTCCTCATCTGAGTCCTGTGCAGCAGAACTCGCGTGCGAACTCGCCCTCCAGCGAGCTGGCCCCTGAGCTACCCTTTCCCCTGGCCTTACTTCAGCCAACTCGTGTCTGGTGCGTCAACCTGTGCTGATCCCGCTTCTATACTAACCTCTAAAGTACCTGCAGTGCCAGATTCTGAGCTGGTGTTTGTGAGTGACCGATATAGTGATACTGTGTCTTCTTCTTCTTCTGCTCCTTCGCTCCCCTGCATCGCCTCGGGGACAGGCTGCTCGGGTTCTTGATCTTGATTATCTGAAAGCAGAAAGGCACAAGAATCGGGTTATGGTGAGGGGAGGGGAAGCCATATATATCCATGCATACGGCTTGAAAGTGTGAAGAGATTGTAGGTTGTGGGGGACGTGAGATATGAGAAGAAGGATTAGGAATGAGCATACCATTGTTGTCCCCAAGGGGTTCAACCTTTCCGGTTGACATAAATTCCTTTTCTATGTCCTTTGTACTAATTAACTTTTAATTATCTTTGCAAGCAGTTCTGTTAAACAAACTCCAAATTCTATTTTAGCATTATAATATGGTTATTAGTAATAATGAAAGAAACATTGGGCCTTCATTGGCCAAGTTAAAGATACATTAACAAAGTCAAAACCCTAACTTACAAACAACAGACAGCTAACCTGGCAAGGCAAGGCCAAGCTATGGGCCCCTGTGTGGGATGTTACGCCTCATCTAATCTAACTAACTGAAGATATTGGGGGCTAGAAATTCCGCTCATTTACACCTGCCATTAGCACCTCCGGGGGGTGCTAAAGGGGCTCAAAGGGCTTATCGCCCAGGGGAGGGGGCGAAAAAAGCACCTGCTGAGAAATTGCTGGGACATTGCTGAGGCGCTACCCGATAACGCTGCGCTCCTGCTGGTATTGCCCCAGGCCACTGCAGCACCGGTGATGATGTCATCACTGTGCGCCGCGACCCCATAGCACCCCGCTGCGGCCCCTTACCGCCCCATGGCAGAAATTCAGCTGTGCCCTGCGATGCTGCTGTGGGCGATGTCAGCGCCAGTGTCACGGGTCGCAAGCCGGGCCGACCTCCGCTCCTGGGGCAGTATTTAAACGGGAGGTGCGGCCGCGACCCATGCCCCCATTTTCGTTTTTTGGCCTCCCTCCAGGTCAACCCTCCGTGGTGGGCCATGGCGTGGTCCTGGCCGCCATCGCGCAGCCTGGCACCGCGTCTTGGCGCTGGGCTGCGGCCATGACACCACGCCGCCCTGGTGGCCTATTGTGGGCCATCTGAGGCCCTGCAGAGTGCGCAACAGCACTCCCCTTTAACTGAAGGGGTGGGGTGTTAAAACGCGGTGCGCTCCGCAGTCCTCTGCAGTGCTCCACCCCTTCCTCCCTCGGAGTTTAGATCCCAATATGTGCTCTCGAAAGGCAAAGCTCCAGGCATACATTTGTCAAGTTTACCCTCTGATATTTTTTGTGTTATTTGAGCCCTGTGCCTCTTCCCACCTCCAGCCTCTCCTCAATCCCTGATACAGTTCTCCCCACCCCAGCCTCTCCTCAATCCCTAATACAGTTCTCTCCACCCCAGCCTCTCCTCAATCCCTAATACAGTTCTCTCCACCCCAGCCTCTCCTCAATCCCTGATACAGTTCTCCCCACCCCAGCCTCTCCTCAATCCCTGATACAGTTTTCTCCACCCCAGCCTCTCCTCAATCCCTGATACAGTTTTCTCCACCCCAGCCTCTCCTCAATCCCTGATACAGTTCTCCCCACCCCAACCTCTCTTCAATCTCTGATATAGTTTTCTCCACTCTAGCTTCTCCTCAATCTCTGATATAGTCTCCCTGTTGTGTCTGTGTGTTGATAGAGACACTGAAGACAGGAGTTGGTTTGATAGGTGTTTACTAAACAAAGTCTGGAGGGGAACTAACGGATACAACACAATACTCAGGCTTATATAGCCGAGTGGCCATTACTGGCATTACAGTACACATGGGGCTCTTAAAGGCACATACACTACAATTCCTCCCCTTTTAGCTAACCAGTACATAATATTTTAAGTAATTATTAATTACATGTTACAAGAAAAATAATCTATACATTGCTGCAGTTAATTAATTATAAGTCAGTCTCTCTGGAGGCTTCCTGACTCGGTCCAGATAACGCCTCGGTGGTGTAGTAGTGTCTGGTGGTGTAGTAGGTTCTTTTGGCAAGGCTGATTCGGCTTGAATGCCAGTGTCGGGTTCATCGGGTTCCAGTATCACTGGATCGGAGGTAGATATGGGTATCTCTACTTCATCGTTAGGCGTATAGAGTTGTGATGTAGGTTGTCCCTTTTCGGATGACTCTATGATTTGGTCAGCATGGCGCCTTATTATGCTTTCTCCGATGTCCACGGTATACATCAGCGGTCCTAGTCGTGTGCAGATAGTTCCAGGCTGCCATTTCTCGGTACGGTAGTCCCGGGCCAAAACTTGTTGACCTATCTGGAAGGTTCTAGTTGGCCTTTCATTCATGCCTTGAAATTGCCGGTTCTCCACGTCCCTTCTGATGTTGGGCTTGATCAAATCCAGCCGGCATCTTAGGCTTCTATTGAAGAACATCATGGCGGGAGTTTGGTTTGTAACCATATGTGTTGCATTCCTGTATGCGAACAAGAAGTTATCCACCTTGTGCTGAAGTTTTATGTCTTCATTACCCATGGCCTTTATGGCCTTCTTGAAGGTCTGGACAAACCTTTCAGCCAATCCATTGGTGGCGGGATGGTATGGGGCGGACGTGTAGTGCTTAACCCCATTGTTGTTAAGAACTTCCTGAATTCTTCGGACACAAATTGCGGTCCATTATCAGAACAGATCTGTTCCGGCAGCCCATTCCTGGCAAATATGGTCCTTAATACTGTGATGGTTTTTTCTGTGGTGGTGGAGGACATCTTTATTACCTCCGGCCACTTGGAGTGTGCATCAACCGCGATTAAGAACATTGAGTCCATAAATGGACAAGCAAAGTCGATGTGCACCCTTTGCCAGGGAGATGAGGGCCACTCCCATGGATGTAGAGGGGCTTGTGGTGGAGCGTTTGGGACCTTCTGGCATCCTAGGCAGCTCTTGGTCATTTCTTCGATGTCTCCATCGATACCTGGCCACCATACAAACGCTCTGGCTAGGTTCTTCATTTTCACTCCACCCAGATGCCCCTCGTGAAGCTCCTTTAGCACTTTATCCTGGAGTTTGGGTGGAATCACCACTCTGGATCCACACATCAAGGTTCCTCGGCACACTGACAGCTGTTCTCTTCTTTGCGAGAATGCTGGCAACAGTGGTTCACCATGTGCTGGCCATCCCTTCACAGTTAAGTCGTAGACTCGTGAGAGAGTCGGGTCATTTCTCGTTTCCTTTTCAATGGCAGAATTTGTTACTGGTAGACATTCCACTATGGTTGAGTGGAACATCTCCACTGGGTCTACTGTAGGTGCCTCTTCTACCATTGGCAACGGTAGGCGCGATAAACCGTCAGCATTCCCATGCTGTTTTGATCCTTTGTATTCTATGTTGTATTGGTGTGCCCCTAGAAAAAGGGACCACCTCTGTAGCCTTTGCGCCGTCATAATGGGGACACCCTTTTTAGGGTTGAATATGGAGATGAGGGGTTGATGGTCAGTCAACAAGGTAAATTTTTGTCCGTGTAGGTAATGGTTGAATTTCTTCACTCCCCATACCAGGCTGAGTGCTTCCCTGTCGATTTGGGCATAGTTACGCTCAGCTGAGTTCAATGAGCGTGATGCAGAAGCTATCGGCCGTTCCGAGCCATCAGGGAATTTATGCGATAATACTGCTCCTATGCCGTAAGGGGATGCATCGCACACCAGTCTGATTGGCAGTGATGGGTTGTAATGAGCCAAAACTTCTTTGGACGTGATTAAGTCTTTGCATTTATGGAAGTCACGTTTACAGTCTTCGCTCCATTTCCAAATTACTCCTGTTTGTAGCAGTTCATTAAGAGGGTGTAGAAGAGTTGATAAGTTCGGTAAAAATTTATGATAGTAATTTATTAATCCCAGGAACGACCTTAATTGTGAAACATTTTCAGGTGCTGAGGCTTTTATGACCGCTTCAATTTTTTCAGGTGACTTATACAACCCTTCCTTATTAATTATGTGGCCACAATATGATATTTGATTTTGGAAAAATTCGCACTTGGGGCGATTTGCTCGTAGGCCCCGTTCTCTCAGCCTAGTGAGCACCTGCTCCAAATTGGCAAGGTGCTCGTTGTTGTTTTCTCCTGTTACAAGGATGTCATCTAGGTAGCATTGAGTCCCCGGAATCCCTTGGAGGACTTGCTCCATAGCTCTTTGCCAGATAGCTGGAGCGGATGCTACTCCGAAAACCAGTCGATTGTACTGGTACAGACCTTTGTGTGTATTTATCGTGAGATTTTTTAGAGGCCTCTTCAACCTCCATCTGTAGATATGCCTGTGCCAAGTCAATTTTGGTGAAATGTTTCCCTCTGGATAGTGAGGCGAAAATATCTTCTATCCTCGGAAGAGGATACTGTACCGTGTGAAGGACCGGGTTTACAGTCACCTTGAAGTCTCCACAGATGCAAATTTTTCTCTGTTCTTCAGATTAATCATTCTTCAATGCTTTCTTCATGACTGGGACGATGGGTGTTGCCCACTCGCTCCAATCTATTTTAGATAATACGCCTGCCTTTTCCAAATTCTCCAGCTCTGCCTCG
The DNA here is from genome assembly GCF_052327205.1 of Somniosus microcephalus. NCBI lineage: Eukaryota > Metazoa > Chordata > Chondrichthyes > Squaliformes > Somniosidae > Somniosus > Somniosus microcephalus. The sequence goes on along the minus strand of NC_140993.1, from coordinate 204,683,551 downwards.
ACTGCTGGACGAATTGCGTATGGCACCGGTCTTGCCTTAAAAAACTTGGGAATTGCTGCATCTTCCACTTTTATTGAGGCGGTGATGCCTTTCAAGGTTCCTAGTTTCTCTTGAAACACTTCCTTGGCATTGGCCAAGATGTCTTTTAATCGTTCAGGTATGACGTCGTCATCATTTTTTTCCTTACTGGTCACCGTCAGTGCCTGAATGGAGTGCCAGTCTAAACGTATTTTCCTGATCCATTCACGTCCCAACAGCGGTGGACCACCATCTTGTAGAACGTATAAATACAACTTCTGTATTTCCTTGCCGTTGTATACAACAGGCACCCTTATTTTTCCTTTGGGGTATACTTTCTGCCCCGTATATGTTTTCAAGATAATGGATGTGTCTTTTAAAGGTATATGCGGAAATAGCCGCTCGTAATCCCGTCGATTTATGACGGTCAGAGCTGATCCTGTATCTAGCTCCATTTTAACTGGGGACCCTGCTATTGTGAGGGTAACCCAAATGGTCTGGTAATCTTCTTTGGCAATTACATTATGTAATTTGAGAGAGCTTAGTCTCTTGTTCCCGGAGTCGCTATCGCTCTTCTGGTCTTCGGAGCTACTGTCCGTCATCATTTGTACCTTTCTGTGCTTTTCCTTATTGACTTTTTTCCTGTTAGTGGATTTTTTGTTTCCAGGTCGGCATACATGTGTAATGTGTCCCATCTTTCCGCATTGCCTGCATGCTTTGTCCTTGAACCAGCAGTCCCGCTGGTCATGGGTGGATCTGCCGCAGTGATAACATCTCTCGAAACCCCGTGTCATTTCATGGGTGCCGAAGTCTTGTGGCTTTTGCTGTATCTCTGCAGCTCCTCTTGCACTGAAAGCCTTGTCCAGTGTTAAATCTTTCTCAGAAAGTAGCCTTTTTTGTGTTCCTACACTTAGGAGACCGCAGACGAATTTGTCTCGTAGAGAATCTGCCAGTCCTGCCTTGAATTGGCAGTGTAGGGTATCAACAATCTCCTTAAAATTCTTGTCCATCGGTTCGGCTGGAGTGATTAAGTTTCGTAACAGCTTGTATGTCTTTGCGCCCATTAGATTTAGAAGTACTGAAGCTTTTTTTTCATCTTCTATTCCATTTGCGGTGCAATATACCTCCACTCTTTCCACATATGTGGTCCAATCCTCTATCTCATTATCAAAAGCATCAATATTGCCAGAATTAGGCATCTTAGAAAAGATATGGCGCTTCCCGCGCTTTTCTTTCTTTTCTGCAGAAAAGATATGGCGCTTCCCGCGCTTTCCCGCCGCTGCTGATGACAACGCTGTTTCCCGCGGTTTCCGTTCTTTTTTATTTATTTATTTATTTACAGTTGGAGACTCGTTCCCGCCGGACTCTCTCTCTAGGTCTGAACGCCGACCTGCTTGCAGCGCCGGCCGTCTCCCGAGTGCTTCCTCCCCGTCTGTTGCTGCTTGCCTCCGCTTTCGCTGCTTGGCCCAGCTGTAGAGCCAGCCGCTGGAGCCCCAGCCTGACGCCCAGGAAGGATTACCGCAGTACCTGCCACCAGCTTGGCCAGCTGGTGAAACAACAGCTTCCTTCACTTCTTGATTCTTCTGGACGCCAGAGGAATCGATGTCCTTGAGGTCCTGCCGAATTGTAGGTAAGTCCGTTTCCACTTCGTCGCCACTGTTGTGTCTGTGTGTTGATAGAGACACTGAAGACAGGAGTTGGTTTGATAGGTGTTTACTAAACAAAATCTGGAGGGGAACTAACGGATACAACACAATACTCAGGCTTATATAGCCGAGTGGCCATTACCGGCATTACAGTACACATGGGGCTCTTAACGGCACATACACTACACTCCCCACCCCAGCCTCTCCTCAATCCCTGATACAGTTCTCCCCACCCCAGCCTCTCCTCAATCTCTGATACAGTTCTCCCCACCCCAGCCCCCATAGGTCCCTTCACCATGTGCTCAGTCCTGGCGACTTGTACATGATCACCTTACGTTCCATCTGTGTGTGTCCATCGCCTCGGTTACCGCCCAACATTGCGCTTCACTTCCTGGGCGGTAAGCCAAATTTAGCGGCCGGCAGTACTTCCGTGCCGGGTGCTAAATCACAGAATCACAGAATCACAGAAACCCCACAGTGCAGATAGAGGCCATTCGGCCCATCGAGCCTGCACCGACACATATCCCACCCGATCCCCGTAACCCCTACACCAACACATATCCCACTCTATCCCCGTAACCCCATGTATTTAATCCCCCTAACACTAAGAGTCAATTTATCATAGCCAATCAACCTAACCCGCACATCTTTGGACTGTGGGAGGAAACCGGAGCACCCGGAGAAAACCCACGCAAACACGGGGAGAATGTGCAAACTCCACACAGACAGTCACCCGAGGCCAGATTCGAACCCGGGTTCCTGGCGCTGTGAGGCAATGTCTGGTCTTAACTCGGTTACCAGCCCCAAACCGAATTTCGCACCTTTTGGGCTGGATTTTGTCAATGGGGAGCTTTTGGAGGCGGGACTCCCACTCGTTGGGTTTTAGTCCCGCCTCCATCGACTTGTGGCCAACCTACGCTATTTTCCCTTGATTGACCTTGTTAAGCCCGCCCAGCAGGCTTAGCAGGCCAATTAAGGGAAAGCCAGTTACAGGTGACGTCAGCGAGTGCCGTTTCATCTGTCAAGAGCTTTTGACAGATAAAATGTCATCGTTTGACAGCTCTGAAGCTGTCAATCACTGACAATCTGTCTTCTAAATTGTGTCTTTACTCAAGACTCAATTAGAAAGCCTTCCTGACCAGAAAGCAGAAGGCTGCAGCTTTTGACAGTTCAGCGGCCATTCTGCTTTCTGTGCCGGTGAGCTGAGGGACACCCGAGACCTGAAGGGAGGAAGCCTGCAGGAAGAAGTAAAGGTAAGTAAAACTTATTAAAACACTTTGCACACATGCACCCATTACTCACCTGCACACCGGACATCTCGGCCCCTCCGACCCCCGCAGACCGACGGCCCGCCTCGTTGACTCTGGTGAGGTTCGGAGCCGTCGGGAAGCCCACACTTCAGGGCTCAAAATAGGGATTAGCCAAAAAACTGCCTGTTAACAGGTAGTTAATTGGCATTAATCCCCTTCCCGCCTCCTCGAGGCGGGACCCGGCACGGGTCGGCTACCCGCCTCCTGGCAAGATGGCATGGAGGCGGGTTGGGGGCGGGTTAGACACCCGCCCCCAAATTCTGCCATTTTCCCGGCAGTTCTGCCTCCACACCCGCCTCCACAGGGCTGGCAAAATCCAGCCCTTTGCCTCAAAGTCTAATACAAGTCTCCAGGAAAACGAAACTTACACAGTTCTAGTGAAGATCACCTTTCATTCTACCTGTGTATCCAACAGTTTTGAATTGCTTTGTAGATCGGTCATTTTTTTTGATGCTACAGAAAAAAAAATCGTGAGGTTCTGCCTCCAGTCAGGAGCCTTGCTAAATGTAAAATGGGAGCTGTGGTTTTCTAACCCTACCTTTGCAAATTTTAGGCAGTGCCCACCCAAATTTCCAATTGGCGATTCCAATGTGTGATGCTCTGCGCTGGAAGCTCAAAAGTCGAGAATTTGCCTTCTAGTTGTCTGTGGTTGCCACAACCATTAAAGGGGGCAATATGCCTGATGTAATAAACTGCTCTTCAGCGAGCTATCCACATCCCATCCTCTTGGGTGATGGAAGTAATTAATGTTAGAATTACAGGCCTATTGAGGCTTTTGCAAAGGAACCAGTTGAGTGTGAAGGATCTGCTTTGATCTGGAATGTCAAAAGCCGACTTGGATGGTAGAAATGCAGCTGGCCCTTCCTGTTCCAGGGTTCGGTCTCATTTGTGTGTAAAAGGCAGCATCATCTCAGTGTGGAAGGTAGCAACATTCACCCGCATTCAATCAGGGAGGTCTTATAGTTCATTGGACCATGTAAGAGTCATGGTGGGGGGGGGGGGGGCGGGGGTGAAGTTTCCTTTTGGCGGTAGCGCGAAACAGGTAATAGTGAATCGGCAGCCTGTTTTACATCCCGCCCAATTTTCTTTTCCATTGACTTCAGTGGAATGTCTTTTGGTTTCAGGATCTGATTGTTTTTTGGTATTGTGCTGTTTTGTATCATGCTGTGTCTTTTGGCTTCTATATCTCATTTCACCTGTAAATAAAATTAGCCCGGTAGTTTTAGCCTGTACACATCGATTTGGAAATGCATTTGAAAGTGATGGGGACTGTGGTGGGCATCCCATGTATACTTTGGTAGGCAGAGTATTATGTCATTAATGATTAACTGTTAAATCTGGACACGCAAATGGTAAATAAAGACACAGATTTTGGTTCAAAATGAACTCGGTCTCCAGCTCTCTAGCCGTGAACATGAAACCAACTGTTTGGCACAGTGGGAACTGTAAGAGTATTCAAGAGACTGGAGTAACATATTATTCATTAAGAAAAAGAATTATTTTCATACTACTGTGCCATGGAATAAAAAACTCATTGGGGATAAATTGGACACTGGGTGATAGGATAATACGGGCGATAGCGAATCAGCCGCCCATTATACATCTCTCCTGAATGTAATTTCCATTGACTTGAAGGTAGATGTGTAATGGCCGGCTGAATCAATATCGTCCATTTTAGAGTAATTGGTCCTCCAGGTTTTATCTACATATTCGGGGTGAATTGCCAGCGCCAGTCACGCCTCTGCAGGCAGCTCACCCACGGGAAAAGTCCATTTCGGGCCGCCACCTGCCTTGCCAGCAATGGCCTTCAAGCAAATATTGGGAGGTGGGTTTGGAGCGTGTTACAGGGGAGGGTCAGTTGTTAAGACTGCTGAGTCCGGGAGCACTAAAAAATGGGCCCCACAAACTTAGCAGTGAGACCAATGCCTGAGCAGATGGGGCAAGCCATCCCAGTGGTAAAATGGTATGCTTTGTATACGTTTTACGCCCAAAAAATGAGCGCAACGCATACTAATTACTACCTCAATGTCTTTCTATTTTTATCTCTGATCGTTTATCTATCTTGCTGGCAACATAGACTCCTAAATCCACCTCCCCCCCATTTTCCTAGAGTTTTATGTCTTTATAAGAAGAGATTGTAAAAAATACCTTCTGAAAGGCTTTATTCACCCCTTGGCAACGGTCTGCAACCTCCTCTTTGCTGACCTGGAGCAGTGGAGGTGGTTCTCCTTGATTATTACCTAGTTTGTGTGCCAGAGTCTGCCGATATGGTTGGCAGCATAATGGTGGGTGCAGGCCGTCTGATTCTGGTGTCTGCTGGTCTCCTTGCCATGACTTCTTTCATTTCCAACCACTTCAAAATTAAGTCCTCAAGTTGGGCACTTCAAAAGCAACCCCATGTACTTTTGAGAAGTCTCTGCCTAAACTCTGAGAATGCAGATTGCCTTTGAATGAGTAGACTTGACAATGGGTGGAACTTCTCCCCCACATGTTGGTCAATTGGCAGCTCTGCTGTGTTTTGTCTGCAGCACTTGGATCGTGATCTCGCCCCAATACTTGCAGATTGATGTTAAAAGTGGCAGATCCCAAAATTCCACCGCTTGTGAAAGTCCGTCGCTACAGATCTTCTGCAAGTGGAATGTTAAGGAAGCCCACAACCACTGAGGCCTACAAAACTGTCGTGACTAGAGCCCTAAATTGACAGTAGTAAGGCATTATGAAAATAAATGGGAAATCCATCCTTACCTTTAGTATTCACATTTCTTTCTACTTGCCCTAAAGTAAAGCAACTGATATGTTCTCATCCTGTGCTAGTTTGTAATCAGTTTGCAGAGCTACAAACATGGAGTGATACGTGGGCTGAAACCCTTCATGCTTTAATATTAATATTAATGATTTGATCTACAACAAATCTTGCCCCCTATAGTTACTTGTAACATTGTGTACAACAGCTCTAGTAGGTGATTCTGTAGGTAGTGTTTCTTTGTACGTGCTAAGTAGTTTAAGCACCAAATATGGCACCCAGCAGACAGCCATCTAGGTCTCTCTGATCTACTTTAGTCTGTGTGCAACGAGCAGTGACTGTTACTAAACTCCTGATCAAAGGACAGAGCCCTGTGATCTCTTGGGGCACTAGGGATTCCTTGCAACATGTACAATATTCATTATGCTTAAGGTTGAGTATATGTATATTCACAGATCCTTCCAATGAAGTACTTTTTGAAGTTTAGTCACTTTTGCAATGTGAGGAAATGCAGCAGCCAATTTGCATACAGCAAGGTTCCGCATACAGCAATGTGATAATGACCAGAAAATCTGTTTTGATGATCTTGGTTGAGGGCTAAATGTTGGCCAGGACACTTGGAGAACTCCCTGCTCTTCTTTGAATAGTGTCATGAGATTGTTTACGTCCACATGAGAGGGCAGACAGACCTTCAGTTTAACTTCTCATCTGAAAGACGGCACCTCCAACAATGCAGCACTCCCTCAGCACTAGTACTAGGGGTGTTAGCCTGGAAGTCTCTGAAGTGGGACTTGACCACGCAACCTTCTGTCTCAGAGGCGAGAGTGCTACCACTGAGCCACAGTGGACAACTAAGCACTTTGGGAAGTCCTGAGGTCGTGAAAGGTGCAATATAAATGGAAGCCTTTCTTTTTTCTTTTTCTTCCACTGCTGTACACAGAGTTAATGACAAAGATATATAGTGTGTCTTTCCCATGTGGCTCTGATTCTGGAACTATGTTAAACCCTCCCATAGGGATCAAATCATTTCAAAAGATGATTAGTGTTCCAAATCTGTAAAGGAAAATTGGTACAAGAGCAAATTTTAACCACTCTTTAATGGCTCACCCATACATTCAACCCAGTCGCTTGCACGTAATCAAAGCAATCTCTCTCGGAGGCCTTCTCCACTTTCTTCATGTAGCTGTGCCTTTTACTCCCCACCTAAACAGTTTCACTTCTCCAACCCCTAACCTCAACAAAGCTTCAGTCACAGAACTGTCCTTCAGAATCTCTCCTCCTGACTCTCCCTCCATCAATTCTAGACCAGGGCACATGAAGTCAGCCTGACCACCAGGACCCAAAAGTCACTGATAGTCTACTTGAAAAAAAGATGATGCGGTCATGGTAGTGACGTACCGGAGAGTAGAAGGATCCATTGTGAATGTTTCGCAAATGTGTTAAATGCTGTTGAGCAGAACATGCTAGTCTATCATTTATCTAGGGTCTCAGAGTTATCATTTGGTCATTGTGTGTGGTTGCATTTTTCTATAAATTGTCGACTGAAGTTGCCAAATATTTCTTAACTGAACCCTTAAAATCCTGAGCGCAGATGGATCTTGCAATGGGAAGCTCACTCTGTACTTGCATTCAAATTAGTGAAACATTTCAAGGCAGATGCACGTGGCATGGTCCCATTTGTTAGATATGACTAGAACTTTCAACAGTGCATTTTGAATGAATATTGAGTGTTGAGACTACATCGGTTCTCTTTTGGTGAGTTTTGTCTAAATGATGGGTGAAAAATATCTATTGAACTCATGTTTGTTGGTGATGTGTCCATTTTATGAAATCAAATACTAATGAAAGCAACTGCAGAAGAGTCTTCTGACAGGATTTTCTTGGGTCAGATGTGTTATGACAAAAAGCAGTATATTTTTCGATTGCCGACTCCAGGGGCTGAATTTTGCTGGTGCTCAGAGTGTGGGTATGGAGGTGGGTCCGCTGTCAAAATCACAAAGATTGACAGTGGGTCAGTATGACATCATCAGACCTACTTCTATTAATTGGCTGGGAACCTCGCAGGACAGGCTTAACAAGCCCTAGTAACGTAAAATCTTGTGGGAAGCCGGGATCAAGACAGATGCAGGGTCCCCACACGCCACAGACATTGCCCGCCACGGGCCTGTCGAAGTTGGAAAAATCCAGCCCCTGGTGTAGAGCCTCGACTGCAGTGAGCACACGGCCTGGATTTTGCTTCCATTAATATTAATGAATATGCACATTCAATGGGTGAGTCTGCAGGCTGGGAGTGCACAACTGCAATATTTACCCTGAAGTCGTTTTGCTCATCACTATTGGGGACCTTCCTGAATGCCTACAGAATGGAAAAGAACATTGACCTTTAACGCCGTCTACCTTTAATGCCATGCACCTTTAATATCTTGGGCTAAACATTTGGGGGCTTTACGCCACCCATTACCGTCAAAAAATGGCGAAAAGAGGGTGGCCGCCGTTCTTTTGCCAGCTGGTGGCGGGTCCCACAATGTCCTCCCTTTTCTCAGGCCCGGTAGTGTTGCCGGCAAGATGTATCATCCTGCAAAGTAAAATGAGGGAGTGGTGACGTCACACGGCAACTTAATGTCACCACAACAAACGTGGATCTTTGCACTGGGTCCTAGGCATGCCAGGTAAACTCAGTATGGAAGCACCTCTTAAAGGGACACACACATCTTTCAGGTAAGTTTGCATTCAAGCTTTTGGACTTTTATTTTTGATATTACTGAAGTAGTGACTTGCTGCAATAGAAGTTTTTTAAGTGTGTAGGGAGTTCTGCTGGATACTTGCAAGGCCTTGGATGGTAAAGGAAGGCCTCAGAGGAGACAGAAAAAGCTGCAAATACTCAGCAGATCAGACAACATCTGTGGAGAAAGAAACAGAGTTCACATCTCAAGTCAAGGTGCTGCCTGACCTGCTGAATATTTCCAGCACTTTATGCTGTCATTTCAGATTTACAGCATCTGCTCCCATAGGGAAGAGGAAGAAGCCAAAGAGGAAGACGCAGAAGAGGAGGAAGTGGAAGGAAGGATGCAACCCAGACAACTTCTTTCTGGCCTGGATATCCGGGATGGAATCATCCACCTTTGGTACCAGTGACCACAACCCCAATTCCCCTTTCAACATTTGTTCCACACCTTACCTTCCCTCTGTTACCGACCATCACAGCGTCCTCTTGGCCACGGAGCTGAGATTAAAGCCACCACAAAACAAACTTCCCAATCCAACTTTATACATCTATCCATCCAATATGACATCAAGAAATCAACTCATCGCCCTTGTGTATTCCCTTAGTGACTGTCTTGTGTGTGCCTTTGCCTATCCTAGTGACGTCACACAATGCTACCCCAATGGCTGCAGCATGGCTGGTGGAAGGCTGCTGGCTTTCAGTGGGGGACACTTCAATAGCCTTGCAGGATGACCTCGAGGAGCTGGTGGCTGGGAGTGTCAAATCAAGTGACGGTGTTTCTTCTTCTTCTTTGTCTTCTTCACTCTCCTCTCCTTCTTCAACCACTGGCTGGGCAGGCTGGATTTCTTGGGTGTGTGAAATGAGGAAGGCACAAGGGTAGAATTGTGGTGAGGGGAGGGCGGGAAAGCAAGATCTGCATGCTTACACCATGCGCACCTTGTAAATCAGAAGATATTATGGGATGAGGGGGAAGTGGGATAACGTATGAGGATATCAGCATCTTGTATCCTTTCAGCCCTGCTGCTGGCCAAGGGCTCAGCCATGCCCCTACCAACAATGCCCAGCACCGTCTCCTTCAAGGGGGTGAGGTGAAGCTAGGAATGGGAGGTGTGCCTTGTGTTTGGTACAGATTGTTGGTAGGTGAATGAGGTGGGGGGGGGGGAAGCGGGGATCATGCATTGAGCACACCCAAGAAATCCAGCCTGCCCAGCCAGTGGTTGACCAAGAAGAGGGAGAGGAGAGTGAAGAAAACAAGGAAGAAGAAGAAACACTGTCACTTGATTTGACACACCCAGCCACCAGCTCCTCGAGGTCATCCTGCAAGGCTATTGAAGTGTCCCCCACTGAAAGCCAGCAGCCTTCCACCAGCCATGTATAAAGTGAGGCTAGTGATGCAGTTGGTAAGACATCGCTCTTGAAGATGCATTCACTGACCTTGACCACTGGTCTGAAGTCATGAAACTTTTTGGGGCACTGGAGTCAGGTCCAGGGGGAAACACTGCTGGCAGTGCCCACCTCTGGTCCCACATCCTTCTTTCTGGAGCTGGAGTGCTGTGTGCAAGACCCTGGGTGCCCATTTCCTGGCTTGTTGAGCCATTTGTGTTAGTGCTGAAGCACTTTTACCATTTTATTATGTGCAGAAGGCAGTTCAGCTTTAAGAGCTGAAGACTGCCAATTCAGAATTATTTTAAATAAAAATTTCAGAAGGCAGTTGAGCTCTAAGGGCTAAAGACAGCCTATTTTTAAATGATTTTTAATTTTCACTTTAGAAGGCAGTTCCCCTTTAAGGGATCAACACTGCTTTCTAAAATGACAGGCTAGCTTTAAGACAAAGCTGCCTTGCTTCAGGGGCGCTACGACCACACTTACATTGGGCCTCCTGCTGAGACTACTGCCCGAAACAGTGCGTCACACAGTAGGTTTTGCGCTCTGATCATTTAAATCAGCAGGCAGCACCAAAATACCAGTGCTGCCTGCACTCTTTTTGTGGGCAGCTGTTAACCTCGGTCCATGGTGGCACCAGCCGTTTCCTGGCCTAATCAATTTTCTAGGCCTTATTCTACAGTTTTGGCTATGTAGTTAATCATTATATTTGCTTTGTTGAACAAACAGGCCTCTTCTGCACTCTGCTTGTACAGTCTGTCTGTTTCTGTCTCTATTTTAATCCAGTTATCTGCCTCCCTTTATCACTACAGTTATACAGGGCCTTGGTGAGACCACACCTGGAGTAATGTGTGCAGTTTTGGTTTCTTTATCACAGAAATCACAGAAACCTCACAGTACAGATAGAGGCCATTTCGGCCCATCGAGCCTGCACCGACACATATCCCACCCGATCCCCGTAACCCCTACACCAACACATATCCCACCCTATCCCCTTAACCCCACGTATTTAATCCCCCTAACACTAAGGGTCAATTTTTTTATCATAGCCAATCAACCTAACCCCGCACATCTTTGGACTGTGGGAGGAAACCGGAGCACCTGGAGAAAACCCACGCAAACACGGGGAGAATGTGCAAACTCCACACAGACAGTCACCCGAGGCCGGATTCGAACCCGGGTCCCTGGCGCTGTGAGGCAACAGTGCTAACCACTATGCCACCGTGCTGCCCTAAGAAAGGATTTACCTAAGAAAGGATATACTTGCCATAGAGGGAGTGCAGCGAAGGTTCACCAGACTGATTCCTGGGATGGCAGGACTGTCGTATGAGGAGAGATTGGGTCGACTAGACCTGTATTCACTAGAGTTTAGAAGAATGAGAGGGGATCTCATTGAAATGTGTAAAATTCTGACAGGGCTAGACAGACTGGATGCAGGGAGGATGTTTCCCCTGGCTGAGGGGTCTAGAACGAGGGGTAACAGTCTCAGGATACGGGGTAGGACATTTAGGACTGAGATGAGGAGAAATTTCTTCACTCAGAGGGTGGTGAACCTGTGGAATTCTCTACCACAGAAGGCTGTGGAGGCCAAGCCACTGAATATATTTAAGAAGGAGATAGATAGATTTCTAGACACAAAAGGCATCAAGGGGTATGGGGAGAGAGCAGGAATATAGTATTGAGATAGAGGATCAGCCATGATCATATTAAATGGCGGAGCAGGCTCGAAGGGCCGAATGGCCTACTCCTGCTCCTATTTTTCTATATTTCTATGTTTTCTATCACAGTTGGGAGGCAGGAAAAAGGGAGGCAGGGGGCAGGTGTCAGCCTTGGCTCAATGATAGCGCTCTCACCTCTGTGTCAAAGTTGTGGGTTCAAATTCCACTTCAGAGGCTTGAACACATAATCTAGGCTGGCACTTCTGTGCAATATTGAGGGAATGGCAAAGGTGCCGTCTTTCAGATGAGATGTTAAACCGAGCCCCCATCTGCCCTCTTTGGTGGATGTGGAAGTTCCATGGCACTATTCAAAGACGAGCATGGGAGTTCTCCTGGTGTCCTGGCCAACATTTATCTCTCAACCAATGCCTGAAACACCATTGCTGTTTGCTGTGCACAAATTGGCTGCTGCCACATTTCCTATATAACAACAGTAACTACACTTCTAAAAGTACTTCATTTATTCTGAAATAAAAACAGAAAATGCTGGAAATACTCAGCAGGTCAGGCAGCATCTGTGGAGAGAGAAATAGAGTTAACGTTTCAGGTCGATGACCCTTCGTCAGAACTGGAAAAAGTTGGAGATGTAACAGATTTTTAAGCAAGTGCAGGGGCAGGGAAAGAAGGCAGGAGAGATTAAAAGACAAAATGGATGATGGTGTAAGGCAAAAGGAGATGGTAATAGGACAAGTTAAGAAGCAAAAGATGAGTCTAGATGAGGTGTAAATGGGAATGGCAGAATCACCAACAGCCGCCTGAAAAATGTGGGCAGGGGTTATAGTCTGAAATTGTTGAACTCAATGTTGAGTTCAGAAGGCTGTAAAGTGCCTAATCGAAAGACGAGGTGCTCTTCCTCGAGCTTCCGTTGAGCTTCGTTGGAACAGTGTAAGGGGCCAAGGATGGTGAGGTCTGAGTCGGAGTGGAGTGGAGAATTAAAGTGACAGGCGACCGGAAGCTCGGGGTCACGCTTACGAACTGAACGGAGGTGTTCTGCAAAGCGGTCACCCAATCTGCGTTTGGACTCCCCAGTGTAGAGGAGACTGCATCGTGAGCAGCGAATAAAGTATACTAAATTGCAAGAAGTACAAGTAAATCGCTGTTTCACCTGAAAGGAATGTTTGGGGCCCTGGATGGCTGCGCTCACTCAGAGGTCGAACTCCAATCCATCGTCAACACCTTCACCGAAGCGTATGAGAGCATGGGCCTTACACTAAACATCCATAAGACAAAGGTCCTGTACCAACCTGCCCCTGCCACACAGTACTGCCCCCCGATTATCAAAATCCACGACAAGGCCTTGGACAACGTGGACCACTTTCCATACCTCAGGAGCCTACTGTCAACAAGGGCAGATGTCGACGACGAAGTCCAACACCGCCTTCAGTGTGCCAGTGCAGCCTTCGGTCACCTGAGGAAGAGAGTGTTTGAAGACCAGGACCTCAAACCCGGCACTAAGCTCATGGTCTACAGAGCAGCAGTGATACCCGCCCTGCTGTATGCCTCAGAGACATGGACCATGTACAGCAGGCACCTCAAAGCACTGGAGAGGTACCATCAACGCTGCCTCCGCAAGATCCTGCAAATCCATTGGCAGGATAGGCGCACCAACGTCAGTGTTCTTGCTCAGGCCAACATCCCCGGCATCGAAGCTTTGACCACGCTCGATCAGCTCCGATGGATGGGTCACATTGTACGCATGCCCGATACGAGACTCCCAAAACAAGCGCTCTACTCGAAACTCCGACACGGCAAGAGAGCCCCAGGTGGGCAGAGGAAACGCTTCAAGGACACCCTCAAAGCCTTCTTGAAAAAGTGCAACATCCCCACCGACACCTGGGAATCCCTGGCCCAAGACCGCATAAAGTGGAGGAGAAGCATCCGGGAAGGCGCTGAACACCTCGAGTCTCTTCGCTGGGAGCAAGCGGAAGCCAAGTGCAGGCAGCGCAAGGAGTGCACGTCAATCCAAGCACCCCACCCACCCGCCCCTTCAACCACCGTCTGCCCCACCTGTGACAGAGACTGTACGTTCCGCGTTGGACTCATCAGTCACCTGAGAACTTATTTTTAATGTGGAAACAAGTCATCCTCGGTTCCGAGGGACTGCCTAAGAAGAAGAAGGATGGTGGGAAGGGAGGAGGTAAAAGGGCAGGTGTTGCATCTCCTGCGCTTGCACGGGAAGGTGCCGTGGGAAGGGGAAGGGGTGTTGCGGGTGATTGAGGAGTGGACCACGGTGTCGCGGAGGGAGCGGTCCCTTCGGAATGCTGAAAGGGGAGGGGAGGGGAAGGGAAAGATGTGTTTGGTGGTGGGATCACGCTGGAAGTGGCGGAAATATCTATTGAATGTGGAGGCTGGTGGGGTGAAAGGCGAGGACAAGGGGAACCCTATCGTGGTTCTGGGAGGGAAGGGAAGGGGTGAAAGCAGAAGTGCGGGAAATAGAACGGAAGCGGTCAAAGGCCGTGTCAAACACAGTAGAGGGGAATCCTCAGTTGAGGAAAAAGGAAGACATGTCGGAAGCATTGGTATGAAAGGTGGCATCGTCAGAACAGATGCGACAGAGACGGAGAAACTGGGAGAATGGAATAGAGACCTTACAGGAAGCAGGGTGGGAGGAACTGTAGTCCAGGTAGCTGTGGGAGTCAGTGGGCTTATAGTGAATGTTTGTCAATAGCCTATCCTCAAAATGGAGACAGAGAAGTCGAGGAAGGGAAGGGAAGAGTCGGCGAGAGCAGGACATGGCACCAATATATTCATCAATGTACCGGAAAAAGAGGTGAGAGAGGGGACCTGAGTAGAACTGGAACAACAAATGTTCCAGTGTCAGCTGTGGCTCAGTTGGTAGCATCCTTGCCTCTGAGTCAGAAGGTTGTGGGTTCAAGTCCCACGCCAATCTAGGCTGACACTCCAGTGCAGTACTGAGGGAATGCTACACTGTTGGAGGTGCCGTCTTTTGGATGAGACGTTAAACCGAGGCCCCGTCTGCTCTCTCAGTGGATGTAAAAGATCCCATGGCACTATTTTGAAGAAGAGCAGGGGAGTTATCCTGGTGTCCTGGCTAATAGTTATCCCTCAACCAACATCACTAAAAAAAACAGATTAAAAGAAAAGAAAGACTTGCATTTATATCGTGCCTTTCACGACCACCAGACGCCCCAAAGAATTTCACAACCAATGAAGTACTTTTGGAGTGTAGTCACTGTTGTAATGTAGGGAACGCGGCAGCCAATTTGCGCACAGCAAACTATCTGGTCATTACCACATTGCTGTTTGTGGGACCTTGCTGTGTGCAAATTGGCTTCCGCGTTTCCTACATTACAATAGTGACTACACTTCAAAAAGTCCTTAATTGGCTGAAAAGCACTTTGGGACATCCGGTGGTTGTGAAAGGCGCTATAGAAATGCAAGTCTGTCTTTCTGTCTGTCTTTCTGTCTTTCTTGTACCAGCTGTTTCCATGTATTAGGTTGAGGCAGAGCTATGACTCCTACTGTGGCCCCATCACACCCTGTTATAGCACAGTGTATCTTACTGATAAATGCAAGCTAAAAACCTGTGTGTCACACTGTAAAATGTACTATTCACAAGAAACACTCTCAACCCTTAAAATTGCATGATAAGCCACTCAACATTGGAAGGAGTTGTGACTTTACATTGAGTGCATACAGGATTCATTAACCGAGAAAGAAATAATGTGCATTTGTAAAGCACCACATCACATCTTCCGAACATCCTTAAACACTTCGCAACAAACGGGTGACTTTTGAATGCAGTCGCTGTTGCTGTGGAGGTAAACGTGACAGCAAAGGAATGAATGACCAGTTAACCTGTCCTCTGTGGTGCTGGTTGAGAGAGGAATGTTGGCCCAAAATAGTTTGCTTTCATCAGTTAGTTTCACACATTTTGTTGTATCTGCAGGATATGTGGTCAAAACATAAGAATTCTGTACTTTTCAAAAATGTAGGATAAAAGTTAAATAAATCTTCTCGTATCCCAGATAACGAAATATCAACTGGACCAGGAGACATATTACTTGCCTTGCATTGCTTTCTGTTAAGCAGTCGTGTGTACTATAGTACACTAATAAATATAGGATAAACTTTATGATTTAGTCCTTCCATCTCAAAGCTTTGCGCAACGGGAGCACATGTCAGAAAACTGGTTGGAGGTTAACCTAACTGATTCTCAGCCCACATGATTTTTGAGTTATTGGAAGTTCATAGTATATAAGGAGGCCATTTGTGCGTGTGCCAGCTCTTCGCTAAAAAACAAAATAATCCCACTGCCTGCTCTCTCCTCAAAGCCCCATTTCTTCCACTGCTCTAAATATTTATCCTCTTCCCTTAAAATTTGCAATGGTCTTGGGAGGGCAGGGAGCACTTTAAGTAATTGTGGTGCTTGCACCCTCAAAGTCTACATACGCAAGTTCTGCACTCGTGCTTGAAGCCATGACCTGATTCAGAGGCAAGAGTGCTATCACTGAGCCAAGCTCACTGACTTAAAATTAATTGTGACTGCAATGTTCATCAGCAAAACAGAAATGGTCTTTGCTCATAAGAAGCTTTTTGTTTTGGCAAAACAATTAAATCTTAAAGCTTCCTTTAAACTTGTATTGGAGCATGCAGTCTCTTTGGCATACAGAGTACGGTAGCATAATGGTTATGTTACTGGACTAATAATCCACAGAATGCGGGGCCACGCATTGCCAGTCACTGTCAAAGTCACCACTGCCCTCAATTCTTTTGCCTCTGGATCCTTCCAGGGCACAACCAGAGACATCTCGAGGATCTCTCAGTTGGCTGTACATAAATGTTTATGGCAGGTCATTGATGGGTTGTTTTCTAGGGCATCGACTTATGTCAACTTCCCCTGTGATGACAATGACCAGAATGAGCAGGCAGGCAGATTTGCATCTCTGACTGGCTTTCCACAGGTACAGGGTGCTATCGATTGCACACACATGGCAATCCGAGGACCACCAGATCAACCAGGAGGTTTTCTCAACTGCAAGGGAGTTCATTTCATCAATGTACAGCTAGTGTACAACCACAAGAAGAGGTTCAGGCAGGTATGCGTTAGGTTCCCTGGGAGTTGTCATGACGCTTTCATACTGCAGCAGTCCAACATTCCAGACCTCTTCGTTCCAGGAAATAGACTTAAGGGCTGGCTCTTCAGAGACAAAGGGGGAAAATTGGGTGCCTTTGTGCCTCCCGTTAGTGCCCCCGGGGGGCGCTAACGGGGCACAAATGGCTTCGCGACTGGGCGCGGCGCTGACATCGACTCCCGCCATATTCGGTGGGAGTTTTGCGGTGGCACTACAGCATTGCACCCCAATCTCCTTCGCCCAGAGATTGTGACATCATTGCCATGTGCATTGCCCTGGTAGCACCCCAGACCCGAAATTGACTTCCGCCCCCTGCAGCAGCGCCGGTCGAAAACACTGACAGCTGCAGGAGTGCATCAGGCGGCTGGCTGCTTCGGGGGCGATGATTAAAGGTGAGGTGGCCAAGGTAAGTAAAAAAAAAAAGACTTGCCTTCTTCCAGTTTTTTTTGCAGATTTCTGCCCGTGATCAATCAGCCAGGCACTCTGCTTGAGTGCCAGGCTGATTGCACGGCATCGCGGCTGCCTTGATGGTCCAGGTAGGTACTTTTTCTATTGTAGAGCCTGCAGTGATGGCCCTTCCCTTTAAGGGAGGGAAGAAGCCTTTGAACGTGGCAGCGCTGCACGGCGCAGTGCTGCTTGCTGCTGAAGACTCTGCCCCACCTGCTGCTGATTGTGCTCCAAGAAGGAAGTGGAGTGCTTGATTTATGCTCCACTTCTTTCCTGGAGCGCAAATGGTGAATTTTTCAAGTTTAAAATCGTTGGCGTCTGATGCTAACTTTTCAAGCTTTTAAATATTAGCGCCCTAAACGGGGTGATAGTGAATTTCTCCCCCAAGGAATACTCCCTTCAAACCTGGATAATGACACCTGTGAGGAACCACACCAATGAGGTGCAAGGACACTACAACAAGAGTCACATGACCTCCAGGTGTTTCATAGAGCAAGCCATCGGCATGTTGAAAACACACTTAAGGTGCCTAGATAGGTCTGGAGGCGCCTGTCAATACTCACCAGTGAGTGTGTCCAGAATGATAGTAGCGTGCTGTGTCCTGCACAACATTGTGCAGCAGAGAGGATTTGAGGTGAAGGACGACCAAGGCCCTCATCACTCATCTTCTGATGACGAGACCATTGCAGAAGAGGAGGAGGAATATGAAGATGGGGCACTCATCGACAGATCAGCAGTGTACATTGTTACTCGGGGTGCCCTCATAGCTCGAAGGTTCAGTTAGTTAGTCAGAGTGAAAAAAAATTAAATCCTCTGCCACCCCTCCGTTCCCCCCTTTCCCGCACTTTGCACTAAGCAGTCCTTAAATCACTCATCCACCCATTGCACTTCCCCCAACAGGTCCCATCATGTATTGACATTCCTCATGAAGCATGTGAAAGAGAGAGTTGACACTCGGGACGCAATAATGGGCATGATGTTGCAAATCAATCAATTTTAATGTGTCGTTATTAAAAAAAGGATACTTCACAACATAACATTTTGTCAAACACCCCTGTGCATGCCCTTGGTGAATTACAATTCCTTTCCCTTAGACTTTCTGCCACTTTTACGTGGTGCATCCTGTGTGGCTTTAGCAGAGGTAGAGGCAGGCTGCTCAGATCCTTGCTCTAACTGCTAAAATAATTTTGCCCTATGACCTCGGTTTTGGAGCCCCTGAGGGCCCGGCCAAAGATTGCACAGGGGCAGACTCGGCCATCGGGAGGTGGCATATCGGGTACTGGCTGAGGGGGTGGGTGGGTGGGGCAATGGGTGAGAAGTCGGAGCGCTTTGAGTGGAGCTTCCACTTCCATGTCCCCTTTCACCATCATCCCTCTCCTGGGCTGGCACCACATCACTCCTACCACTGCATAAGTTCTTGAGCACCCTGAGCCGGGTGGAGAAATAAGTGCGGCCATTGAGAATAAGGTCGACAAGACAAAAGCCGGAAGAATTGGTGGTCAGTGTCGTCAGAGCCATTGCAATTTCCTTGTCCGAGGGGTAAATACGCAGTTTTAACTTACTGACAGCCCGCTCACTAATGAAGCTGTCAGAGCTGCATGAGTTGATTAGTGCACTCAAAATATGTCCATTTACTGAAACCTTCGTGGCTGCATGGGACAGACTTTGGGGAAAAACAGCTGTGATGGGAGGAGGGACAGTTTTACCCTTGACAGCTGTAACCCTAGTAGTGGTTCTTGGGGGAGGAGCAGTTTTATAGATTGCAGCTGTAACCTTAGTAGTGGCTCTCGGGGGAGGAGCAGTTTTATAGATAGTAGCTGCAAAACTAACAGGAGCTCTCGACCGTATACCTTAGAAAAGTGGCCTTTCTTGCTGCAATAATTGCAGGTTGCATTGCGAGCAGGACAACATTTCCTATAATGGAACGCACCTCCACAGAAGAAACACTTCCTTCTGGATTGCCAAGATGCCGCTAGGGTGGGGTCGTCATCAGTGTAGGTTTCTAGGGTAGGGTTGCCATCAGCCAGGTTGGAGTTGTCATCAGTGAGGGCTTCCGCCCGAGGCCTATCAAAGGAGTCACTAAAAGTGATAGCAGCAGCCCGTGCACGTGGTGAAAGATAGGTATCTGCATTCCTCTTTGCTAAGTCCAGAGAACATGCCTGGTCATAGGCAGCCTGTAACTTGAGGGTTTTATTCTCCAACAGATGCTGACGTATGAAGGGAGACGCAATCCCATTAACAAAGGAATCACGAATTAACTCCTCCTGGTACTGCTCAGCTGTAACAGCTTTAAGATTACAATCCTTGCTGAGCCTGCGAAGTTTCTGAAGGAATTCGTCAAGTGATTCCCCGGGTTGTTGTTGAGTTGTGGCCAGTAGATGCCGAGCAAAAATTTCATTTGGGGACTTGACATATAGCTGCTGTAGTATTTGGATAATGGCGTCATAGTCTACACAGTCTTCGATATAATCAAACACATGAGGGGATACATAATTCACAAGTATCTCTAATTTATCAGGAACAGTTTCACCACACACTCCGAGGAAGTTGTTGAAAGTACGATACCAGTGTTTCCATACCTTAGCAGCTGTAAGTGAATTCTGGTCCAGGACGAGACAGGCGGGTCTGAGTAGTTTCTCCATGATGGATCGATTACTTGTCTGAGTTCACTTCTACGGTTCGAGTCGTAGCTGGCTGTTCCTGAAATCACTCAAAGCATAGAGTCGATATCAAGTTGATTAAATTGACGTAATAAAACTCACTACGTACTTGGTTTGAGCATAAAGCAAGGCTTTAATCAACTTGTTTCAGAACATGGAAGTCTAGTTGTATTTCACTAGCTCCTTGTCTTACAAAATGTCCCTGGAAAGCTGGGGCCCATGCCCGAGTATTTATACACCTTGGATGGCGCCACCAGCTGGCCGTCCAGCATTATTTCATAAGTAGTTTCTTGATGATGAGATTTATAACAGTGCATTCAGTGAGGGTGACTATCTGTTGCATCACATTGCACAAGGATTGGGTGAGTGGTAGTGGTTGATGGATAAATGGGAGGTAAGGAAGTGCATAAAAAGTGAACCATGGGTGCTCTTGCAACTTAAGTGGTGTGAGGAATGATGTGATGGAGTACGCTTGGCAAGACAGAGTGAGAGGGGGATTGTTGTATGTGAAGCAGCAACTGTACTCACTTTTCCTGACCTGGTTAGGTCATTAAACCGCTTCCTGCACTGTATCCAAGAACAGGATGCAACGCTCCTGCTCCTCACCTCCTCATCTGCCTTCAACCACGCCTTCTTGGTGAGAGCAACAAGTTTCTTCCTCCCGTCGCTGGGGAAAATTATCTCCCTCCTGCTCCTGACTGCATCCAGCAGTAACTCAAGGGAAGCATGATTAAATCTGGGTGCTGGCCTTGCTCGTCCTGAATGCATCTTGAATAACTCGCACTGTCTCTTTCAAAAACCTTCTAGCTCCTCCAAACTTCATTTTTGCATTGGCCCTTTAAATAGTGGGGTTTAGATTGCGTAATGCAGGCGCCTATCACGCCCGCTGTGCTGCTTGGAGACGTGAAACCCGGAAGTAAAATTGTAATTAGGTAGCTGTGTTGAAATCGGACACCCTGACCTGCTAAATTTTCCTCCGGGTTCTGCACGTGCAATTCTCCCGTCCCACTCGGAAGCCGCCTCAGTGTTCATATCCAGGCCTGCGAGTTCAAATCCCACCACAGCAGCGTCAGGATTTGAATTCATATTTTTTTAAAGTCATAAAAAATCAACTGGTTCACGAATGTCCTTTTAGGCAGCGAGATCTGCTGTCCCTACCTGGCCGGGCCTATATATGACTCCAGTTCCACAGCCGCTTCCCTGCTCAGGCCAACGTTAAAATGACAGCTGGGTTCCAAAGACATCATTGGGATATTTAAAGAAGGACCCTGCTGGCTTCGGGCAGCTGTGCTTGGTGCCTGCAATTTAAAATTGCAGTCAGTGGGATCGGGGTGGGAGGCTAGCGGGTAGGTCTCCTGCTCCATTTTAACTGCCCCATCGCCCAGTTTCTGCCCCCCCATTATGTTTCTGTCTTACTTTTTATAACTTTCTCAGCCCAGTCCTGGACTTGTTCCTGTAATTCTCTATTTCAGTGTTCATTTTTTATATTTCCCCATGTTATATCCGAATGGTAAGGTCCAAATAACTGATATAAGTGAGACTTCAGGAACTCAAAACTTTACTTTTAATTACACAGTTTAGGAGAGAACATAGCTCTTACAAGCTACAGGCATGCACTGGTATTTCTTACTGCACGAGCAAACTAACATGGAGGATCTTATGATGTCATACCCAGAAGTCCACATTACCTAAATACTTGTGTAGCAGGGCTTACCTTAAAACACTGGTAAATGAACCCTTTAATTTGTCTCCATCTGGTGGATAACTTAAGCATTACATCTGAGATTACTGTACGCCATAAGCATATAAGTGTAAAAACCACCGATGAAAGTAAAAAAGTAATGATCGATGGTTGTAGTGCAGCCGAATATTGAATGTACTGTCTGTAGAAGTTGCCAGTACTGAACTGCAAATTGTCACCATTAGCAGTCACACAATGTGAATGTATTCGTAAATCCACACCTGTGAGAGCATGGACAGCACAGGAATATATCAAAACCTGAGACCAGTCGGGGGTGAAATTGGTCTTTGGCAGTAGTACAATATGGGCGATAGCGAATAGGCAGACCGTTTTACACCACACCCTATTTTCTTTTCCATTGACTTCACTGGAAAAGAAAATCAGGGGTGTGGTTGAGGGGGGGCCGTTGGATTAAACAGGCAGCTGATTTATTAGCACCGAAGATCAATTTGGCCCCCATATTCGTGCGTGCAGAATGCGTATCAGGAAAACAGATATCTTGGATTTGTTTCAAGCCTGCAATCAAATGTCAGGGTTGAAATGGTAGCTCTAAACTATGATGTAATGTTTTCTAAGCCCATCATGATCTGATTACAAATAACAACAAAGAATGCTGGAAAAACTCAGCAGGCCAGGCAACATCCGTGGAGAGAGAAATAGAGTTAACGTTTCAGGTCGAAGACCCTTCGTCAGAACTGAGAAAAAAGCAGGAAATGAAAGACAGCTGCCATGTGGGAGAGAAAAAAAAAAGGAAAAGGCACAAACCAAAAGTGTGGACTAAAAATATGATAGGGGCCGAAGTTATGATCTGAAATTATTGAATTCGATATTGAGTCCGGAAGGCTGTAAAGTGCCTAATCGGAAGATGAGGTGCTGTTCCTCGAGCAGGCATAGCTAGGACCCATGCGGGTACCCATAGCAACACCTTTGATTTGGAGGAAATGAGTGGAGTCAAAGGAGAAGTTGTTCAATGTGAGAACAAGTTCAGCCAGGCGGAGGAGGATGGGGACTGGTTGGGCCTCAGTTCAAGGAAGAAGCGGAGCGCCCTCAGGCCACCCTGGTGGGGGATGGAGGTGTAGAGGGATTGTATGTCCATGGTGAAAAGGAGGCGGTTGGGGCCAGGAAACTGGAAACTGTTAAATTGGCGGAGGGCGTCAGAAGAGTCGCGGATGTAGGTGGGAAGAGACTGGACAAGGGGAGAAAAAATAAAGTTGAGATAGGAAGAGATAAGTTCCGTGGGGCAAGAACAGGCTGAAACAATGGGTCTACCAGGGCAGTCCTGTTTGTGGATCTTGGGAAGGAAGTAGAAGCGGGCTATGCGGGGTTGGGGAACTATGAGGTTGGCGGCCGTGGGTGGAAGATCTCCAGAGGAGATGAGGTCAATGACAGTCTTGGAAACAGTGGTTTGATGTTCGGTAGTGGGGTCATGGTCCAGGTGGAGGTAGGAGGAGGTGTCGGAGAGTTGCCGTTCAGCTTCCGCTAGGTAGAGGTCGGTTTGCCAAACAACGGCACCACCCTTGTCAGCAGGTTTAATGACAATGTTGGGGTTGGATCTGAGAGAATAGAGTGCTGCAAGTTCAGAGGGAGGTAGGTTGGAGTGAGTGAGGGAAGCAGAGAAATGGAGATGGCCGATGTCACGGTGGCAGTTAGCAATGAAAAGGTCTAGAGAGGGTAAGAGGCCAGAGGGAGGGGTCCAGGTAGAACGAGAATTCTGAAAGCGGGAGAAAGGGTTGTAATGATCAATAACATGTCATTCTATAGTGGACACTAGGTGGTGCCGTAGAGCTGTGTAGAGCTGTATATAGCTGTATGTATATAAGACTGCACTACCCAGCTGTATGTATATTAAGACTACATTACCCATGAGGCACTAGGCTACCCACAAGGCAGCAGTCAAGATGCATGCCTCTACAGATACTGTACCTAGTCCACATGTGCTCAATAAAGTGTCTAGCAAAAGCTAGCTGTGTTCATAATAAGAATGTCTATTTATTAATGAACATAAGATGGTACCAGGATGGTGAAGATCTGATGAAAATTGTGAAAAGCGACATGGAGAATTTGAAGCCACCAGAGCGTTTGAAACTCACAGGAAATATCGACTACAATTGGCAGACTCTTAAACAACAATTCGAACTCTACGTTGCAGCCATCGGATTCAGTACGAAGCCAGATGCAAGGAAGATAGCGTTGCTGCTTACGGTTGCAGGCCCACAGGTGATAGAGGTATTACATTTGTATTTAATCCAGAAGAGAACAGAGAAAAATTAGAAGATGTGCTAGAAAAATTTGATGCACATTGCTCTCCCAAAAAGAATGAGACCTATGAAAGATACATCTTCCGTTCTCGGACACAGCAGCAAAATGAGACTTTTGATAGCTTTATAACTGATCTGAAACTGAAACTGAAAGCACAGACATGTAATTTCTCTGAGCTCAAAGCATCCATGATTCGTGACCAGATTGTGTTTGGTATTCATGATAAAAAAGTCAGGGAACGTCTTGAGAGAAACCGAACTAAATTTGGAAAATGCTGTGAAAATATGCCAAGCCAGTGAGCTAGCTCGAAAGCACGCAAAGACTTTCAGTGAAATCAATAATGATGCGATTGCAATGAGTGATAATGCTGCTGTCGGTGCTGTATCCTACAAGGGGAAGAAACGTGGGCAGAACAGAAATGAAAAGCAATCGGAGGATGACATTTTTAATTGTAAACGCTGTGGTTACAAACACCAGTTAAGACAATGCCCAGCGTTTGGAAAAATGTGCACAAAGTGTAATGGAAAGAATCACTTTGCCAAACAATGCTTTTCAAAAGTAAAAACAACGAAAGGGCAACGAGTTAATGTGATTGAGGACACTGATTTAAGTGAGACATTTTTTGTAGGAGTGGTGTCATGTGACAATATCAAAAAGGATACAGAAAATGTGCAGCCCTCAGAAATGGACAATGCTGAACATAAAGTTAATGCAGTAAAAGAGGACAAATGGATGATCCCACTGCAGGTAAATGGAGCATTAGTTACCTTGAAACTAGACACTGGGGCAAAAGCAAACTTAATCAGTATGAGTGACATTAACAATATGAAAGAAAAGACCAAAATACAGAAAAGGTCAGTACTACTGAAGGACTATAATGGACAGAAAATAGATAGCTTAGGTGTATGCAGACTTAAAGTGACAGTCAAAGACAAAGTGCATCATCTCATGTTTTCTGTTGTGGCTGAAAGGCTTGATTCACTACTGGGTGACAAAGCTTGTGAGGACTTAGAACTGGTCAAGAGAGTCTACCGTATAAACTGTGCCATAAGCAGGCCAGATGACTCGGTGGATTCTGTAGTGAATAATTTCCAGGATGTGTTCAAAGGATTTGGAGTTCTACCATTCACTTACAAGATCCAGCTAAAGGAGGATGCTCAGCCAGTGGTACATGCTCCACGAAGAGTTCCAGCACCCCTGCGTGACCGGCTCAAGAATGAACTGGACAGAATGACCACACTAGGAGTCATCAGGAAAGTCGAAGAGCCAACAGACTGGGTTAACTCCATGGTATGTGTAAAGAAAAAGAACAATGATCTAAGAATATGCATGGATCCAAAGGACTTAAATGCAAACATAAAACGTGAACACTACCAGATTCCCAAGCGAGAAGAAATCACCAGTGAAATGTCAGGTGCCAGATACTTTACAAAGCTTGATGCCTCACAAGGATTTTGGCAACTAAAACTGGATGAAGAGAGCACCAAATACTGTACCTTCAACACACCATTTGGCAGGTATTGTTTCCTCAGAATGCCTTTCGGGATAATATCTGCATCTGAAATCTTTCATAGAGCGATGGAACACATAATTGAAGGTCTGGAAGGAGTTCGGGTCTATGTTGATGACATCATCATCTGGGGCTCCACACTGAAAGAACACAATGAGAGACTGACTAAAGTGCTACAGAGCATACGCCGGAATGGACTGAAGCTCAACAAAGCCAAGTGTCAGTTTGGCGCCCAGTAAGTCACTTTCCTAGGAGATAATCGATCTAGTAAAGGAATAGAGCCAGATATGGAAAAAGTAAGCGCCATACTCAAAATGCCCCGACCCACTGACAAAAAATGAGTGCTATGCATCATGGGGATGATAAACTTCATTGGAAAGTTCATTCCTAACTTGTCAGCCAAGACAGCCCGTCTGCGAGACCTGCTACATAAAACAAATGAGTTCGCATGGACAGAAAGACATGAACAAGAGTGGATAAACCTCAAAACAGTGCTGACAACCACACCTGTACTCACCTTCTTTGACCCAACAAAAAGAATCAAAGTGTCAACGGATGCATCAAAAGATGGCCTAGGTGCGGTCTTGCTACAAGCAGAGGGTGAAGATTGGAAGCCTGTTGCCTATGCCTCCAGGTCTATGACTGATACTGAGTGTCGATACGCCCAGATTGAAAAGGAATGTCTAGGCTTGGTAGTTGGACTAGAAAAGTTTCATGGTTACATATATGGACTTCCCACCTTCACAGTTGAGACAGACCACAGCCCTCTGGTTGCCATCATAAAAAAAAACCTGAATGAGATGTCTCCAAGGATTCAATGACTCATGATGAAGCTACAAAGATATGACTTTGAACTGATCTACACACCAGGCCAATACATAGTGTTAGCAGATGCACTATCCCGAGCACCCACAATGAGTCATGTGAGCTCTACTGAAGAAGACATGGATGTTCATGTGAGTATGGTCACTGCTGCGCTGCCCATGTCAGACACAAAATCAAAGCAAATAGCAGAAGAAACAGTAAAAGATACAGTATTACAAACAGTAATAGAGAACATTCATCATGGTTGGCCAAAAGGTTCCTGTCCAAAATATTTTCACATAAGGTCAGAATTGAGTGTCGCAAGTGGACTATTACTAAAACAGAACAGAATAGTCATTCCACAGGCTCTACGTCAAGACATCCTCAAAAGGATTCATGAGGGACACCTCGGAATTGAAAAATGCAAAAGGAGGGCAAGAGACACTGTTTATTGGCCTGGCATAAATAAGGACATTGAGAACATGATAGGCAAATGTGAGACATGTCAGAAACACCAAAACAAACAAGCAAAGGAACCAATGATAGTAGCTGACATACCAACAGCACCATGGCAAAAGGTTGGTATGGACCTTTTTCATTTAAATGGTAAAAACTATCTAATAGTGATTGACTACTATTCTAACTATCCTGAGATGGCGCTGCGCTCAAGCACCACAGCAAGCAGTGTCATAATGCATGTGAAATCCATCTTCGCCAGACATGGAATTCCCAGGATTGCCGTTAGCGACAATGGTCCGTGCTTCAACTGTAAGGAGTGGCAACAGTTTGCAGCGCATTATGACTTTCAGCACATCACATCCAGTCCTTTGTATGCTCAGTCAAATGGTAAGGCAGAGAAAGGTGTTCAAGTTCTCAAGCAGCTACTGAAGAAAGCGACAGAAAGCAAGTCTGATCCTTATCTCGCCCTGCTGAGCTACCGAGCCTCACCTTTAGACTGTGGTTCTTCACCTGCTGAACTACTAATGGGTCGCAAGTTGCGCACCACGCTACCCTGCTGTGCAAAAGAACAGCAAAGTGAGGAACTGAGACAGAGACTTCAACTGTTAAAGCTGAAACAGAAATCATACTATGACAAGTCATCCAAAACTCTAAAACCATTGACAAGGGATGATGTTGTCAGGATTGAGGATCCAGATGCATGGAACAGGAAAGCTACAGTTCTTGAGGAAGTAGGACCAAGGTCATACACTGTTAGAACTGAGGAAGGACAGATTCTCAGGAGGAACCGCTGTTCCCTCCTAAAAACACAAGAGACTATTCAAGAGCAGATTGATGACAATGCCGCAACTGCATCTTGTCATTCACCGCCAGAACAATCTCATGAAGACGCATCAGACTTACCCGTGTTGAGAAGATCCACACGTGAAGTAAAAAAGCCTGATAGACTTAATCTTTGAGTACAATGTAAAGATTTGAAAATGTGTTGACTGTTTTGAAAATGTTTATGTTTATAGAGCACTAACAAAAGTGTTACTGATATTATCTTTATTGTTTTCTTGAAAGTTGATTGATATTGATTTTGTTAAACCTCAAAGAAAGGGGGATGTAATGATCAATAACATGTCATTCTATAGTGGACGCTAGGTGGAGCCGTAGAGCTGTATATAGCTGTATGTATATAAGACTACACTACCCAGCTGTATGTATATTAAGACTACATTACCCATGAGGCACTAGGCTACCCACAAGGCAGCAGTCAAGATGGATGCCTCTACAGATACTGTACCTAGTCCACATGTGCTCAATAAAGTGTCTAGCAAAAGCTAGCTTTGTTCATAATAAGAATGTCTATTTATTAATGAACATAAGAAGGGTCAGCCGTGCGGGGGGAAGACTCCTGGCCAAAGAAGTGGGCATGGAGATGAAGGCGGCGGAAAAAGAGCTCCGCATCGTGCTGAGCTCAAAATTCATTGAGGTGGGGGCGTAAGGGGATGAAGCTCAGGCCTTTGCTGAGGACTGATCGTTCGGGGTCAGAGAGGGGAAGGTCAGAAGGGATAGTGAAAACGCGGCAGGGTGTGAGATTGGGAGAAGGGGGGTCAGAGGAAAGTGAAGGGGAAGAAAGTTCCGGAGGGGCGTTGGTGTTCAAGAATTGATGAAGCTTGCGATCCTTGACATCGGAAAGGAAGAAAAAAAGTTTTTTGTTGAAGCATCGGATGAGTCAAAGGATGAAATGGAACTGTGGACCCGGACAGCTTTGCGATAGAGTGCATTGGTGCTGCTGAAAAAGGTCGAGAGTGTTCGTGTGGCGCCGCATGGCTTTGAGCGTGGATCTCAAGATGCGGCGAGAGCAGTAGTTCAAGCAACGATGAATATCTTGGAGATATTTGTAATCCTGGGTGGATCTCTCCCACATGGCAGCTGTCTTTCATTCTGCCAGCGCATTTCACACTTCATCTAGAGTCAACCTTTGTTTGTTTACCTGCTCTATTACCATCTCGTCTCGCCTTGAATATCTCTTAATGTCTCTTAACCTCTCACAGACCTTCCCTTTTGTTCTTTCATCTCCTCCCCCATTTCCCAGCCCCCAAACTTGCTTTTTCATCCGTTTCATTTCCTGCTTTTTTCTCAGTTCTGACGAAGGGTCTTCGACCTGAAACGTTAAATCTGTTTCTCTCTCCACAGATGTTGCCTGGCCTGCTGAGCTTTTCCAGCGTTTTCTGTTGTTATTTCGGATTTCCAACATCCGCAGTATTTTGCTATCATGATCTGATTACAGTCTAGGTTACAATAGAAACTTCAGCAATCCCACATGGACAGGGAGCATGAGTCAGAGAATTGGGGTTACAGTGCTGTAGCCCTATCTCCACTCTGTTCATTCTGTGCATAATTCCTTGCTGGGAACACAGGAGTATTGAATTTTTCCTATAGTCTTTTCAACCAGCCATGCTTCATAGATCCTGTACTTCTACCACCAGCTAATATGCATCCTCTGTAACCTGAAGCCAGACCATGAACTTCTATCACTGATCTCTCTGATTCACTCTCTCTGTCATTCTCTCTGATTCTCTCTCCTCTCTCTCTGATTCTCTCATTCTCTCTGTTTCTCTTTCTTTCTTCCCTGTGATTCTCTCTCTGATTCTCTCTTTGATTCTCTCTCTGATTCTCTCTCTCTGAGTCTCTCTCTCTCTCCCTCGACTCAGCTTCACTGCCTGTTCCCCATGACCCTTGACTCCCCTGTAGTTCAAAAATCTGTCTATCTCTGTCTTGAGTATATTCAATGACTCCGCCTCCACAGCTCTCTGGGGTAAAGAATTCCAAAGATTCACGACCCCCTGAGAGAAATTCCTCCTCATCTCCGTCTTAAATGGGCGCCCCCTTATTCTGAAACTATGCCGCCTAGTTCTAGATTCCCCCACGAGGGGAGACATCCTTCCTGCATCTACCCTGTCAAACCCACTCAGAATCTTATATGTTTCAATAAGATCACCTCTCATTCTTCTAAACTCCAATGAGTATAGGCCCAACCTACTCAACCTTTCTTCATAAGACAACCCCTTCATCCCAGGAATCAACCTAGTGAACCTTCTCTGAACTGCCTCCAATGCAAGTATATCCTTCCTTAAATAAGGAGACCAAAACTGTACGCAATACTCTAGGTGTGGTCTCACCAACGCCCTGTACAGTTGTAGCAAGACTTCCCTACTTTTATACTCCATCCCCCTTGCCATAAAGGCCAACATTCCATTTGCCTTCCTAATTACTTGCTGTACCTGCAAGCTAACTTTTTGTGTTTCATGTACGAGGACACCCAGATCCCTCTGTACATCAGCATTTTGTAATCTTGCTCCATTTAAATAATGGCCCAGAAATTCGGGTCGGAGGCTTCCCGCGGGTGGAAGCCTCTGACCTGCACTTATCTAGCGCACCAGCCGTTGTGCTGTGGGCCCGCATGGGATTCCGATCCTGGGCCTGCTCCAACTGCTGGCGCGCAATGCTTGCGTGTCCCAGGGGCACAGTTAGTTCGAAGCATCCCCTGGGATCCCCTGTCAAATCTATGATTAGAGTTCAGCCCCAAAACATAACTAAAACTTCAAATAAATTTAAAAAGCATCACATTTTTAAAATAACTGTAAATTACATAAAATAATGTTTAAACAATAATTTAAATTTTTGAAAAAATTAATTACAGTTTTTAGTGGGGCTAAAAATAAACTTACCTTTCTTTAACGTATTTAAAAATAATAAACCTGTGGAAAAAATGTTTTAATTTTACTTAATTCACCATTTGTTAAAAGCAGGTCTTGCGACTGCTTTTTAAAAGCGTAGCTCCTGAAGACTTACCCTCCCGGAGAAATCTGGAAAAAAATGGAAGTTCCAGGCGTACGCGCTGCCTCCCCGGCACAAGCGTTCGACCTGTGAACCCCTTCCTTTAAGGGAACGGAAGTTCCGGTTTCCCGCGCATGCGCAGTGCATGCACAAAACCGGCACTTTCGTTGGGCCTACGCGTGAGTACCCAACGCATACTCACTCATGGGGACCTGAATTTCTGGCTCAAGATTATGCTTTTCTATTTTTTCTACCAAAGTGGATAACCTCACATTTTCCCACATTATACTCCATCTGCCAAAATTTTGCCCACTCACTTAACCTGTCTATATCCCTTTGTAGATTCTTTGGGCTGAATTTTCCCTGTGGAAGCGGGAACGCGGCGGGAGAGCTGGTTGGCAAGTTTCGGTCCTTCTCTCGTCTGTAGCGGCTCTCCGAAAATGATTTTCCATAGATTGGCCATATTAAGCCCGCCCTGCGGGGTTCCTGGCCAATTAATAGGAAGCGGGTCTGATGATTTCATTTGATGATGCGTCATCAGCTGGTTTCCTTAAAGGGACCACGGCCACATTGATTTTGACAGTTGTGCTGTCAGTGTTCTGCAGCATTGAGGTATAGCAACACTGACAAGCACTGCAAAAAGGTGCACAAAGGCTCATGCATGACTTCCTCCATATGCTTATGGAGGGAGTCACAGCACACAGGGAGATTCTCTTCCCTTCCCATGGGTGGAAGAGACCTCCCCAGGAGATCAACGCAGTCTGGTTGCACATTGCACAGGAGGACAAAAGCAGGGATGTTGTCAGGAGTCCCTGGCTGACAACCTTTCAAAGATTTCAGTAGATCACAAAATGTTACTGCCAAGCCACACTCAAACTCACCCTGCTGTGCCACTCATCACATCCCCATCACTCTGCCTTCCCTACCCTACTCCTGCACATCCTTACTCACACCAACTTACCTTGCACCTCCACCCATCCCTCTCTATCTATATTATCACTTCCCCATCTCATTAGCCACCCCTCACACTCACCCTCATCCTACTGCAAGCATGCCAGCTAAGAACACATAATGTTAGGCACTTGAGAGGTTTAGCCAATGTTCATGTGAAGTTTCTGTTAATGTGTTGTCATACATTGAAATCTATATTTTCAACACTTTACCTTATTGGACATACCTGTGCGCACCTTGAGAAGTGTCTTAGTGATTTCCAATGAAAACATTACACCCCCCCCTTGCTATTGTGATGAGTGTTAAAGGAATGACTTGGATATTATAGGTGTGGTGTGGGGTGGTGTCAACCTGGCACAACATGTAGCAGCCAGGGTTTACAGCATTAAGTGAAGTAAATCTGGCCATGGTGATGCCATCGCTGGCCTCCCGGGCAACAATGTTGTCAGGTGCTGATGCCCTGTGTCCTGTGCAGCATCAGGTGATGGCGGAGAAGGTTGGTGATATTGGTGTTGTTGTTGGTGATGTTGGTGTGCCTGGTGATGTTGGTGTTGGGGCTGATCGTGGAGGGATTCAAAGGACCAAGGTGTCATTTTTTCAAGGACACCGATGTTGCTGGAATAGATGGCAGCTGCAGTTGAGATGACAGCAACAATCTGTCAAGGCTGAGAGAGGTTGTTCCAATGGGGTGCCACTGGATATAGAGTTGGCTCTAAATACTTGCAAGCTAAAGAAATCTCTATGGCCGCAATTTTCCCAGCCCTGTAGGGGGTTTGCACAGACGTGTTTGGTCAGTCAGCTTTGCCTCTGACTACCTTCTTTGAGCGGTTCGAATCGCTCGCCCCCTGGGTTCTGGACACCGGACTTAGATACAGGCAGCGATACAGAAAATCGAGTAGACAAGTGGTTTGGTGTAAAAGAACCAAGATTTTATTGAACTGAAAAATTATAACGATCTTACACGAGAAAATTACTGGTACAGCACACTACAGACATAAAATGCTTATACTTAAAGGGAATGGGGAACACACGGCACAATCGAGGGAAAACAACTATATTAGCAATCCCCTTAATTCCCACCCCCTATACCTAACTAGATTAGACTATGAGGGGCCAGAACTTCATGCTCACCAATCCAAGAACTTGTTATGTTTTAAAAAAAAAACAGTTGAAGGTTTTGGGTTCACTCCTTGTGCACTCTGTGGCCTGCCGACCTCATGTGGCTCCAGCGCGCTGCAAGGGTGCCGTCCAGGTAAAATACCCCAACATTAAAGGCTCTGCCTGGGTATTTTACCTCGCAGGACGGGCTCTTCTTCAGTTGATGTTCTTCCTTGGTTGATCCTGTTGGGTTGAATGAGCTGGACTGAGGGCTCGTTTATTCGAAGCCCCACGCAGTCTTCTTCATACAACCCATCCAGGTTGTAATCTAGCAGCGAGTTGAGAGGCAGGAGGCAGGAGGGAAGAGGCAAGAGAGAGAGTGGCTTCCTGATGGGCCCATAGTTATACCCCCATCGGAAGCCCTTATCTGCGCGCCAAATCAGTTCAGTCCTTTGTCCGATTTGGGTGAGCTTGTTTAAATGTTTAAAAACGTTTATAAAAATGACCTGTAGAGTGATAGTCGTTATGTCTAAAGTAGCCTCGAAACCCTGGCCATTGTTAAAGACAAGTTGTGAATTGCTCCCATTCAGGCTTAATGTCCCTGGTGAGCGGTTCCCGATTTAAAATGCAGAAAGCCTAATGGTTTGATGGAGCCCATTCCAACTTAATGACTGGAATGTACAGTCTTTTGTTCATTTTATCAGTCCTTACAAAGTCTTTGATTAGTTTAAAACTTGAACTCCTTGACCTGCATGTTTTGCAGAACCTTTGTTTTAAAATCCCATTTGGCCTGGTCACGAGATTTACCGCAGCCATTTTGGGTACCCTGGTTTTAAAATCAAGTCCATCCAGGGTCCCTTTTGATTAATAACTTCGGGGAATGTTGGAATTTTGAGAACCTTACAGCCCTGAGGAGTCGGGTTTGGAGGCGGGACAGTTGGGAAAATGGCAACAATTGAGCGCGGGTTTGGAACCCGCATCCATCCCGCCTCCGCGCAATTTTGCCGGAGGCGGGTTCCATGGGTGCGATTCGGTCCCGCCTCCATCAGTCGGGAGAGAAACATAGAAACATAGAAGATAGGAGCAGGAGTACCCGGTCCCTGCTTTCTCCCTGTACCCCTTGATCCCTTTAGCCTTGAGAAATATATCCAACTCCTTCGTGAATATATTTAATGAATTGGACTCTACTGCCTTCTGTGGTAGAGAATTCCACAGGTTCACCACTCTCTGGGTGAAGAAATTCCTCCTCATTTCTGTCCTAAATGGCCTACCCCTTATCCTTAGACTGTGACCCCTGGTTCTGGACTCCCAACCTAGTCCTGTTAGAATTTTATAAGTTTCGATGAGATCCCCTCTCATTCTTCTAAACTCCAGCGAGTACAAGCCCAATCGATCCAATCTCTCCTCATACGTCATTCCTGCCATCCCAGGTATCAGCCTGGTGAATCTTCGCTGAACTCCTTCCATGGCAAGAACATCCTTCCTCAGATAAGGTGACCAAAACTGCACACAATACTCAAGATGTGGTCTCACCAAGGCCCTGTACAACTGCAGCAAGACATCCTTGTTCTTGTACTCGAACCCTCTCGCTACGAAGGCCAACATACCATTTGCCTTCTTAACCGCCTGCTGCACCTGCATGCTTACCTTCAGCGACTGGTGCACAAGGACACCCAGGTCTCGTTGCACTTCCCCTTCTTCCAATCTATTGCCATTCAGATAATAATCTGTCTTCCTGTTTTTGCTACCAAAGTGGATAACCTCACATTTATCCACGTTATATTGCATCTGCCATGCTTCTGCCCAATCACCCAACCTGTCCAAATCATCCTGGAGTTTCTCGGCATCCTCCTCACAGCACACACGCCCACCCAGCTTTGTGTCGTCTGCAAATTTGGAGATATTACATCTAGTTACCTTGTCTAGATCATTAATATATATTGTGAATAGCTGGGGTCCAAGGACCGATTCCTGCGGTACCCCACTAGTCACTGCCTGCCACTCGGAAAAAGACCCGTTTATTCCAACTCTTTGCTTTCTGTCTGCCAACCAGTTCTCTATCCAAGTCAGTACCTTGACCCAATCCCATGTGCCTTAACTTTACACGCTAATCTCTTATGCGGGACCTTATCGAAATCCTTCTGAAAGTCCAAATACACCACATTCACTAGTTCTCCCTTATCTATTTTACAAGTTACATCCTCAAAAAATTCCAGTAGATTAGTCAAGCACGATTTACCCTTTGTAAATCCATGTTGACTTTGTCCGATCCTGTCACTGTTTTCCAAGTGCTCTGCTATTACATCTTTTATAAATAATGGACTCTAGCATTTTTCCCACTACCGATGTCAGGCTTACCGGTCTGTAATTCCCCATTTTCTCTCTACCACCTTTTTTGAATAGTGGGGTAACATTAGCTACCCTCCAATCCATGGGTACTGTTCCAGATTCCATCGAATGTTGGAAGATGATCAGCAATGCATCTACTATTTCTAGGGCCACTTCCTTAAGTACCCTAGGATGTAGATTATCAGGCCCTGGGGATTTATCGGCCTTCAATCCCATCAATTTCCTTAACACCATTTCCCTACAAATACTGATTTCTTTCAGTTCCTCCCTTTCATCAGACCCTATGTGTTCCGACATCTCTGGGAGGTTATTTGTGTCCTCCTCTGTGAAGACAGAACCAAAATATAGAGGTCGTTAAGACCCTTAAATAGTAGTTAAGGGCCTCTATAATCCTATTTTGACAGGCCTTTGTTATTTTACCACATTTTCTGCATGTTGCACGGCCCTCCTAAACCACGCCAACTAATCCTGGCGGGTTGCCAAGTGGGTGGCCTCCTCACAGCTGCAGCTCCACCATTAAAACGGAGGTTTCATCAGGGATTAGTTGCAGGTGGCAGAACTTTTGTTCCACAGCTCTTTCAGCACTTTTAGCAGGCCTACCGAAGTCGGAGGTGGTGCATCTTCTATCTCTCAACTGTGGGATCTCCTTGGAAAACCCTCTCCCCACTTGGACTGAGCTCTTCCCCAACGGAAATATCTGCCAGAAGCATGGGAACCATTTATTTCCTTTCATCATGGACCTCAGATTCGGATGAGGAGCAGCCACGGCAGCAGCAGAACTAGGCAGCTCAGCAGTAACAGCAGCAGGAGCCCCAACCAGGAGCTCACCCACCTGATGCTGCACAGGGCAGAAGGCGCCAGCGCATGGAAGCACGTCGCCGCAGGAGATACCCACCTCTCAGGCCCTTAGGGCTCCCCATCACAACCCAGCTATCTTTGTCAACCGCAAGGGCTTCCACTCCCTCAGCATACAGCTGGTGTGTAACCACAAGAAGGAGATTTTGCATGTTTGCGCCAAGTTCTGTGGTAGGTGCTATGACCCGTTCATCCTGCAGCACTCTAGTGTTCCTCCGCTCTTCAATCCGCCAAACCAACTTAACGGATGGCTCCTTGGTGACAAGGGCTACTCCCTGAAGAAGTGGCTAATGATGCCGATCAGGAGGCCAGATAATAAGCCTGAGGACCGCTACAACCACAGCCGCATTTCGACCAGGTCCATCATTGAACAAACCATTGGCTTACTGAAGATGCGATTCTGATGCCTTGATAGATCAGGTGGAGCCCTGCAGTATTCAGCAGCCAGGGTCTCCAGAATGGTCGTAGTCTGCTGTGCACTGCACAACATGGCACAGCATTGTGGCTTGCAGCTTCCTGATGAGCAAGTGGCACAGTACATAGCCTCCTCAGATGAGGAGGAGGAGGACCAAGCGACGGCGCATTTACCAGCAGCAGCGGCAGCACGCGAGCACATGGCTGCCCGTGATGCAAGGGATGCACTCATCCTGGCCAGATTTGCATAGGTTGCCCATTGTGGCACATGTGCTTGGCTCCTTCTTAACACATGATAGACAATGGACATGACTCTCTGGGCTCCTTTCACTCTGACCACCAACCTGACCGCGCAAATGTCGCGGCGCCTGTAATGTGGAGCTGCCTAAGCCGAAACAACAGATGCCATCATGCCACCAGTTTGCCATCACCTCATTTTAATACATTCACACAGGGATGGCATTTCATCAATAAACAGAAACAATCACCCAAGTGTCTACCTCTGTGATTAATGGTGCTTTATTTTTCTCTTATGCGTGCCCCTACGTGGTGCTCCCCCTGTGGCTTCAGCAGAAGTGGAGGCCCCTTGCTCACTTGAGCCGTCTTCCACTGCCAGGCACACCTATCCTTGCAGCTCCAGAGGACAGAGTTTTGATGTTGGAGGACACTGACACGGCACTTGTGACTGCAGAGCAAGTAAGAACGTGGACAAGTAAAGATCCAGTACTGTCTAGAGTTCGAGAATATGTGGTGAGGGGATGGCCACAGCATCCGGAAGGGACTGACTTCACACCCTACAGTGTCAGGAAAACAGAGCTGAGTGTGCAGGATGGTTGCGTGTTGTGGGGAGCACGAGTGATTATTCCACAGCCAGCACGACAGTCTATCCTAGAGCAACTACATCAGTGTCATCCTGGGGTCTCGCGTATGAAAGCCTTGGCTAGGAGTTACTTGTGGTGGCCAAAGCTAGATGAGGAGATAGAAAATCTAGTCAAGACATGCAGCACTTGTCAGGTACACAGGAAGGCACCAGCAGCGGCTCCTCTCCACCCCTGGGAGTGGCCGGATAAACCATGGAGAAGATTGCACTTAGATTATGCGGGTCCATTCATGGGGAAGATGTTCCTCATAATCATTGATGCACATTCCAAATGGATGGATGTTTATCCTGTTAATTCTGCTTCTTCCACTATTACTATAGACTGCCTGCGTCAGAGCTTCAGTAATCAAGGGCTACTGGAGATCGTGGTAAGTGACAATGCCACTTGTTTTGTGAGTACAGAGACAAAAGAGTTCATGAGAAACAATGGCATAGTGCAGGTGACCTCGGCTCCATATCATCCGTCCTCAAATGGACTTGCGGAGAGAGCCGTACAAACATTTAAAGAGATGATTAAAAAAAAGTGCAGAAGGGAGTTTAGCAGCCAAAGTGTCACGGGTTCTGTTCAGCTACAGAATAACACCTCAATCCACCACAGGACTCTCTCCTGCTGAGATGTTATTAGGTCGTAGACTACGCTCCACTCTTGACCTTGTCCACCCAGACCTAAAAAGGAAAATGGAAAACAGACAAAACAAACAAAAAGAGAACCATGACAAATGAACAAAGAGCCGCAGTTTTGGAGAAGGAGATGCGGTCCTTACCAGGAATTTCAGTTATGGACCAAAGTGGATTCCTGGCTTCATAGACTCAATGACAGGTCCAGTATCATACAAGGTCATGTTGGGAGATGGTAGGGTAGTACGCAGACATGTAGATCAGACACTTACCAGACAAGGGGAAATTGAAATTGAGGTTCCAGATGCAATGGCTGAGGACAGGTTTGCCCCCAGTTATCCAAGCGCATCTGTGGTGCCACCACCATGGACAGAGACAATTCCACAGGAACCCATTCGTCAAGAGGAAACCATCGTTGCAGAGTCAGATACTCTGAGCACTGCTCAGGAGCAGCTGGTGGCTTCACCACAAACAAGCAGGGACTTTACTGTTAGACGTTCACAAAGGGCTCGCAAGCCACCAGAGAGATTGGTACTGACCTGTTAGATTCATCAAGTATTGAACATAATGAATGGAGACTTCTTATGTGACCCTTAGGAATGGTTGTTTATTAAGAAATTCATACTGAAATCTTAAGGGGGGAGGAATATCGTAATCTGGGATGTTATGATTAAGGTTATCCACCAGGTGGTGCTGTAGCTAGTGCTGCTGCTAGTTAAGGTCAGCAGAGGTGGAATGGGAGGATGCAGGCCTGTATGTTTGTTACACAGTTGTTTAATGAAGTACACGGACTAATTCTAATATCTCACCTCTTCGAGTTCCTTGTTTCACTACATGGATTTATCACAGTAGCCATCCTTTCCATGGAGGTTGCTATCCTTTCTGTGGTGGTCTGTTCATGTGCCATTGCCTCCACAAAGTTAGAGTTGGACGCCTCCATCCTCTCCACACTCGTAGTGACCCTGGAGACAAAACCTGCCAGAGACTTCTGCACCTGTTCTTGGAGTTTCAGCACCACTCTCCTTCTGGATGGACCCAGAGGCACATGGCCCACATGCAGTGGAGCAAAGCTAGGAGAGTCCTGCGACCTCCGATGAGGATTCTCCACTGCTGTCCCTGTCTCCACCACCTGCTGATGCTCACCTATGAGCTGTGATACACACGGCGACAACACTACTCTATGTCCCGAAGGTTCCACCGAGGTGTGTATATCTGCGCTGGTGCTGGGTGCGCTTACATCTGCTGACGCTGCGCCCTCAGAGGTTGTAGGTTCCCCTGAAGAGTCTTGTGGCTCAGCCTCTTCCTCGTTGACAGTGGGGGGGGGGGCTCTGTGGATGATCCTGTGGGGTACTAAAGGCATGGGTTAGACATTTGACTGAAGTGTGGCATGCACATGCAATAGTGTAGATGCTGAAGTGGCATTCTAATAATGTACACCAGCAGCCATTTCAGTCACTCAATCAGTGTAAATGAAAGAGAGGTCTGCATCGTCCGTCTGTCCGTCCCCCACTTCCACCTCCACCTTTGCACCGGCGATGTCCAGGGCCGCCTCTTCAGCCTGGGTGAGAAGGGCTATGGAAGGTGGCCCTTCTCCTATCTTCGCCCTTTCCCTTCTATTGTGGGCTCTCTTTTCTTGCAGTGAGGGAGACAAGTGGAGTTGGAGTGAGAATAATGGAGTGAGTGTAGAGAGTCCAGAGCATAGATGCTTAGAAGGAGACAAAGATGGAGTGAGGTTCCATGTCCAAGGGCCCTCCCTGTGCGTTGTTAGTCATTGTCATTGCATAACATTGAAAGGGAGTGTGTGTGAAGGAATATGCAATATGCAGAAAAATACACCATTCTATGAAATATTCTAGCTTTAAAACATGACAAACTGGGTTTGAAAATCTGGAAGCCTCAACAATGCTGTGAACAGCATATTGGCTTTTGACATAAGATACGTTGTTCACACTGAGACAATAGACTTCTTGAAGCAGAGGGTTGGAGGTTCCAGAAAGTCTGAAGCTTTCGAAAGAACACAACGGA
Organism: Somniosus microcephalus; assembly: GCF_052327205.1. Lineage (NCBI taxonomy): Eukaryota > Metazoa > Chordata > Chondrichthyes > Squaliformes > Somniosidae > Somniosus > Somniosus microcephalus. Next base: position 204,644,014 of record NC_140993.1, on the reverse strand, counting down.
ATACCCAGTTAAATTGTCTTAAACCAACACTTTGGAAAGAAACACATAAATTAAAGAAACATATGCATTCGTAAAAGTAACATCAAATGAAACACGGAGACACAAGTCTGTAATACAGGTAGACTATCCTTTATCCGAAAACCTCGGGACCAGCCGTGTTTCTGTTTTCGGAAAATTTCGGATTTCGGAAGGTATTTTATAAGACTGGGAAATTTGTCGGGGGTGGGTCGGCGGGGGTCCGCGGGGAGGTCGGCGGGGGGTTGGGGGTGGGGGTCGTCGGGGTCGTCGGTGGTCCGCGGGGGGGGTCGTCGGCGGGGGTCGGCGGGGGGGTCGGCGGGGGTCCGCGGGGGGGTCGGCGGGGGTCCGCGGGGGGGTCGGCGGGAGTCGGGGTCCGCGGGGTGTCGTCCACGGGGGTCGGGGTCGTGCGCACGACTTACACTGACCCTCTGCTCAGCGTAAGTCGTGCGCCACTCTGGTCATGTCGTGCGCACGACTTACGCTGAACGAAAAAACCTTCGGTTTTTAGAGGGTTTCGGTTTTCGGAAGTTCGGATAAAAGGTAGTCTACCTGTACAACCAACTGAGGTAACTAAAAAGACAATGGTGCAACCAGCTTGTGAAGGAATAAGCCATATTTCAGAAAGATACATCATAATATGAACAGAATTCTGATATTTATTAATACATGATATACTGGGTTTAAAAATCTAAAGCCCCGGAGACACAGGCTGCAAACATAAAACAGGCTTTTGAGATAAAGATCAGTTGTTTAACAAAGTTGTAAACATACAAGCTTTGAAATGGGAATTGGTTAAATATACTAAAACAATGACCCGATTGAAATGGCAGTTTGGCGCTTCCAAAAGGTCTGGAGTTTGGAGGGAACACAATGAAATGCCCAGTTTAAAGTGTTAGAGAACTAACACGTGAAACAGAAACACATATTAAAAAACCATGTGCCTTTGAAAAGATGACATCAAGTAAAAGAAACACCTGCTGGTCAAATAGTGTTTATGTTAAACTTGGAAGACAGGAAACACGATTAAATATGTAACCAACTGAGATAGCTAGAAAACAAGTAAACACTCTGGTTAAAGTGGTTTTAGTTTACATATAGTAAATATGATACCTGCAGCACACTTTGAAGTTATGACTTCAATAGATACACCAAGCAATTACATTGTGTTTGTATTGAACTTGGAGTAGTTAGGAGACTCAACATCTGCTAAAACCAGTAAAGCCAATATTAAGAATTGAATGAAAGAATTTTGTAAAAATGGCATCAAACAGAAACCATTGCTGTCATATTGTTTTTATGATAACTATTGAACACCTAAAGGTAGAGACATAATTATGCATGCAGCAGCTGAATTGACAGTAAGAATAGAAAGCATTCAAAAGAGAGAATCAATAAAGACAATTAGCTTACATCAGCAGAGAACTCCAAAGAATAAACCACTGTAAAAAGGGTATAAAAGACAGACCTTTTCAAACAGAAAGTTAGAAGTCGCTGAATGGGCCAAGCATTTCTCAACTTTACAGGCACCATCTAAGTTTTTAACTTTGAGTCTCAGGGATCAAACAGTACTATCATTTGATTTTGGTGGATGTTCTGGATTTAGAGATGAGTAAGAAATAAGAAATGTAACAAAGTAAAGATTTAAGAATAAGGATCGCTGAGAAATAAGAAATGTAAGCTATTTGTATTTTGAATTGTTAATGTTGCGACTGACTCAACAGCTGTTAAATGAATGTCGGCTCTTAAATAAAACAATGGCCCAGAAATTCGGGTTGGAGGCTTCCCACGGGTGCAAGTCTCCGACCTGCGCTTACCTTGTGTGCCGGCCGTTGTGCTGTGGGCCCACGTGGTATTCCAATCCTAGGCCTCCTCCAACTGCCGGCGTGCAGTGCTTGCATATCCCGGGGCGCAGTTAGTTCGAAGTGTCCCCTGGGATCACGTGGGCCACGGAGAGCCAATGGTAGCAGGGAATGCTTCATTCATAAATTTGACAGGAAGAGCTGTCAAACCTATAAATATTATAAGCCCCAAAACATAACTAAAACTTCAAATAATTTTTTTTTTAATCACATTTTTAAAATAGCTATAAATTACATGAAACACCTATTTTAAACGAATTTAAAATTTTGAAAAAATGAATTACATTTTCTAATGGGGCTAAAAATAAACTTACCCTTCTTTAAAGTATTTTTATGGAAAAAATGTTTTAATTTTAATTAATTCACCACTTACCTTGTTAAAAGCAGGCCTTGCGCCTGCTTTTTAAAAGTGTAACTGCTGGAAACTTACCCTCCTGGAGATACCTGCAAAAAAAACATAAGTTTGATGCGCACGTGCTGCCTCTCCGGCGCACGCATTCCACCTGTTAACCCCTTCTTTCAAGGGAATGGAAGTTCCGGTTTCCCGTGCATCTGCAGTGCATGCACGAAACCGGCACTTTCGTTGGGCCTACGCGTGAGTACCCAGCGCGTACTCGCGCGTGGGGACCCGAATTTCTGGGCCATATATATATTTTTAGAATTGTCTCAAAGAGTATTTCTGTATAAACTCATGAACCCAATTTCTGTACACTCTTTTGTAAGGAGTTGCAGAATTCTGGGGGGTACTCTGGACCCTCATAATATCCAGAAGGTTACAGTCTAGTTAAACTTATTAAAAGTGCTGTCTGGAGGATGGTAACATCTTCAGCCGTTCCTTTCCTTTAGGGAGAGATAGCCTGAACCTTTAGACCTATTTAAGCGTCTTATAGAATTCGGCTATCTTTAACTTAAGTTGAAGGTGAATGTCTGGGTAATACGCCTGATCTGGGGTAGCCCAGGAAGGGCTAGGACTTGTAATTATCCCTTCAAACTGAGGTGTTCTAAATGCAAAAGATACAAACAGAAGATCTTCGTAAGAATGAAATCAAATAGATGCACAGCCATCACATTGTTTTTATGATAAGTTTTGAACACCTAAAGGTAGAGACACAAGTCTGCTTGCTACAAGCTGATCTAACAGTAAAAATAGCAGGGGTCAACAGAAAAATGACTAGAGATAATTAGCTTACATCAGCAGAAAACTTCAAAGGATATACCACTGAGAAAGAGTATGAAAATTGGACTTTCAAATGGGAAGATAGATTTGCTGAAAGAGGCAAAGCGATTCTCAGGCTTCAGAGGCAAGCCCTGACAGCAGAAGCAGGGTCAAGCTGATGATATACTCACTTTGCCTGATCTTACAAGGTCATTGAATCTTTTACAGCACTGCAGCCATGTTCTGCTGCACACAGATCTGGAGGTTATATCCCTTGCCAGCTGGACCCACACAGCCTTGGTTTCTTTGGGAGGCCTCTTCCTCCTAGATGAGGGGAAGAGCACCTCAGAAATCACAGATCACAGAAACCTCACAGTACAGATAGAGGCCATTTCGGCCCATCGAGCCTGCACCGACACATATCCCACCCGATCCCCGTAACCCCTACACCAACACATATCCCACCCTATCCCCGTAACCCCACGTATTTAATCCCCCTAACACTAAGGGTCAATTTTTATCATGGCCAATCAACCTAACCCCGCACATCTTTGGACCTCCCTGCTAGCTCTCGCCCCCTCAACCAAGATACCCAGCACCTCATCTGAGAACCTCGGGGAGGCCCTTGCCTTGGAGCTGGCCATCCTTGTATGTGATGGAAGCTTGGAGGTAGTGCAGCATCGACTAAAAACCAGTGGAATGAGCCAAGGCAGCAAGCAGCCCTTAAATGAAGCTGGATAAGTGACGTCAGCAGAGGTGAGTTTGAGTTCCAAAACACTAATTGGCCAAGGGGAACCCACACCTCTGAAATTAACTGGCCAATTAGGGGAAAATCGCAAATTTTTCCCACCTGACAGTGGAGGCGGGTTTGGAACTCGCCCAAACTGAAACCCGCCTCCAATGGGAAAATTGCCCCCTATATGTCTTACAAATGCAGTAACCAACAGTTTCTGAGCTCTGAAACTGACCACCTGCAACATGGCATCCATTACACCACTTCTGCAGCTGTCAGCTTATCAGATACATCAGAGCAGACTCAAAACACGCCAGGTTGAGCTGGCATGTTCCCCCAGCAATGGGTAACCCGTGGAAGAGCATGGAAAATTACAAGGTAGGCTCAAAATAGCATTAAATTGGCTGGTAACGTGACATTGAATGATCTAAATTGTTTCTCCTGTTGAATCCGTGATTCTTAAAGTATGATGTTTTCCAATAACTAGACGGAGGCTGTAAATTAACAATCAACAGGTGTTTACTGGAGGAGGGTAGTCTAAAGACTAACAGTACAGAAGCATGCTCAAGGCTTATATACAGGTGTGGTCACTGCCGGTACTACAGTATACAGGAGCTGTAAAAGTAGTTCTCTCTTAAAGGTACATACACTACAATTCCTCCCCTTTTAGATTAACAGTACCCATAACATTCAAATAACAGTTAACACTTTAACATGCACATTAAACTGAAATAGTCCATTTATACATTCAGTCTTTGGGGTGGCTTCCTGATCCTTTCTGGATAGTGCCTTTCCTGAGGTTCTTGTTCTTGGTGCGGAGGCGATTCTGGCCCCCTTTCGTCGGTTAGTTCATCAGGTTCCGCTGCTACTGTTTCTGAGGTAGATGCTACCGGTATGTCGGGTTCATCCCCAGGTATGCGAGACATGGGGTTGACTCATTCCTGTGACGCTCGGATCTGGTCGACGTGGCGTCTCACAATGTTCTCCCCGACATCCACTGTGTACATTAATGGCCCCTGCCGTGTGCATATCGTTCCGGGTTGCCATTTCTCTGTTCGGTAGTCGCGGGCCAAGACTGGTTGTCCTACATTGAAGCTCCTTGTCAGCTTTTCATTGATGTGCTGGAATTGCTTATCTTCAACATTTCTTCGCACATTTGGTCTGAGCAAATCCAGACGAGATCTCAACCTTCGGTTAAAGAGCATCATGGCCAGGGTCTGGTTGGTAACTGCATGTGTCACATTTCTGTAGGCTAACAGGAAATTGTCCACCTTATGCTGTAGTGGAATTTCATCATCGCACATGGCCCTTATCGCCTTTTTAAAGGTTTGTTCGAACCTCTCAGCCAATCCATTTGTAGCTGGATGATACGGGGCGGATGTGTAATGCCTTACCCCATTCCTTCTCATAAATTTCCGAAACTCTTCGGACACAAACTGTGGTCCGTTATCAGAGCAAATTTGCTCTGGCAAGCTGTTCCTGGCAAATATGGTCCGTAGGACTGCAATCGTTTTCTCTGTAGTGGTTGAGGACATTTTGATCACCTCAGGCCATTTCGAGTGCGCATCCACTGCTATTAAGAACATTGAGTCCATGAATGGACCAGCAAAATCAATATGCACCCGTTGCCATGGAGAGGAGAGCCACTCCCATGGGTGTAAAGGGGCATGTGGTGGTGCATTTTGGACCTTCTGGCATCCTGAGCAGCTCTTTGTTAGGTCCTCGATTTGTTGATCGATCCCCGGCCACCACACACAAGCCCTAGCAAGGTTTTTCATTTTCACCCCTCCCAGATGGCCTTCGTGAAGCTCACTGAGCACTCTCTCCCTTAGCTTGGGTGGAATTACCACTCGGGATCCACACATCACTGTCCCCTGGCACACTGACAGCTGTTCTCTTCTGGATGAGAATGCTGGCAACAGTGAGTTGCCATGTGTTGGCCATCCCTTCACCGTCAAATCATATACCCGAGACAGTGTCGGATCATTGCGGGTCTCCTCTATATCCTCGTTAGTTACTGGCAATCGTTCAATTATCGACGAATAAAATATTTCGATAGGGTCCACTGCTGGTGCTTCCTCCACAGTAGGCAGTGGCAGGCGTGATAGCCCATCAGCGTTTCCATGCTGTTTCATGCCCTTATACTCTATTTCATATTGGTTCGCCCCTAGAAAAAGGGGCCATCTTTGTAGCTGTTGTGCAGTCATCACCGGAACGCCCTTCTTTGGATTAAAGATGGAAACAAGTGGTTGGTGGTCAGTCAGCAAGGTGAACTTCTGCCCATGCAGATAGTGGTTGAATTTTTTTACTCCCCATACTAGGCTGAGGGCTTCCCTGTCGATCTGGGCGTAGTTGCGCTCTGCTGAGGTTAGTGACCAAGACACAAAGGCTACTGGCCTCTCCAACCCGTCTGGGAATTTGTGCGACAGCACCGCTCCAATACCATAGGGTGATGCATCACATGCCAACTGAATTGGTAGTGCTGGGTTGAAATGGGCCAACACCTCTTTTGATGTGATCAATTCTTTGCACTTCTGGAAAGCTCGTTTACATTCATCATTCCACTTCCATGGTACCCCCGTTTGCAGTAGGGTGTTCAGTGGGTGTACTACTGTAGACAAATTTGGTAAGAACTTATGGTAGTAGTTCACCAGCCGAGGAACGACCTCAGTTGTGCCACATTTTCTGGTGCTGGAGCCTTGACTACTCCCTCAATCTTTTCAGGAGACTTATGTAACCCTTCTTCATCAATAATGTGGCCACAATACGAGATCTGCTTCTGGAAAAACTCGCACTTGTGGCGATTAGCTCGTAGCCCATATTCCTTTAATCTAGTGAGCACCTTCTCCAGGTTGGCGAGGTGATCACTGTCATTTTCGCCCGTGACCAGGATGTCGTCCAAATAACACTGGGTCCCTGGAATCCCTTGCAGGACTTGATCCATTGCCCTTTGCCAAATAGCCGGAGCCGATGCGACCCCGAACACCAGACGGTTGTATTGGTAGAGACCTTTATGAGTGTTGATCGTGAGGTATTGTTTCGAGGCTTCTTCTACCTCCATTTGCAGGTACGCCTGGGCCAGATCAATTTTGGTGAAGCGTTTACCTCCAGATAGCGAGGCAAAAATATCCTCAATCCGTGGAAGTGGATATTGTACCGTGTGACGGACTGGGTTCACTGTCACCTTAAAATCCCCACAGATGCGGACCATCTTTGGTTCCCCAGGCGTATTACTCAACGACCTCTTCATTACAGGAACGATGGGTGTAGCCCACTCGCTCCAGTCTACTTTGGACAGTGCTCCTGAACGTTCCAACCCTTCCAGCTCTGCTTCGATGGCTGGTCGGATCGCATAAGGCACCGGTCTGGCCTTAAAAAACTTTGGCCGTGCATTTTCCTCTATTTTAATCGTCGCTGTTATGCCTGTTAGTGTTCCGAGTCCCTCCTGGAACACTTCTTGTGCGTCAGTTAGCATTTTTGACAGTCGTCCCGGTGTGACGTCATCATCCTTTTTGGCCTCAACCTTCAGTGCCTGTATGGAATGCCAATCTAATTGTATCTTCCGGATCCATTCACGTCCTAGTAGTGGTGGTCCTCCATCTGACAATACATATAGGTCCATTTTGGGTATTTCCTGGCCTTTGTATATCACGTTCACCCTTATTTTTCCTTTGGGGTAGACTTTTTGCCCCGTGTACGTCTTTAAGACAATCTCTGTAGCTTTCAAGGGTATATGTGAAAATAGCCGCTTGTAGTCCCTTTGGTTTATGACTGTTAGGGCTGATCCTGTGTCCAATTCCATTTTCACTTGGACTCCGTCTATCTTGAGCGTGACCCAGATTGTCTGGCGATCCTCCATTTTGATTACCTTATGTAGTTTCAGACAACCCAGCTCCTTGCTTCCGGAGTCTGTATCACTTTTCTGTTCGTCTGAACTACTGACCATCACCTTATGTACCTTTTTGTACTTCTCCTGTGGAGATTTCTTGCTGCTGGTTTTCTTCCCTGACCTGCAGACTCTTGCTATGTGTCCTGCTTTTCCACACTGTCTGCACACTTGGTCCTTGAACCAACAATCCTTCTGGTCATGTGTTGTTCTGCCACAGCGATAACACTTCCCTGCTCCATATGACATTTCATTGGTGCCATATTCTTGCGGTCTCCTTCTGGGTTCCTTCACTTTGAAGCCCACACACAAACTTGTCCCTTAACGTATCTGCTAGTCCCAATCCAAACTGGCAGTGTTTCGATAGCTTGCGCAGTTCCGTTAAGTACTCAGCATTACTTTCGTCTTTATGCTTGTTCCTTTTGTGGAACTTAAATCTTTCTGCTATCAGCAGCAATGTGGGGTTTAAGTGGTCCTGTAGGATTTCCACTATGCTTTCGAAATTCTTATCCACTGGCTTCTCTGGGGTTATTAGGTTTCGCAGTAAGCCATAAGTTTTTGCACCCATGGAATTCAACAAAACCAGTGCTTTCCTAGCATTTGGCACTTCATTCGCCTTGCAGTGCACCTCAATGCGTTCCACATATGTCGCCCAATCTTCGACTTCATTGTCAAACGCAGTGATACTGCCACTCTTCGGCATCCCTGGGTGTGATTAAATTGTCTAAAATGGCGTCTCCCGCGCTCTCCCTTCTTCTCCGCTGGCACAAAACGGCGTCTCCCGCGCTTCCTTTCTTTCCCCCGCGGACGCTGTTCAGCCCTTGAGCCCTGGCTGTGCTCTGCGCGTTCTCCTGTGCGCCTCTCTCGTTGCCGCCACTCGGTCCTGAACCCGGCTGCTGCTTTACCCTCTCTTTTTTGTTTTCCGTCAACGCCGCTCGGTTTTCAACCCCCGGCTGCGCCCTGTGCGCTTCACTCTCTCTCTTACCCCGTCGACGCTGCTCGGCCTTTTCTGTGCCGTCGGTTGGCTCCAGCCACCGCTGTCCGGGAAGGGTCTGTGCTGTACCTGTTGCCAGTCTGTTGCTGGATCGTCGTGGCTGGAGAACCAAGCCCAGCTCTCAACAGCCTCCCCTGCGATGTTCACTCTCTGCCGGATGACTGGGCAGTTGCTCGTGGTCGACGCCCGTGCTTCTGGCCTCAACTTTCTTCCACCATCCTCCTGGAGTGAATCCTTGAAAGGAAATGCAGAGTTGCAGGTAGATTCGAATTGACCTCATCGCCACTGTTGAATCCGTGATTCTTAAAGTATGATGTTTTCCAATAACTAGACGGAGGCTGTAAATTAACAATCAACAGGTGTTTACTGGAGGAGGGTAGTCTAAAGACTAACAGTACAGAGGCATGCTCAAGGCTTATATACAGGTGTGGTCACTGCCGGTACTACAATATACAGGAGCTGTAAAAGTAGTTCTCTCTTAAAGGTACATACACTACATCTCCCACCGCTTGGTGTCGGGTCAGTTCTGCACAGACAGACCTGACACCTGGGAGACTCGCATGGAGGCGGGCTGACAGCGGGTTTACTAACGACTATTATTCTTTGCTATTTTGACAGCGGACCTGCCTCCAAACCTGTACTCTGAACGCCGGCAAAATTCCGGCCTTTATGTCCTCCCAACTTGCTTTCCCACCTATCTTTGTATCGTCACAAATTTGCCTACATTACACTCGGTCCCTCCATCCAAGTCATTAATATAGATTGTAAATAGTTGAGGCCCCAGCACTGATCCCTATGGCACCCCACTAGTTACAGTTTGCCAACCTGAAAATGACCCATTTATCCCGACTCTCTGTTTTCTGTTAGTTAGCCAATCCTCTATCCTCCATGCTAATATATTACCCCCAACACCATGAGCTTTTATCTTGTGCAGTAACCTTTCATGTGTCACCTTATCGAATGCCTTTTTGAAATCCAAATACAGCACGGTGGCATAGTGGTTAGCACTGTTGCCTCACAGCGCCAGAGACCCGGGTTCGAATCCGGCCTCGGGTGACTGTCTGTGTGGAGTTTGCACATTCTCCCTGTGTTTGCGTGGGTTTTCTCCGGGTGCTCCGGTTTCCTCCCACAGTCCAAAGATGTGCGGGTTAGGTTGATTGGCTATGATAAATTGACCCTTAGTGTTAGGGGGATTAAATACGTGGGGATAGGGTGGGATATGTGTTGGTGTAGGGGTTACGGGGATCGGGTGGGATATGTGTCGGTGCAGGCTCGATGGGCCGAAATGGCCTCTATCTACACTGTGGGGTTTCTGTGATTCTGTGATTTCTGTGACTACATCTACTGGTTCCCCTTTATCCACCCTGCTTGTTACATCCTCAAAGAACTCTAATAAATTTGTCAAACATGATTTCCCTTTCATAAAATCATGTTGACTCTACTTGATTGCATTATGATTTTCTAAATGTCCTACTATTACTTCCTTAATAATGGATTCCAGCATTTTCCCAATGACTCTCTCTCTCTGATTCTCTCTCTCTGAGTCTCCCTCTCCCTCTCTGATTCACTCTCTCTCTCTCTGATTCTCTCAATGATTCTCTCTCTCTGATTCTCTCTCTCTCCCTCTGATTCTCTCAATGATTCTCTCTCTCTGATTCACTCTCTCTCTCAGTCTCTCTCTCTCTCTCTGATTCTCTCAATGATTCTCTCTCTCTCTCAGTCTCTCTCTCTCCCTCTGATTCTCTCTGATTCTCTCTCCCTCTGATTCTCTCAATGATTCTCTCTGATTCTCTCTCTCTGAGTCTCCCTCTCCCTCTCTGATTCACTCTCTCTCTCAGTCTCTCTCTCTCTCTCTGATTCTCTCTCTGATTCTCTGTCTCTCCCTCTGATTCTCTCAATGATTCTCTCTGATTCTCTCTCTCTGAGTCTCCCTCTCCCTCTCTGATTCACTCTCTCTCTCAGTCTCTCTCTCTCTCTCTGATTCTCTCAATGATTCTCTCTGATTCTCTCTCCCTCTGATTCTCTCAATGATTCTCTCTGATTCTCTCTCTGATTCTCTCAATGATTCTCTCTGATTCTCTCAATGATTCTCTCTGATTCTCTCTCTCTCTCTCTGATTCTCTCTCTGATTCTCTCAATGATTCTCTCTGATTCTCTCTCTGATTCTCTCAATGATTCTCTCTGATTCTCTCTCTCTCTCTCTGATTCTCTCTCTGATTCGCTCTCTGATTCTCTCAATGATTCTCTCTGATTCTCTCTCTGATTCTCTCTCCCTCTGGTTCTCTCAATGATTCTCTCTGATTCTCTCTCTCTGATTCTCTCTCTCTCCCTCTGATTCTCTCAATGATTCTCTCTCTGATTCGCTCTCTGATTCTCTCAATGATTCTCTCAATGATTCTCTCTGATTCTCTCTCTGATTCTCTCTCCCTCTGATTCTCTCAATGATTCTCTCTGATTCTCTCTCTCTGATTCTCTCTCTCTCTCTCTCTGATTTTCTCTCTGATTCTCTCTCTGATTCTCTCTCTGATTCTCTCTCTGATTCTCTCTCCCTCTGATTCTCTCTCTGATTCTCCCTCTGATTCTCTCTGATTCTCTCTCCCTCTGATTCTCTCTCCCTCTGATTCTCTCTGATTCTCTCTCCCTCTGATTCTCTCTCTGATTCTCTCTCTCTCCCTCTGATTCTCTCTCATTCTCGCTCTGATTCTCTCTGATTCTCTCTCTCTCCCTCTGATTCTCTCTCATTCTCCCTCTGATTCTCTCTCTGATTCTCTCTGATTCTCTCTCCCTCTGATTCTCTCTCTGATTCTCTCTCTCTCTCTCTCTGATTCTCTCTCCCTCTGATTCTCTCTGATTCTCTCTCTGATTCTCTCTCTGATTCTCTCTCTGATTCTCCCTCTGATTCTCTCTGATGCTCTCTCTGATTCTCCCTCTGATTCTCTCTCTGATTCTCTCTGATTCTCTCTCTGATTCTCTCTGATTCTCTCTGATTCTCCCTCTGATTCTCTCTGATTCTCTCTCTGATTCTCTCTCTGATTCTCTCTGATTCTCTCTGATTCTCCCTCTGATTCTCTCTGATTCTCCCTCTGATTCTCTCTGATTCTCCCTCTGATTCGCTCTGATTCTCCCTCTGATTCTCTCTGATTCTCTCTCTGATTCTCTCTCTGATTCTCTCTGATTCTCTCTCTGATTCTCTCAATGATTCTCTCCCTGATTCTCTCTCTGATTCTCTCTGATTCTCTCTCTGATTCTCTCTGATTCTCTCAATGATTCTCTCTGATTCTCTCTGATTCTCTCTCAATGATTCTCTCTGATTCTCTCTGATTCTCCCTGATTCTCTCTCAATGATTCTCTCTGATTCTCTCTGATTCTCTCAATGATTCTCTCTCTCTCTCTCTGATTCTCTCTGATTCTCTCTCAATGATTCTCTCTGATTCTCTCAATGATTCTCTCTGATTCTCTCTCTGATTCTCCCTCTGATTCTCTCTCTGATTCTCTCTGATTCTCTCTCTCTCTCTCTGATTCTCTCTGATTCTCTCTCTGATTCTCCCTCTGAATCTCTCTCTGATTCGCTCAATGATTCTCTCTGATTCTCTCTCTGATTCTCTCAATGATTCTCTCTGATTCTCTCTCTGATTCTCCCTCTGATTCTCTCTGATTCTCTCAATGATTCTCTCTGATTCTCTCTGATTCTCTCTCTGATTCAATCTGATTCTCTCTCTCTCTCTCTGATTCTCTCTGATTCTCTCTCTGATTCTCCCTCTGATTCTCTCTCTGATTCTCCCTGATTCTCCCTCTGATTCTCCCTCTGATTCTCTCTCTGATTCTCTCTCTGATTCTCTCTGATTCTCTCTCTGATTCTCTCAATGATTCTCTCTGATTCTCTCTCTCTCTGATTCTCTCTCTGATTCTCTCTCTGATTCTCTCTCCCTCTGATTCTCTCTCTGATTCTCCCTCTGATTCTCTCTGATTCTCTCTCCCTCTGATTCTCTCTGATTCTCTCTCCCTCTGATTCTCTCTGATTCTCTCTCCCTCTGATTCTCTCTCTGATTCTCTCTCTCTCCCTCTGATTCTCTCTCATTCTCGCTCTGATTCTCTCTGATTCTCTCTCTCTCCCTCTGATTCTCTCTCATTCTCCCTCTGATTCTCTCTCTGATTCTCTCTGATTCTCTCTCCCTCTGATTCTCTCTCTGATTCTCTCTCTCTCTCTCTCTCTGATTCTCTCTCTGATTCTCTCTCTGATTCTCTCTCTGATTCTCCCTCTGATTCTCTCTGATGCTCTCTCTGATTCTCCCTCTGATTCTCTCTCTGATTCTCTCTGATTCTCTCTCTGATTCTCTCTGATTCTCTCTGATTCTCCCTCTGATTCTCTCTGATTCTCTCTCTGATTCTCTCTCTGATTCTCTCTCTGATTCTCTCTGATTCTCTCTGATTCTCCCTCTGATTCTCTCTGATTCTCCCTTTGATTCTCTCTGATTCTCCCTCTGATTCGCTCTGATTCTCCCTCTGATTCTCTCTGATTCTCTCTCTGATTCTCTCTCTGATTCTCTCTGATTCTCTCTCTGATTCTCTCAATGATTCTCTCCCTGATTCTCTCTCTGATTCTCTCTGATTCTCTCTCTGATTCTCTCTGATTCTCTCTCTGATTCTCTCAATGATTCTCTCTGATTCTCTCAATGATTCTCTCTGATTCTCTCTGATTCTCTCTGATTCTCTCTCAATGATTCTCTCTGATTCTCTCTGATTCTCCCTGATTCTCTCTCAATGATTCTCTCTGATTCTCTCTGATTCTCTCAATGATTCTCTCTCTCTCTCTCTGATTCTCTCTGATTCTCTCTCAATGATTCTCTCTGATTCTCTCAATGATTCTCTCTGATTCTCTCTCTGATTCTCCCTCTGATTCTCTCTCTGATTCTCTCTGATTCTCTCTCTCTCTCTCTGATTCTCTCTGATTCTCTCTCTGATTCTCCCTCTGATTCTCTCTCTGATTCGCTCAATGATTCTCTCTGATCCTCTCTCTGATTCTCTCAATGATTCTCTCTGATTCTCTCTCTGATTCTCCCTCTGATTCTCTCTGATTCTCTCAATGATTCTCTCTGATTCTCTCTGATTCTCTCTCTGATTCAATCTGATTCTCTCTCTCTCTCTCTGATTCTCTCTGATTCTCTCTCTGATTCTCCCTCTGATTCTCTCTCTGATTCTCCCTGATTCTCCCTCTGATTCTCCCTCTGATTCTCTCTCTGATTCTCTCTCTGATTCTCTCTGATTCTCTCTGATTCTCTGATTCTCTCAATGATTCTCTCTGATTCTCTCTCTCTCTGATTCTCTCTCTGATTCTCTCTGATTCTCTGTCTCTCCCTCTGATTCTCTCAATGATTCTCTCTGATTCTCTCAATGATTCTCTCTCCCTCTGATTCTCTCAATGATTCTCTCTGATTCTCTCAATGATTCTCTCTCCCTCTGATTCTCTCAATGATTCTCTCTGATTCTCTCAATGATTCTCTCTCCCTCTGATTCTCTCAATGATTCTCTCTCTGATTCGCTCTCTGATTCTCCCTCTGATTCTCTCAATGATTCTCTCTGATTCTCTCTCTGATTCTCCCTCTGATTCTCTCAATGATTCTCTCTGATTCTCTCTCTGATTCTCCCTCTGATTCTCTCAATGATTCTCTCTGATTCTCTCTCTCTTCCTCTGATTTTCTCAATGATTCTCTCTCCCTCTGATTCTCTCAATGATTCTCTCTCTGATTCTCTCTCTGATTCTCCCTCTGATTCTCTCAATGATTCTCTCTGATTCTCTCTGATTCTCCCTCTGATTCTCTCAATGATTCTCTCTGATTCTCTCTCTCTTCCTCTGATTTTCTCAATGATTCTATCTGATTCTCTCTCTCTTCCTCTGATTCTCTCAATGATTCTCTCTGATTCTCTCTCTCTTCCTCTGACTTTCTCAATGATTCTCTCTGATTCTCTCTCTGATTCTCCCTCTGATTCTCTCAATGATTCTCTCTGATTCTCTCTCTCTTCCTCTGATTTTCTCAATGATTCTCTCTGATTCTCTCTCTCTTCCTCTGATTTTCTCAATGATTCTCTCTCTCTCTGATTCTCTCTCACTCTCTATTGCTTTGATTCTTTTGCTGGGTGCTCTTTTTTACTTGTTTGGCTGAAGCAACATCTGAGTTCATGAAGCAGAAAATGTCACAGGCTGTTTGCCAGAATTTCAGCTGCTCGACATTCTAGGTCCACTTGTAGACCACAGGATTGCTGGCAATTACTAAATAGCTGAAAATAAAATGCCCTCAAACTTTCTGAGAGGTGCTCATGCCATTCCTATGGTCCACTTGTCAGTTTAGAATAAAGACAGGAATATGGCAGTGAAAACCCATAGATTAACAGAGATTATTCTTTCCTCGTTCATACTTGTTTTTGAACTTGGAATTACGAGTCACCTTGTGTGGATGACATAAATAGACTTTGCCTTAAAGCAGAGGAGGTTAAGGGGAGATTTAATAGAGATATTCAAAATTATGCAGGGTTTTGATAGAATAGGTAGGGAGAAACTGTTTCCACTGGCAGAAGATTTGGTAACTAGAGGACACAGATTTAAGATAATTGGCAAAAGAACCAGAGGGGAGGTGAGGAGAATTTTTTTTACCAGCGAGTTGTTATAATCTGGAATGCACTGCCTGAAAGGGTGGTGGAAACAGCTTCAATAGTAACTTTCAAAAGGGAATTGAATATGTACATGAAAAGGAAAACAAATGCAGGGCTATGGGGAAAGTGCAGGAAGTAGGACTAATTGGATAGCTCTTTCAAAGAGCCGGCACAGGCACGATGGGCTGAATGGCCTCCTTCAGTGCTGTTGGATTCTATGATCCTGTGATAGATCTGAGACCACTGGCATTGGAATATAATGTATACTGAAAACAATTTACTTACGCCAGGTTATTTCAGTTCTCACCTGTAAATGGAGATGTTAGAAATCATTCAAGGTTAAATATTACCAGTTGCCTCCAGACTGAAGTAATATTCAAGCATCACTATGAATATCTTCTTAACTCCAGCACCTTTTGAGTATGATCCAATGTTAAGTAACATCATAATTGTTTTTTGTTTTTCAATTTGCAGGTGCTTCAGAAGCTTGGTAAAGCAGATGAAACAAGAGATGAGCAGTTTGAAGGATTTATACAAAACTTCAAAAAGCAGGAGGTAAGTAAAGAAAGATCTTGCATTTATATAGCACCTTCTCACATCATGAGGACTCCCCAAAGCACTTCTGAGCCAATGAATTACTTTTGAAGTATAGTCACTGTTGTTACGGAAAAAAACACGGCAGCCATTTTAGTATACAGCAAGTTGCCACAATGAAATGAATGGGTTAATCTGATTTTTTTTAGTGGAGCTGGTTGAGGGAGGAATGTTGGCCCAGTAGCATGTTCTGTCATTCAGGTCGGAGAACTAGACATCATTGTTTCATCCTCCAGCAAAAACATGAAGTTGACATGTGGTCCAGTACGAAATAGTGCTCTCTGGTTCCTGATGTAAACTTGATGTTGAGAGGATGAGTAGTAACAAAGCTGGTGATTATCTATACAGACACAGCCATAGTTAGTGCAGGAACCAATCATTCTACCGACGTCCCTATATTAACTGGTTTCATTAAGAAAATGTCTGATGTTCTCCCCCTCCTCTATTTTATAATCCCCTTTCCTTTTAAGGTTTCCACATCCTGCACCATTTCCTGACGTATGGGAAGCAACAACAACTACTTGTATTTATATAGCACCTTTAACGTAGTAAAATGCCCCAAGGCGCTCCACAGGAGCATTATCAAACAAAATTTGACACCAAGCCACATAAGGAGATATTAGGACAGGTGACTGAAAGCTTAGTCAAAGAGGAAAGTTTTAGGATGTGCTTTAAAAGAAGAGAGAAAGGTAGAGAGGCAGAGAAGTATAGGGAGGGAATTCCAGAGCTTAGGGCCTAGGCATCTGAAGGCATGGCCACCAATGGTGGAGCAATGAAAATCTGGGATGCACAAGAGGCCAGAATTGGAGGAGTGCAGAGATCTCGGAAGGTAGTAGGACTGGAGGAGATTACAGAGATAGGGAGGGGCGAGGCCATGGAAGGATTGAAAACAACGATGAGAATTTTAAAATTGAAGTGTTGCGGGACCGGGAGCCGATGTAGGCCAGCGAGCACATGGATGAATGGGACTTGGTGTGAGTTAGGATACGGGCAGCAGAGGTTTGGATGAGCTCAAGTTTATGGAGGGTGCAAAGTGGGAGGCCAGGCCAGCCAGGAGAGCGTTGGAATAGTCAAGCCTAGAGGTAACAAAGGCATGGATGAGGGTTTCAGCAGTAGATGAGCTGAGGCAGGGTGGAGACAGGTGATGTTACAGAGGTGAAAGTAGGTGGTTTTGATGATGGAGAGGATATGGGGTCGGAAGCTCAGCTCAGAGTCAACTAGAACGCCATGGTCTGGTTCAGCCTCAGACAGTGGCCAGGGAGAGGGATGGAGTCAATGGCTAGGAAATGGAGTTTCTGGCAGGGACCGAAGACAATGGGCTCGATTTTGCCAGGCCCGAGGAGGCGAGATTGGAGGCGTGTGAGTTGTTAAAATTGCAAAAAATGGAGGGCGGGCCCGATCCTGCCTCCATCCCGCCTCCAAGCAATTTTCCCACATGCGAGTTTTCTGACCCCGTTTCCATCCTGCCTCCAAGAGGCGGGATAGGCTCTTCAGGCCCTTAACAACCACTTAATTTCCTCTATAATCCCATTTTGAGAGGCTTTTCCGATTTTTAACCCTTTTCCCACATTCTGCATGCCTCCTCTGGAACACGCCAGTGAATCCTTGCGGCTTCACAAGTGGATTGCTTACTAACAGCTGCAGCTCCACCATTATAAAGGAGTTTTCACCAATCATCATTTGCAGGGGGCAGAACTTTGTTGTCTCAGGTCTGGGGGAACTTTTAGCAGGCATACTCATTGTTCTGGAAGTTTGTAGCCTGACACCCATTTCCAGTGTGACCTCCTGGGAAACCCCTCTCCCCACATTGACTGAACGCTTCCTCAACTGAGGTATTTACCAGAAGAATGGGAACTATTTATTTCCTTTCCTCCTGGACATCAGAGTCGGACGAAGACCAGCCACGGCAGCAGCAGAACCCTGACCAACAGCAGCACCAACTGCAAGAGCAACAGCAGGAGCTCCAAGCTGCTGCTCGCCCACCTGAAGCTGCACAGGGCAGAAGGCACCAGCGCATGGAAGCACGTCGGCACAGGAGATACCCCCAAAACAGGGTCTACAGACAGAGGATCAGCTACCTCAACATGACTGAGCAGCAGTGCCAAAGGAGGCTCAGACCTTCGCGAGAGGTAGTGGGTGACATCTGCGCAATGCTGCAGCAAGACCTGGAGCCCAGAGGAGCAGGTGGACAACCCTTACCAGTGGCCATCAAAGTCACCACTGCACTCAACTTTTTAGCTTCAGGCTCATTTCAGGGATCAGCAGCAGACATCAGCGGCATCTCCCAGGCGGCCGCACACACTTGCATCACGCAGGTAACCGATGCCCTTTTTGCCATCGCGCAACAATCACATCAATTTCTCCAAGGATCAAGCCAGTGTAACTGCGCGTGCGGTTGGGTTTGACAATCTGGCAGGCTTTCCAAGCGTGCAGGGCGTTGTTGACTGCACACATGTGGCCCTTAAGGCACCCCATCACAATCCGGGTATTTTTGTCAACCGCAAGGGATTCCACTCCCTTAACGTACAGCTGGTGTGTGACCACAAGAAGGAAATTTTGCATGTTTGTGCCAAGTACCCTGGCAGTTGCGATGACTCCTTCATCCTGCGCCAGTCTAGTGTGCCTCCGCTCTTCAGTCCGCCAGACCAACTTTGCGGATGGCTACTTGGAGACAAGGGCTATCCCCTGAAGACGTGGCTAATGGCGCCGTTGAGGAGCCCTTCCAACGAAGCAGAGGAGCGCTACAACTCCAGCCACATGTCCACCAGATCCATAATAGAGCAAACCATCGGCTTGCTGAAGATGCGCTTCAGATGCCTTGATAGATCAGGTGGAGCCCTGCAGTACTCAACAGCCAGGGTCTCCAGAATGGTCGTGGTTTGCTGTGCACTTCACAACATGGCACAGCATCGTGGCTTGCAGATGCCTGAGGAACAAGTGGCTCATCACATAGCCTCCTCAGATGAGGAGGAGGAGGAGAGCATCAATGAACAGCTTGCAGAGGCGCATCAACCAACGGCAGCAGCATGCGAGCACATTGCTGCCCGGGATGCAAGGCACGCACTCATCTTGGCCAGATTTTCTTAGCCTGCACAATCAAACACTTTTGCCTCGCACCTTCTTATTAGACCCTCGACAATGGCCAGGAACCTGCGGATTCCTATCACTCTGACCACTACACTGACAATTGCAAGTCACCCTAAGCCCTCAATGTGGAAGTCCCATTAGCGACATGACACATGCCACAACTGCAACAGTTTGCCATCAGAATTTTTAATGGCAATAACCAACTGATGGCTTTTCAAAATTAAACATAACATTACACCCAAGTGACTACCCTCGTGACTACTTCTGCAGTATCTTCTTCTTACACGTGCTCCTACGTGGTGCTTCCCCTGTGGCTTCAGCAGATGTGGAGGCCCCTTGCTCACTTTCCTGCTGCTCCTGTCTCGACACCTTTGGTGGGCGTCCTCTGGGGTTGTGAACCTGTGAGGGCTCGGCAACAGTCTACTGCTCCTGCAGCTGTGCAGGGGTTGAGATGCCGATCTCAGTTGGTGGGGACTCTGGTGGGGCTCTGACCGAGGGCTTTGCAGTGGCATGGTCATGTGAGCACTTGGAGAGGAGCCCCCACTTCCTTGCTGTCTGCCACCAACATCCCTCTCATGGGTCAGCCCCACTTCAGAGCTAGCAAGTGGCTTGACAGCACCTTGCTGCACTTCAGGGGGGCCATGAAGACCCGTTTCTGTACTGGAAGTCCTACTCCCGAGGACTTGCATGAATGTCTGGTTTGTATGCTCAATAGCTGACCATCGCTCCTCAAGAGATGTCAGTCTATTGTGAACAATGACCATGTTTTCACGACCCTGGCGACTAAGCTCCTCCATGGCCGTAGCCATCCTCACCTCTACGGTAGCCATCCTTTCCACGGAGGTTGCCATCCTTTCCGTGGTGATGCGTTCATGCGCCAACACCTCCATAAAGGCTCTGCTCATGTTAACGATGGACTCCTCCATTTGCTCCACACTCGCAGCGACCCTAGAGACAAAACCTGCCAGAAACTCCTGCACATGTTCCTGGAGTTCCAGCACTGCTGTCCTTCTGGATGGACCTGGAGGCACAGGTTCGACATGCAGCGGAGCCGAGCTGGGAGCGTCCTGCACCCTCCGATGAGGACTCTCCACTGCTGTCCCTGTCTCCACCATCTGCTGATGCTCACTTGTGAGCTGTGATACACCAGGTGACAACTCTACTCTATGTCCCGAAGGTCCCACCGAGGTGTGAGTGTCTGTGCTGGTGATGTGTGTGCTTAATTCTGCTGACGCAGCGCCCTCAGAGGTTGCAGCTTCCTCTGAGGAGTCTGGAAGTTCAGGCTCTTCCTCCTGGACTGTGGGGACTGGGGCTGTCGATGGTCCTGTGGGGGAGTAAAGGAAAGAGTTAGAGATGTGAGGTCAAGTTTACATGCACATTGAATAGTGCAGATGATCATAAGTCAATCTGTTAGAGCATCAGATTCATTATCAGTGACTGATGCAATGTCAATGAGAGAGATGCCAAACTATTCTGTCACCAGCTTGCTGTGATGCGTCTGCCTGTCCGTCCCCCACTTGGGAATCGTCCTCAATCCCGGCAATTTCCAGGGCCGCATCCTCCAAGGTGGTGAGCTGGGCTACTGAGGGTGGCCCTCCTCCTGTCCTTGCTCTTTCCCTCTTATTGTGGGCTCTCTTTTCCTGCAATGAGGGAGACAAGTAGAGTTTGAGTGAGAATGAAGGAGCGAGTGTAGAGATTCCATAGCATAGATGCTTAGAAGGAGACAAAGTGCCCTCCCTGTGTGTTGTAAGTTGTCACTGCATCACAGTGATGGAGAGTGTGAGGGCTGCATGGTCAAATAGTTAAATGAATGTGACCATAGAGAGAGAGGGAATGGGTAAGGGTGCAGGGATGCAAGTATCAAGTGGGATGTGGAGGAAAAGGTTGGCAAAGCAGAGTGCTGGTGAGGAGAGGCGATGGGGATCAGATTGAGGATGATGGGAAAGTCATATTCACTTTTCCAGTGCGCAGAAGGTCATGAAACCTCTTCCTGCACTGCAGCCAGGTTCTGTGGAACATAAGGATGGCATTGACCTCCCTGGCCACTTGCAGCCACACAGCTTTAGTTTGTTGTGGTGGCTTTTTTCTCCCTGAGGAAGGGAAGAGCACCTCCTTATTAGATCTTGCTCCTTCCACCAGAGCTTGGAGGAAGGGCTCATCAAATCGAGGTGCACACTTTTGCTTGCTGGTGGACATGGTCAGTAAATTAAGTCTTTCTTTCATACAATGTCCAAAGTGTTAGATCCGTGTATCTTGATGTTGTGTCCTTCAATAATTAGACAACCAGACTGCAGGGAACGATTCAACAGGTGTGTACTGAATGAGGGTTACTCTAGAACTAATAGTACAGATCACTACTCAGGGTTTATATACAGGTGTGGTCACTGCCAGTACTACAGTATACAGGAGCTATAAAAAGTAGTTCTCCCCTTAAAGGTACATACATTACAATTCCTCCCCTTTTAGATTAACAGTCCATAACACTCATTTAACAATTAAATAACAAACTAATTACAATTAACACTTTTAACATGCAACATTAGCTGAAAATAGTCTATTTATAAATTCAGTCTTTGGGGAGGCTTCCTGATCCTTTCTGGATAGCGCCTTTCCCGAGTGTCGTGCTCTTGGTGCGGAGGCGATTCTGGGCCCCTGTCGTCGGTTGGTTCATCCGCTTCCGATGCTACTGTTTCTGGGGTAGATGCTACCTGTACGTCGGGTTCATCACCAGGTACGTATGGGCGAGACATGGGGTTGACTCGTTCCTGTGACTCTAGGATCTGGTCAGCATGGCGTCACACAATGTTCTCCCCAACATCCACTGTGTACATTAGTGGCCCCTGCCGTGTGCATATCGTTCCTGGTTGCCATTTCTCTGTTCGGCAGTCGCGGGCCAAGACTGGTTGCCCTAAATTGAAGCTCCTTGTCGGCTTCTAATTGATGTGCTGGAATTGCTTATTCTCAACAGCTCTTCGTACATTTGGTCTGAGCAAATCCAGACGAGATCTCAACCTTCGGTTAAAGAACATCATGGCCGGGGCCTGTTGGTGACTGCATGTGTCGCATTTCTGTAGGCTAACAGGAAATTGTCCACCTTATGCTGCAGTGGAATGTCGTCAATGCACATGGCGCTTACTGCTTTTTTAAAGGTTTGTACGAACCTCTCAGCCAATCCATTTGTGGCTGGATGATACGGGGCGGATGTGTAATGCCTTACCCCATTCCTTTTCATAAATCTTTGAAATTCTTCGGACACAAACTGTGGTCCGTTATCAGAGCAAATCTGCTCTGGCAAGCCATTCCTGGCAAAAATGGTCCGTAGGACTGCAATAGTTTTCTCCGTGGTGGTGGAGGACATTTTGATCACCTCAGGCCATTTCGAGTGCGCATCCACGGCTATTAAAAACATTGAGTCCATGAATGGACCAGCAAAATCAATATGCACCCGTTGCCATGGAGATGAGGGCCACTCCCATGGGTGTAGAGGGGCATGTGGAGGTGCATTTTGGACCTTCTGGCATCCTGAGCAGCTCTTTGTCAGGTCCACGATTTGCTGATCGATCCCCGGCCACCACACATAAGCCCCAGCAAGGCTTTTCATTTTCACCCCTCCCAGATGACCTTCGTGAAGCTCATTGAGCACTCTCTCCCTTAACTTGGGTGGAATAACCACTCGGGATCCACACATCAAGGTCCCCTGGCATACTGACAGCTGTTCTCTTCTGGATAAGAATGCTGGCAACATTGAGTCGCCATGTGCTGGCCATCCCCTCACCGTCAAATCATATACCCGAGACAGTGTCGGGTCATTTCGGGTCTCCTTCTCTATACCAGCGTCAGTTACTGGCAAGCATTCAATTATAGTCGAATGAAATATTTTGACAGGATCCACTGCTGGTGCTTCCTCCGCAGTAGGCAGTGGCAGGTGTGATAGCCCATCAGCGTTTCCATGCTGTTTCGTGCCCTTATACTCAATTTCATATTGGTGCGCCCCTAGAAAAGGGGACCATCTTTGTAGCCGTTGCGCAGTCATCACCGAAACGCCCTTCTTTGGATTAAAGATGGAGACAAGTGGTTGGTGGTCAGTCAGCAAGGTGAACTTCTGCCCGTGCAGATAGTGATCGAACTTTTTCACTCCCCACACTAGGCTGAGGGCCTCCCTGTCAATCTGGGCGTAGTTACGCTCGGCTGAGGTTAGTGACCGAGGCGCAAACGCTACTGGCCTCTCCGAGCCGTCCGGGAATTTGTGCGACAGCACATCTCCAATGCCATAGGGTGATGCATCACACGCCAACCGAATTGGTAGTGCTGGGTTGAAATGAGCCAACACCTCTTTTGATGTGATCAATGCTTTGCTCTTCTGGAAAGCTCGTTTACATTCATCACTCCACTTCCATGGTACCCCCGTTTGTAGTAGGGTGTTCAGTGGGTGTAGTACGGTAGACAAATTCGGCAAGAACTTATGATAGTAGTTCACCAGCCCGAGGAACGACCTCAGTTGTGACACATTTTCCGGTGCTGGAGCCTTGACTACTGCCTTAATCTTTTCAGGGGACTTATGTAACCCCTCTTTATCAATAACGTGGCCACAATACGAGATCTGCTTCTGGAAAAACTCGCATTTGTGGCGATTAGCTCGGAGCCCATATTCCTGCAATCTAATGAGCACCTGCACCAGGTTGGCAAGGTGATCACTGTCATTTTCGCCCGTGACCAGGATGTCGTCCAAATAACACTGGGTCCCTGGAATCCCTTGCAGGACTTGTTCCATTGCCCTTTGCCAAATAGCCGGAGCTGATGCTACCCCGAACACCAGCCGGTTGTATTGGTAGAGACCTTTATGAGTGTTGATCGTGAGGTACTGTTTCGAGGCTTCTTCTACTTTCATTTGCAGGTACGCCTGGGCCAGATCAATCTTAGTGAAGCGTTTCCCTCCCGATAGCGAGGTGAAAATATCTTCAATCCGCGGAAGCAGATATTGTACAGTGTGAAGGACCGGTTTCACTGTCACCTTAAAGTCCCCACAGATGCGAACCTTCTTTGGTTCCCCAGGCGTATTACTCAACGACCTCTTCATTACAGGAATGATGGGTGTAGCCCTCTCGCTCCAGTCCACTTTGGACAGTACTCCTGAACGTTCCAAACCTTCCAGCTCTGCTTCAACGGCTGGGCGGATTGCATAAGGTACCGGTCTGGCCGTAAAAAACTTTGGGCTTGCATTTTCCTCTATATTGATCGTCGCTGTTATGCCTTTTAGTGTACCGAGTCCCTGCTGGAACACTTCTTGTACGTCAGTTAACATTTTTGTCCAGGTGTGACGTCGTCATCCTTTTTGGCATCTACAGTCAGTGCTTGTATGGAATGCCAATCTAGCTGTATCTTCCGGATCCATTCACATCCTAGTAGTGGTGGTCCTCCATCTGGCAATACATATAGGTCCATTTTTGGTGTTTCCTTGCCGTTATATATAACGTTCACCCTTATTTTTCCTTTGGGGTAGACTTTTTGCCCCGTGTACGTCTTCAAGACAATCTTTGTATCTCTCAAGGGTATATGTGAGAATAGCCACTTGTAGTCCCTTCGGTTTATGACGTTAGGGCTGATCCTGTGTCCAATTCCATTTTCACTTGGACTCCTGCTATCTTGAGCGTGACCCAGATAGTTTGGTGATCCTCCGTTTTGATCACATTATGTAGTTTCAGACAACCCAGCTCCTTGCTTCCGGAGTCTGTATCACTTTTCTGTTCGTCTGAACAACTCTCCGTCACCTTATGTACCTTCTTGTACTTCTCCTGTGGAGATTTCTTGCTGCTGGTTTTCTTTCCCGACCTGCAGACTCTTGCTATGTGTCCTACTTTTCCACACTGTCTGCACACTTTGTCCTTGAACCAGCAATCCTTATGGTCGCGTGTTGTTCTGCCGCAGCGATAGCACTTCACTGTTCTGTATGACATTTCATTTGTGCCATATTCTTGCGGTCTCCGTTGTATCTCTGCTGTGCCCTGTGCTGCTGCTTCGTGTGATACTGCAATGCTGAAAGCCTTGGCCAGCGTTAGATCCTTTTCTGATAGAAGCCGTTTCTGGGTTCCTTCACTTTGAAGCCCACACACAAACTTGTCCCTTAACGTATCTGCTAGTCCCGTTCCAAACTGGCAGTGTTTCGAAAGCTTGCGCAGTTCCGTTAAATACTCAGCATTACTTTCATCTTTATGCTGGTTCCTTTTGTGAAACTTAAATCTTTCTGCTATCAGCAGCGGTGTGAAGATGGCCCAACCATCTTCAGTTGTTTCATCAATGACCTTCCCTCCATCATAAGGTCAGAAGTGGGGATGTTCGCTGATGATTGCACACTGTTCAGCACCATTCGAGACTCGTCAGATACTGACGCAGTCCGTGTCCATATGCAGCAAGACCTGGACAACATTCAGACTTGGGCTGACAAGTGGCAAGTAACATTCGCACCACACAAGTGCCAGGCAATGACCATCTCCAACAAGCGAGACTCTAACCATCTCCCCTTGACATTCAATGGCATTACCATTGCTGAATCCCCCACTATCAACATCCTGGGGGTTACCATTGATCAGAAACTGAACTGGACCAGCCATATAAATACTGTGGCTACAAGAGCAGGCCAGAGGCTGGGAATTCTGCGGCGAGTGTCTCACCTCCTGACTCCCCAAAGCCTTTCCGCCATCTACAAGGCACAAGTCAGGAGTGTGATGGAATACTCTCCACTTGCCTGGATGAGTGCAGCTCCAACAACACTCAAGAAGCTCGACACCATTCAGGATAAAGCAGCCCGCTTGATTGGCACTCCATCCACCACCTTCAACATTCACTCCCTCCACCACCGGCGCACTGTGGCTGCAGTGTGTACCATCTACAAGATGCACTGCAGCAACTCGCCAAAGCTCCTTCAACAGTACCTTCCAAACCCGCGACCTCTACCACTTAGAAGGACAAGGGCAGCAGACGCATGGGAACATCACCACCTACAAGTTCCCCTCCAAGCCACACACCATCCTGACTTGGACCTGTATCGCCGATCCTTCACTGTCGCTGGGCCAAAATCCTGGAACTCCCTTCCTAACAGCATTGTGGGTGTACCTACACCATATGGACTGCAGCGGTTCAAGAAGGCGGCTCGCCACCATCTTCTCAAGGGCAATTAGGGATGGGCACTAAATGCAGGCCTAGCCAGCGACGTCCACATCCCATCAATGAATAAAAATTTTTTTTTAAAGTGGTCCTGTAGGATTGACACTATGTTTTCAAAATCCTTTTCTACTGGCTTCTCTGGGGTTACTAGGTTTCGTAGTAAGCCATACGTTTTTGCACCCATTGAATTCAACAATACCAGCGCTTTCTTGTCATCTGGCACTTCCTTTGCCTTGCGGTATACTTCTATGCGTTCGACATATGTCGTCCAATCTTCGACTTCATTGTCGAACGCTGTGATACTGCCACTCTTCGGCATTTTTGGGTGTGGTTAGACTGGCTTAAAATGGCGTCTCCCGCGCTTTCCTTTCATCCCCGCTGCGGCTTAAAATGGTGTCTCCCGCGCTTTCCTTTCTTCCCCGCTGACGCTGCTCGGCCCTTGAACACCGGCTGCGCTCTGTGCGTTTTCCTGCGCCTCTCTCCCCTGTTGACGCTGCTCGGCCCTTGAACACCGGCTGTGCTCTGCCCTCTCTCGCTCCTCTCCCCCGTTGACGCCGCTTGGTCCTGAACACCGGCTGTGCCCTGTGCGCTCTACCCTCCCTCTCTCCCCCGTCGACGCTGCTCGGCCTTTTTCTGTGCCGTCGGTCGGCTCTAGCCGCCGCTGTCCGGGAAGGGTCTGCCCAGTACCTGTTGCCAGCCCGTTTCGCTGGACCACCGTGACTAGAAAGCCAAGCCTGGCTCTTGACAGCCTCCCCTGCGGTGCTCAAATCTCCGCTGGATGACTGGGGGGTTCCCCGTGGTCGACGCCCGTGCTTCTGGACTCGGCCTTCTTCCACTGTTCTCCAGGAGCGAATCCCTGGGAGGTGATGCAGAGTTGCAGGTAGGTTTGAATCTGCTTGTCGCCAATGTTAGATCCGTGTATCCTGATGTTGTGTCCTTCAATAATTAGACAACCAGACTGCAGGGAACGATTCAACAGGTGTTTACTGAATGAGGGTTACTCTAGAACTAACTGTACAGATTACTACTCAGGGTTTATATACAGGTGTGGTCACTGCCGGTACTACAGTATAGAGGAGCTGTAAGAAGTAGTTCTCCCCTTAAAGATACATACATTACACAAAGCGTTTCCAGTCTCCAGAAGAAGCAAGACTGCTTGCAGGCCTTAAATCCAGCGGCACTAATGATGTCATCGGAGGCGACTTTCAGGTTGGAAAGACTAATTGGGCCAGGGGTTCCCACACACTGGAAATCAATTGCCCAATTAGGGGAAAATCGCTCTTTTTCCCCACATCACACTGGAGTCGGGTTCAGGACTCTAAAAACACCTAACACACCCCAGCCCGCCCACACTGGCAAAATCGAGCCCAATGACTTTGGTCTTCTCAGTATTTAATTGGATGAAATTTCTACTCATTCAATACTGGATATTGGACACGCAGTGCAAATCACAGGCAGTGGAGGGGTCGACAGAGAGAGCTGGGTGTCGTCAACGTACATGTGGAACCTGATGCCATGTTTTCGGCTGATGTCGCCGAAGTGCAGCATATGGATGAGAAATAGGAGGGGGCCAAATTTAGATCCTTGGATGATTCCAGAGTCAACAGTGCGGGAGTGGGAAGTGATTCTCTGGCTATGACTGAATAGATAAGAATAGAACCAGACAAGTGCAGTCCCACCCAGCTGGACAACGAAGGAACAGCATTGGAGGATGATGGTGTGGTCAACTGTGTGAAAGGTCGAAAAGGTTGAGGAGGGACAGTTTACCACCATCACAGTCACGTAGGATATAATTTGTGACTTTGATAAGGGCCGTTTCAGTGCTGTAGCAGGAGCGGAAACCTGATTGGAGGGATTCAAACGTGGCGTTCCGGGAGAGATGGGCATGGATTATGGGAGGTGGCAACACGTTCAAGGAGAGGAAAGGGAGGTTGGAGATAAGTTACTAGCTTATTAGGACAGAGGGGTCCAGGGTGAGTTTTTTGAGGAGCGGTGGGAGGGAGTGGCGGGGGTCGGTGATAATGGCAGATTTGAAGGGGAGGGAGAAAGTACCTGAGGAGAGAGAACCATTAACAATATCAGTTAACATGGGGGCCAGAAAGCGAAGTTAGGTGGTCAGCAGTTTGATGAGCATAGGTTCGGGGGAGCAGGAGGTGGGTCTCATGGACAAGATGAGCTCGGTGAGGGCATGAGGGGCGATAGGAGAGAAACTAGAGAAAGATGCAAAATCAGGGCTAGGGCAGAGGGGGATCTTAGGGAAAGTTTGGCCCAGTGGGCTAGGGGAAGGGAGGGAAGCAAGAAAGTTCCCAAACCTTTAACCAATTAAGCTCTGGAACCTGCTGTTAGTAGGTGCACCTGAGAGATGCAGGTTGGATTCACCCTGATAATCTCCTTCATCTGGTGAAGTTTGTATCCATACTGTGCTTCCAAAATGAGATTAGAGGGTAGGTCTACGGGTCATTATACTGCTGGTGATTTACTGCGACATGCATTGGTTGTGTTGGTGCAAAAGGCCTCCCAAAATTTACCCGTAGAAATTTACCACATGGGACTTGTATCAACATCGGTGTAACTTTGTATTCGTTATGATTGACAGCTGTATGCTGTGTGCTAACAATGATCGATCAATATAAGTCACATATTTTGAAGATCTGCAGTCTTTTCTAGTTTGTTACTAGCTGAATTTATTAACAAACACTGGCTGAACGTATTAACAAATACTACTGCACGATAGGTGTAAATTGATCAGAAGGGACCAGATCCACTTAAGGCAGTGACTGTTAGACCATTGAGTGTGAAGATTGTTCTGTAAAACCCAAACTGTAACACATAATCGCTAAGTGGCATTAGTGTACACATCCATCTTCTGTACAGAATTATGTCAATATAATTTACTTGATTAATGTCTCGTTCGAAATGAAGTGAAACAACGATTTCAAAAATCATTCATGGTTGAAAGAAAACAACAAACTATAAATAATGATTAATGAATGAAACTAGATATATTGCTTTATTCAGTGTTGCAATGGTTTATGTGAATGATGGAGCGGATTTCAACCACATCTGGTACAAATGAAGCTTGAAGAATATTGATAGGATTTGTTTTTAATTCCGCTCTCCTTGCAAGTTATTTGCTCTTCCTCTTTTATCCTGCCTGTGCCACGCACCTTTCCTTGACTGAGGGGACAAGTCAAGATCATCATCATTCAATCTTATTACTCCTTGTACAGCATAGAGTGGCTAATGAGAACGGGGCATGCGGGGGTTAAAGTAGGGGCAGAATACTTACCCTTCCGTTCACATCATGCTCCTGCCCACCGCCATTTTAACTCCCGGGTTTGTGAGGAGTTGGAGGCCCTTGCCGCAGGCAGCTGAGGGATTCATAAATATGCTAAACTCTGAGTCCAGGGTCGCGACACAATTTTAACTTGCAGTCGCACAAGTTCTGACAAGTACTAGGGCTGCCAGAGAAAACTGCCGGCAAACTGGATCGGACCAGAAGAGGCCCTGGAAGGTAAGTTTTCCTGTGGGCTAGAAGGAGCAAGAATGCTCTTCCGTGTCCTACAAGGAACCTTAGGCCTACCCTGCATCAGCATTACCCCGTCCTGCAACTGAGATCACGTCCCAACCCCACCCCCACCCCCACCCCACTACCCACTTACTTTAGTGTCGGGAACTATTCCGTCGGCTCCCCAGCGACCGCCTCCTACAACCTGAAACCCCACCCGCTGGCCACCTAGTGATTCCCACTGGGTTCGGCCGGGAGTCCGGCCTTCAACATGGAAATGGGGCCCGAGAGTTAAAATCTCTCCAGGCCTCACACGAAACCTTGATGCGAGCTTGCCGCTCGCCCCGGCTCCAGCACACCCCGAATTAAAATTGGGGTTAGGTCTTCTAATATTTTCTGCCATTGAACTCTGTTTTGGGCAACACGTGTAGCTCATTCTTTTTACTTTGACATCCGCACTTCTACGGCAACTGTTATTTTGGCCTTCCTGATCCATGTTCCAAACTGAGTGGTTGCCTTAGGTGTAATCGGGCATCACCGAGGCAGCATCCAATTGGCTTTGACTGCATCGAATTATTCTTGTCCGCAGAAAATCATCTTTTTTCCTCAGGGCTTGTTCAACCACTGTAGATGTTTCAGTAACGCTTATGAGGCAAGGTCATGAGCCCTTAGCCTCAGCTTTCCCCACTTTATCTGGGCTTGGGGGGTCATCATCTACATGGAACAGGTGAGGTTGAGGGGACAGGTAAAGTGACACCTCTGCCAGTGCGGCTTACAATCAGGTAGTCCAAGGCCAAATACTGTTCTTACATAGGGAGAATTTCTATCTTAGTTACACAATGCATGAAATCTTCATTATTAATTAAGAGAGCTATTTGCGATATCAATGCAGGCTGGTGACTGTGGGGGGCCCCTTTTATGAAAAGGACACGAAGGAGGCTCGTAGTCATGGCAGATGGATCAGAAATTGTGGCTCATCTCAGAAAGGCAGGAATAGTTGGACTCAGAAGGTGGATGAGTACCTTCCCCCAAATAGATTATGGAGTGAACACTTTTGTGGCTTTCTGCACATGCACAGTATCTTTGAGCCGCCCACTCGCACCTGATCCCCTTCTGCACATGCACAGTACCCAACAGTTGCAGCCTGCCGTGTGGGCCACGCTTTTCTCAGCTCCCTGGGAGAAGATCACTGGATCCGGGGGTGGGAAGAAAGAGGATCGAAAGGGCAGAGAGAGGGGGAATTGGAGAGAGGAGAGAGAGTGGATCGGAGGGGGAAGAGAGAGGAGGGGGAGAGAGAGGAGGGGGAGAGAGGGGAGGGGGAGAGAGGAGAGGGGGAGAGAGAGGAGAGGGGGAGAGAGAGGAGGGGAGGGAGAGGAGGGGGAGAGAGAGGAGGGGGGAGGAGGGGGGAGGGAGAGGAGGGGGAGGGAGAGGAGGGGGAGAGAGAGGAGGGGAGAGAGAGGAAGAGAGAGGGGATTAGAAGGGGAAGAGAGAGGGGAAGAGGGAGGGGAAGAGAGAGGGGAAGAGGGAGGGGATTGGAGGGGGAAGAGAGAGGGGAGGAGAGCGAGGGGAGGAGAGAGAGGGGGGGAGAGAGAGGGGATCGGAGGGGGAGGAGAGAGAATGGATCGGAGGGGGGAGAGAGAGGAGGGAAATCGGAGGGAGGAGAGAGAGTGGATCGGAGGGGGAAGAGAGAGTGGAGGAATCGGAGGGAGGAGAGAGAGTGGATCGGAGGGGGAAGAGAGAGTGGAGGAATCGGAGGGAGGAGAGAGAGTGGATCGGAGGGGGAAGAGAGGGGGGAGAGAGAGGAGGGGAAGAGAGAGAGGGGATCGGAGGGGGAGGAGAGAGAATGGATCGGAGGGGGGAGAGAGAGGAGGGAAATCGGAGGGAGGAGAGAGAGTGGATCGGAGGGGGAAGAGAGAGTGGAGGAATCGGAGGGAGGAGAGAGAGTGGATCGGAGGGGGGAGAGAGGGGGGAGAGAGAGGAGGGGAAGAGAGAGAGGGGGGAGAGAAAGGGGATCGGAGGGGGAAGAGAGAGGAGGCCGAGAGATAGAGGGGGAGAGAGGAGGGGGGAGAGAGAGGGGGAGAGAGGGAGAGGGGATCGGAGGGGGGAGAGAGAGGGGATCGGAGGGGGGAGCGAGAAGGGATCGGGGGGAAGAGAGAGGAGATCAGGGGGAGGAGGGGGGAGGGAGAGGGGATTGGAGGGGGAAGAGAGGAGGGGGAGAGGGAGGGGATCGGGGGGGCAGGGGGAATTGGAGGGGGAAGAGAGGGGGGATAGAGAGAGGGGTATCGGGGGGGAGAGAGATGGGGGATCAGAAGGGAGAGAGGGTGTGATCGGAGGAGAGAGAGAGAGGGGATTGGAGGGGGGAGAGAGGGGGGATCGGAGGGGAGAAAGAGATTGGGGATCGGAGAGGAGAAAGGGAGGGGGGATCGGAAGTGGGAGAGAGAGAGGGGGGATCGGAGGGGGGAGAGAGAGGGGGGATCGGAGGGGGTAGAGAGAGAGAGGGGGGATCGGAGGGGGGAGAGAGAGAGAGGGGGGGATCGGAGGGGGGAGAGAGAGAGAGGGGGGGATCGGAGGGGGGAGAGAGAGAGAGGGGGGGATCGGAGGGGGGAGAGAGAGAGAGGGGGCAGAGAGAGAGAGGGGGGGATCGGAGGGGGGAGAGAGAGAGGGGGGGATCGGAGGGGGGAGAGAAAGAGAGGAGGGATTGGAGGGGGGAGAGAGAGAGAGAGGGGGATCGGAGGGGGGAGAGAGAAGGGGATCAGAGGGGGGAGAGAGAGGGGGGATCGGAGGGGGGAGAGAGAGGGGGGGATCGGAGGGGGGAGAGAGAGAGGGGGGATCGGAGGGGGGAGAGAGAGGGGGGGATCGGAGGGGGGAGAGAGAGAGGGGGGATCGGAGGGGGGAGAGAGAGAGGGGGGATCGGAGGGGGGAGCGAGAGAGGGGGGATCGGAGGGGGGAGAGAGAGAGGGGTGATCGGAGGGGGGAGAGAGAGAGGGGTGATCGGAGGGGGGAGAGAGAGGGGGGGGATCGGAGGGGGGAGAGAGAGAGGGGGGGATCGGAGGGGGGAGAGAGGAGGGGGGGATCGGAGGGGGGAGAGAGAGAGGGGGGATCGGAGGGGGGAGAGAAGAGGGGGGGATCGGAGGGGGGAGAGAGAGACGGGGGATCGGAGGGGGAGAGAGAGGGGATCGGAGGGGGGAGAGAGAGAGGGGGGATTGGAGGGGGGAGAGAGAGAGGGGGGAGAGAGAGAGGGGGGATCGGAGGGGGGAGAGAGAGAGAGGGGGGATCAGAGGGGGGAGAGAGAGAGGGGGATCGGAGGGGGGAGAGAGAGGGGGTGATCGGAGGGGGGAGAGAGAGAGGGGGGATCGGATGGGGGGAGAGAGGGGCATTGGAGGGGGGAGAGAGAGAGGGGGATCGGAGGGGGGAGAGAGAGAGGGGGGATCGGAGGGGGGAGAGAGGGGGGATCGGCGGAGGGAGAGAGAAGGGGGGATCGGAGGAGGGAGAGAGAAGGGATCGGTGGGAAGAGAGATGGGATCGGGGGGAAGAGAGAGGAGGGGGAGGAAGAGGGGATTGGAGGGGGAAGAGAGGAGGGAGGTGATTGGAGGTGGCAGAGAGGGGATTGGAGGGGGAAGAGAGGGGGGATAGAGAGGGGTATCTGAGGGGGAGAGAGAGGGGTATCGGAGGGGAGAGAGAGAGGGGGGATCAGAAGGGAGAGAGAGAGGGGGGATCGGAGGCGAGAGAGAGAGGGGGGATCGGAGGGGAGGGAGAGAGGGGGGATCGGAGGGGGGAGAGAGGGGGGATCGGAGGGGGGAGACAGAGAGACGGATCGGAGGGGGGAGAGAGAGAGAGGGGGGATCGGAGGGGGGAGAGAGAGAGAGGGGGTGATCGGAGGGGGGAGAGAGAGAGAGGGGAATCGGAGGGGGGGAGAGAGAGAGGGGAATCGGAGGGGGGAGAGAGAGAGAGGAGGGAGAGGGGGGATCGGAGGGGGAGGGGGATCAGAGGGGGGAGAGAGAGAGAGGGGCACAGAGGGGGGAGAGAGAGAGAGGGGCAATCGGAGGGGGAGAGAGAGGGTGGGGCGATCGGAGGGGGGAGAGAGAGAGGGGCGATTGGAGGGGGGAGAGAGAGAAAGGGGGCGATTGGAGGGGGAGAGAGAGAGAAAGGGGGCGATTGGAGGGGGGAGAGAGAGAGAAAGGGGGCGATTGGAGGGGGGAGAGAGAAAGGGGGGATTGGAGAGGGGAGAGAGAGAAAGGGGGGATCGGAGGGGGGAGAGAGAGAGAAAGGGGGGATCGGAGGGGGGAGAGAGAGAGAAAGGGGGGATCGGAGGGTGGAGAGGGAGAGAAAGGGGGGATCGGAGGGGGGAGAGAGAGGGGGGATCGGAGGGGAGAGAGAGAGAAGGGAGATCGGAGGGGAGAGAGAGAGAGGGGGGATCGGCGGGGAGAGAGAGAGAGGGGGGATCGGGGGGGAGAGAGAGAGGGGAGATCGGAGGGGGGAGAGAGAGAGAGGGGGGATCGGAGGGGGGGAGAGGGGGTGTTTGGAGGGGGTAGAGAGAGAGGGGCGATCGGAGGGGGGAGAGAGAGAGGGGCGATTGGAGGGGGGAGAGAGAGGGGGGATCGGAGGGGGGTGAGAGGGGGGATTTGAGGGGGGAGAGAGAGAGAAAGGGGGGATTGGAGGGGGGAGAGAGAGAGGGGGGATCTGAGGGGGGAGAGATAGCGGGGGGACCGGAGGGGGGAGAGAGAGGGGGGATCGGAGGGGGGAGAGAGAGGGGGGATCGGAGGGGGGAGAGAGAGAGAGGGGGGAGAGAGAGAGGGGGGATCGGAGGGGGGAGAGAGAGGGGGGATCGGAGGGGAGAGAGAGAGAGGGCGGATCGGAGTGGGGAGAGACAGAGGGGGGATCGGAGAGGGGAGAGACGGGGGATCGGAGGGGGGAGAGAGAGAGGGGGATCGGAGGGGGTGAGAGAGTGGGGGATCGGAGGGGTGGAGAGAGGGGGGATCGGAGGGGAGAGAGAGGGAATCGGCGGGGAGTGGGGGGTGATCGGAGGGAGAAGAGAGAGAGAGAGGGGGGATCGGAAGGGGGAGAGAGAGAGGGGGAATCGGAGGGGGGAGAGAGAGAGGGGGGATCGGAGGGGGGAGAGAGAGAGGGGGGATCGGAGGGGGGAGAGAGAGAGGGGGGATCGGAGGGGGGAGAGAGAGAGGGGATCGGAGGGGGGAGAGAGAGAGGGGGGATCGGGGGGGGAGAGAGAGAGGGGGTTCAGAGGGGGGAGAGAGAGAGAGGGGGGATCGGAGGGGGGACAGAGAGAGAGGGGAATCGGAGGGGGTAAGAGAGGGAGATCGGAGGGGGCTGTTGTATCCGTTTGTTAATGGAGACACGGAATGCAGGAGTTGGTTTAACAGGTGTTTACTGAACAAAGTCTGGAGGTGAACTAAAAGATACAAGATGCTATACAGGCTTATATACCCGAGTGGTCACTACCGGTATTACAGTACACAGGGGCTCTTAAAGGTACATACACTACAATTCCTCCCCTTTCAGATAATTAGCACATAACTTTTTAAGTAATCATTAATTAACATGTTTACAAGAACAATAATCTACACATTTGCTGCAGTTAATCAATTATAAGTCAGTCTCTCTGGAGGCTTCCTGACTCGGTCCGGATAACGCCTCGGTGGTGTAGTAATTTTCGGTGGTGCAGTAGGTTCTTTTGGCAAGATCGATTTGGCTTGAATGCCAGTGTCGGGTTCATCTGGTTCCAGTATCACCAGATCGGAGGTAGACACTATGGGTATCTCTGCTTCATCATTAGGCGTATAGAGTTGTGGTGTAGGTTGTCCCTTTTCGGATGACTCTATGATCTGGTCAGCATGGCGCCTTATTATGCTTTCTCCAATGTCCACGGTATACATCAGCGGTCCTAGTCATGTGCAAATAGTTCCAGGCTGCCATTTCTCGGTACGGTAGTCCCGGGCCAAAACTTGTTGGCCTATCTGGAAGGTTCTAGTTGGTCTTTCATTCATACCTTGAAATTGCCGGTTCTCTACGTCCCTTCTGATGTTTGGCTTGATCAAATCCAGCCGGCATCTTAGTCTTCTATTGAAAAACATCATGGCGGGAGTTTGGTTTGTAACCACATGTGTTGCATTCCTCTACGCAAACAAGAAGTTATCTACCTTATGTTGTAGATTTATGTCTTCATTACCCATGGCCTTTATGGCCTTCTTGAAGGTCTGGACAAACCTTTCAGCTAATCCATTGGTGGCGGGATGGTATGGGGCGGACGTGTAGTGCTTAACCCCATTGTTTTAAGAACTTCCTGAATTCTTCGGACACAAATTGCGGTCCATTATCAGAACAGATCTGTTCAGGCAGCCCATTCCTGGCAAATATGGTCCTTAATACTGTGATGGTTTTTTCTGTGGTGGTGGAGGACATCTTTATTACCTCCGGCCACTTGGAGTGTGCATCAACCGCGATTAAGAACATTGAGTCCATAAATGGACCAGCAAAGTCGATATGTACCCTTTGCCATGGAGATGAGGGCCACTCCCATGGATGTAGAGGGGCTTGTGGTGGGGCGTTTTGGACCTTCTGGCATCCTAGACAGCTCTTGGTCATTTCTTCGATGTCTCCATCGATACCTGGCCACCACACAAACGCTCTGGCTAGGTTCTTCATTTTCACTCCACCCAGATGCCCCTCGTGAAGCTCCTTTAGCACTTTATCCTGGAGTTTGGGTGGAATCACCACTCTGGATCCACACATCAAGGTTCCTCGGCATACTGATAGCTGCTCTCTTCTTTGCGAGAATGCTGGCAACAGTGGTTCGCCATGTGCTGGCCATCCCTTCACCGTTAAATCGTAGACTCGTGAGAGAGTCGGGTCATTTCTCGTTTCCTTTTCAATGGTCGAATTTGTTACTGGTAGACATTCCACTATGGTTGAGTGGAACATCTCCACTGGGTCCACTGTAGGTGCCTCTTCTACCGTTAGCAACGGTAGGCACGATAAACCATCAGCATTCCCATGCTGTTTTGATCCTTTATATTCTATGTCATATTGGTGTGCCCCTAGGGAAAGGGACCACCTCTGTAGCCTTTGCGCTGTCATAATGGGAACGCCTTTTTTAGGGTTGAATATGGAGACGAGGGGTTGATGGTCAGTCAACAAGGTAAATTTTTGTCCGTGTAGGTAATGGATGAATTTCTTCACTCCCCACACCAGGCTGAGTGCTTCCCTGTCGATCTGGGCATAGTTACGCTCAGCTGAGTTCAATGAGCATGACGCAAAAGCTATTGTAGTGGCGCTTCTTAGTTTCCAAACAGGCAGGCCACTGGGCTGTGGGGCTTTTAACATCGAGTAGACGCGTGTCGAAATAAAACGTTCCCAAACGTAGCTTTGTCTTTTAAACGGTTTACTATAACACTTAACAAACAGAATTACAAAGCAAACACGTATAAACGAACACGGTCAAAAACTGTACTGCTCCAAACCTCACAGCTTCTGCCTCTTTCACCACGTGCAGTTTAAAACTGTAAGATGGCTGCACCCATGTGTGGCTTAGGGACTGTTCCATTGTGGCAAGAATGAAGGGGGTGTCGGACTATACTACTGGAGCAAGAAAATAGGGGGTTTCTTAATACAATAAGTCGTTCAGGTAAATTAACTGTATTATGCCATTTAGCCACTATTTTAAAGTATTTTCTTAAGCTTTTATGGCTCGTACAGCTATCGACCGCTCCGAGCCATCAGGGAATCTATGCGATATCACAGAAATCACAGAAATCACAGAAACCTCACAGTACAGATAGAGGCCATTTCGGCCCATCGAGCCTGCACCGACACATATCCCTCCCAATCCCCGGAACCCCTACACCAACACATACCCCACCCTATCCCCGTAACCCCACGTATTTAATCCCCGTAACACTAAAGGGTCAATTTTTATCATAGCCAATCAACCTAATACCGATAATACCGCTCCTACGCCGTAAGGGGATGCATCGCACGCCAGTCTGATTGGCAGTGATGGGTTGTAATGAGCCAACACTTCCTTGGACGTGATCAAGCCTTTGCATTTATGGAAGGCACGTTTACAGTCTTCGCTCCATTTCCAAATTACTCCCGTTTGTAGCAGTGTGTTAAGAGGGTGCAGAACAGTTGACAAGTTCGGTAAAAATTTATGATAGTAATTTATCAATCCCAGGAACGACCTTAATTGTGAGATATTTTCAGGTGCTGGGGCTTTTATGACCGCTTCAATTTTTTCAGGTGACTTATGCAACCCTTCTTCGTTAATTATATGGCCACAATATGATATTTGTTTCTGGAAAAATTCGCACTTGGGGCGATTTGCTCGTAGGCCCCGTTCTCTCAGCCTAGTGAGCACCTGCTCCAAATTGGCAAGGTGCTCATTGTCGTTTTCTCCTGTTACAAGGATATCGTCTAGGTAGCATTGAGTCCCCGGAATCCCTTGGAGGACTTGCTCCATAGCTCTTTGCCAGATAGCTGGAGCTGAAGCTACTCCGAAAACCAGTCGATTGTACTGGTACAGGCCTTTGTGTGTGTTTATCGTGAGATACTTTTTAGAGGCCTCCTCAACCTCCATCTGTAGATATGCCTGTGCCAAGTCTATTTTGGTGAAACGTTTTCCTCCGGATAGTGAGGCGAAAATATCTTCTATCCTCGGAAGAGGATACTGTACCGTGTGAAGGACTGGGTTTACAGTCACCTTGAAGTCCCCACAGATGCGAATTTTTCTCTGTTCTTCAGATTTATCATTATTCAACGTTTTCTTCATGACCGCGACAATGGGTGTTGCCCACTCGCTCCAATCTAGCTTGGATAACACGCCTGCCTTTTCCAAATTCTCCAGCTCTGCCTCGACTGCTGGACGAATTGCGTATGGCACCGGCCTTGCCTTAAAAAACTTGGGAATTGCCACATCTTCTACTTTTATTGAGGCGGTGACGCCTTTCAAGGTTCCTAGTTCCTGTTGAAACACTTCTTTGGCGTTGGCCAAGATGTCTTTTAATCGTTCAGGTATGACGTCATCATCGTTTTTTTTTCTTACTGGTCACCATCAGTGCCTGAATGGAGTGCCAGTCTAAACGTATCTTCCTGATCCATTCACGTCCCAACAGCGGTGGACCACCATCTTGCAGAACGCATAAATACAACTTCTGTATTTCCTTGCCGTTGTATACAACAGGCACCCTTATCTTCCCTCTGGGGTATACTTTCTGCCCCGTATATGTCTTCAAGATAATGGATGTGTCTTTCAAAGGTATATGCGGAAATAGCCGCTCGTAATCCCGTCGACTTATGATGGTCAGAGCTGATCCTGTATCTAGTTCCATTTTAACTGGGGACCCCGCTATCGTGAGGGTAACCCAAATGGTCTGGTAATCTTCTTTGGCAATTACATTATGTAATTTGGGACAGCTTAGTCTCTTGTTTCTGGAGTCGCTATCGCTCTTCTGGTCTTCGGAGCTACTGTTCGTCATCATTTGTACCTTTCTGTAGTTTTCCTTTTTGATTTTTTTTCTGTCAGTGGATTTTTTTTTTCCAGATCGGCATACACGTGCAATGTGTCCCATCTTTCCGCATTGCCTGCATGCTTTGTCCTTGAACCAGCAGTCCCTCTGGTCATGGGTGGATCTGCCGCAGCGATAACATCTCTCGAAACCCCGTGTCATTTCATGGGTGCCGAAGTCCTGTGGCTTTTGCTGTATCTCTGCAGCTCCTCTTGCTGCTGCTTCGTATGATACAGCCACACTGAAAGCCTTGTCCAGTGTCAAATCTTTCTCAGAAAGTAGCCTTTTCTGTGTTCCTTCACTTAGGAGACCGCAGACGAATTTGTCTCGTAGAGAATCTGCCAGTCCTGCCCCGAATTGGCAGTGCTTTGACAGCTTTCTTAATTCGGTGAGGTAATCAGCGTTACTTTCATTCTTGTGCTGATTCCTCCTGAAGAATTTGAATCGTTCCGCTATCAGCAGCGGTGTTGGGTTTAAGTGCTCCTGTAGTGTATCAACAATCTCCTTAAAATTCTTGTCCATCGGTTTGGCTGGAGTGATTAAGTTTCGTAACAGCCCGTATGTCCTTGCGCCCATCAGATTTAGAAGTACCGATGCCTTTTTATCATCCTCTACTTCATTCGCTGTGCAATATACCTCCACTCTTTCCACATATGTGGTCCAATCCTCTATATCACTATCGAAAGCAGTAATATTGCCAGTCTTAGGCATCCTGAAAATCAAAAATGGCGCCTCCCGCGCTTTCCTTTCTTCCCTGCCGAGAAAAAATGGCGCCTCCCGCGCTTTCCCGCCGCTGCCGCTGTTGACAACGCTGTTCTCCGCGGTTTTTATTTACACAGATATTTTTAATAGTTGGAGACTCGTTCCCGCCGGACTCTCTGGGACTTTTACCTCCCTCTGCTTGGTCAGAACGCCGACCTGCTTTGCAGCGCCGGCTGTCTCCCGAGTGCTGCACCCTCCGTCTCTGTTTGCCTCCGCCTTCCAACTCACTGCTCGGCCCCACTGCAGAGCCACCCGATCGAGCCCCAGCCCGCCGCCCAGGAAGGATTAGTGCAGTACCTGCCACCAGCCCAGCTAGCTGGTGAAACCACAGTTTTTTTTTTTCTTCGACCTTCGTCTGAGGAATCGATCTCCTTGAGGTGCTGCCGAATTGCAGGTAAGTCCGTTTCCAATTCGTCGCCACTGTTGTATCCATGTGTTAATGGAGACACGGAATGCAGGAGTTGGTTTAACAGGTGTTTACTGAACAAAGTCTGGAGGTGAACTAAAAGATACAAGACGCTATACAGGCTTATATACCCGAGTGGTCACTACCGGTATTACAGTACACAGGGGCTCTTAAAGGTACATACACTACAGGGGGAGAGAGAGAGGGGGGATCGGAGGGGGGAGAGAGAGAGGGGGGAGAGAGAGAGGGGGGATCGGAGGGGGGAGAGAGAGAGGGGGGAGAGAGAGAGGGGGGATCGGAGGGGGGAGGGAGAGTGAGAGGGGGGAGAGAGAGAGGGGGGATCGGAGGGGGGAGAGAGAGAGGGGGATCGGAGGGGGGAGAGAGAGAGGGGGGGATCGGAGGGGTGAGAGAGAGAGGGGGGATCGGAGGGGGGGGAGAGAGAGAGGGGGGATCAGAGTGGTGGAGAGAGGGGCATCGGAGGGGAGAGAGAGGGAATCGGCGGGGAGTGGGGGGCGATCGGAGGGGGGAGAGAGAGGTGGGATCGGAGGGGGGTGAGAAGGGGGATTAGTGGGGAGAGAGTGAGGGGGGATCGGAGGGGGGAAAGTGAGAAGGGATTGGAGGGGAGAGAGAGGAGATTGGAGCGGGAAAGGAAAGAGGGGGAGAGAGAGGAGATGAGAGGGGGAGAGAGAGAGGGGATTGGAGGGAGGAGAGAGAGGCGATCGGAGGGGGAAGAGAGAGGGTGTAGAGAGAGGGGGTTCTGAGTGTCGGTTACTTCCCTGATATCTGGAACAAAGGACTCATAATGCCCATATACAAAAGTGGAGACAAAGTTGACCCAAATAATTATCGAGGCATCTGTGTGAACAGTAACCTGGGGAAGGTATTCTGTAGTATCATAAACCAAAGACTTATAAACTTCCTTGAGGAGCACAATGTCTTGAG
>NC_140993.1:204236161-204602242 GCF_052327205.1 Somniosus microcephalus | reverse complement strand
GATGCACTTCCTCACAACTTGTGGAAACTATCAGGACATAAGGGGGAATTTCTACACAAAATTCATAAAAATATGCCCTGAATTCAAAAATTTGAATGACCACCAAAAACTCCCATATCTATTAGGGGAACAGAGAAATTGCGTAACTTTAGTGGCAAACTATGTTACAGCTTGCCATAAGCAGAGGGACAACCATTAAATCTAAGAAAAGATTATATGCATATTATATGTGTGTATATTTATATATACAGGGATATATCTGTCTATACACTGTATGTCTAGATCTGCGTTTAAGTGTTCAATCATACATGTTTTTCTGTGCTTTGGCAACATAAGATGTACCTTGTCATGCCAATAAAGCAATTTGAATTGATTTGAATTGAATTGAGAGGGGGAGAGAGGGGATCAGAGGGGGAAAAAAGAGGAAGCCGAGAGAGAGGGGATCAGAGGGGGGGGGGAGAGAGAGGAGGGGGAGAGAGAGGGGGGATCGGAGGGGAGAGAGAAAGAGAGGGGGGATCGGAGGGGAGAGAGAAAGGGAGGGGGGATCGGAGGGGGGAGAGAGAGAGAGGGGGGATTGGAGGGGGGAGAGAGAGAGGAGGGATCGGAGGGGGGAGAGAGAGGGGGGATCAGAGGGTGGAGAGAGAGAGAGGGGGGATCGGAGGGGGGAGAGAGAGAGGGGGGATCGGAGGGGGGAGAGAGAGAGGGGGGATCGGACGGGGAGAGAGAGGTGGGATCAGAGGGGGGAGAGAGAGGGGGGATCGGAGGGGGGAGAGAGGGGGGATCGGAGGGGGGGAGAGAGAGAGGGGATCGAAGGGGGAAGAGAGAGGAGGCCGAGAGAGAGGGGGAGAGAGAGGGGATCGGAGGGGGGAGAAGTAGGAGGCCAGGAGAGAGAGGGAGAGAGAGGGGATTGGAGGGGGGAGAGAGAGGAGGGGGAGAGAGAGGGGATCGGAGGGGGGAGAGAGAAGCGATTGGGGAAAGAGAGAGGGGATGGGGGGATGAGAGAGGAGGGGGAGAGAGAGAAGGATCAGAGGGGGGAGAAGAGGGGATCGGGGTGAAGAGAGAGGGGATCGGGGGGATGAGAGAGGAGGGGGAGAGAGGGGATCGGGGGAAGAGAGACGGGATCGGAGGGGGAAGAGAGAGGAGAGGGATCGGAGGGGGGAGAGAGAGGGGATCGGAGGGGGAAGAGAGGAGGGGGAGAGAGAGGGGATCGGAGGGGGAAGAGAGGAGGGGGAAGAGAGGGGATTGGAAGGGGATG
Source organism: Somniosus microcephalus (assembly GCF_052327205.1). Lineage (NCBI taxonomy): Eukaryota > Metazoa > Chordata > Chondrichthyes > Squaliformes > Somniosidae > Somniosus > Somniosus microcephalus. The sequence continues at coordinate 204,600,987 of NC_140993.1, read as the reverse complement.
AGAAGGAGGGGGAGAGACAGAGGGGGGATCTGGGGGGAGAGAGAGGGGGGATCAGAGTGGAGAGAGAGGGGATCAGAGGGGGAGAGAGAGAGCAGGGATCGGAGGGGGGAGAGGGCGGGATCGGTGGGGAGAGGGGATCGGAGGGGAGAGAGGGGAGATCAGAGGGGAAAGAAGGATGGGGGATCGGGGGGGGAGAGAGGGGGATCATGGGGGGAGAGAGAGGGGATCAGAGGGGAGAGAGAGGGAATCGGCGGGGAGAGAGAGGGGGGATCGGAGGGGGGGAGAGAGAGTGGGGATCAGAGGAGGGAGAGGGGGGGATCGGAGGGGGGAAAGTGAGAAGGGACTGGAGGGGAGAGAGAGGAGATTGGAGGGAGGAGGGGGAGAGAGAGGGGATTGGAGGTGGGTGGGAGAGTAGGGGAGAGAGAGAGGGATCGGAGGGAAGAGAGAGGAGATCATAGGGGGAGAAGGTCAGGAAATTGGGGGGGAAGGTCAGGGTCAGGAACTTGTTGGGGAGGGAAAATGTCAGAACTTGGGGGTGGGAGGAAGGTTAGGAACTTGTTGGGGGGGCAGGAACTTGTTTGGGGGTGAGAGAAGGTCTTAACCCTTCTGTAAATGGGGGGGGAGTGCTCAGGGGGAAATTGAAGTACAAATATTACAAATAGTAGTTCAAAAACAAATGAAAGGGAAGAGAGTAGAGTAACAGTCAGAAATTGTGCTTTAGGCACTACAAGTAAAGGGAAAGCTAAAAGATGTAAAGTGATTAAACCAGGAGAGAGAAATAAGAAACATGTGAGTAAAACATTAGAGCTGAAGGACAAGCTAGGGTGTGTAGCCCAATAAGCGTTCTTTATACAAACACACGGCGTATAAGGAATAAATTGAATGAACTGCAGGCATGAATTTAAATTGGAGGGTATGACATGGTAGCCATTACTGAGACATGGCTGCAAGACAGTCAGGACTGGGAACTAAATATAGCAGGTTAAACGGTCTACAGGACAGATAGGGAAAATGGCAGCGGGGGAGGAGTAGCCTCAGTGATTAAGGATAAGAGAGGATTTAAAGACAGGTAAGCAGCCAGTGGAGACCTTATGGGTTGAATTAAGAAATAGGAAAGGATCTAAGACTGTAGTGGGAGTTGTGTATAGGCCCCCTGGTAGCAGCTCTGAAGTGCTAGATTGTATAAATGCAGAGATTAGACAAGTGTGTAATAAAAGCAGAGTGGTTGTAATGGGGGAATTTAACTTTCATATAGATTGGGGAAAGCAGACTAGCACCTGTCAGAAAAGTAGTGAATTCCTTGAGTGTATCCGGGATAGTTTTCTACAACATGTTCTAGAGGCAACAAGGTGGCAAACCATATTAGATTTAATAATGAGTAATGAGCCAGATTTAGTTAACAGCCTAACTGTACGTGAACATTTATCCAATAGCGATCATAACATGATCGAGTTCAATGTAACGTTTGAAAGGGAGAAACACGAAACAGCTACTAAGGCCGCGATGGTTTCATTGGAGGCAGGTTGGGTGCAGGTCAGGTGGTTTCTGGCTTCCAGTCCCACCCACAACTGCATCCGGCCCACAGACGTGATTTTACGTTGATTGACCTTGTTAAGCCTGCCCTGTGGGCTTGCCGGCCAATTAAGAGGAAACTGGTCAGATGACGTCATTTGATGACGCGTCATCTGCCAGTTTTCTTAAAGGGACCACGCACACTTTTATTTTGACAGCTGATTTCTCCGTGTTTGACAGCATTGAGGTGCTGCAAACACTGACAATCACTGTACAAAGGTGACCTCTTGCACCCAGGCTCTCCAGTGACTCCCTCCATAGGCTGGAATAGATGGCAGCTGCAGGTGAGGTGACAGGAGCAATCTGTCACTGGTGAGAGAGGTTCTGCCAATGAGGTGGCACTGGACATGGATTTCAAAACTTGTGACCTAAAGAAGTGTGTAAGTGCATTAAAAATGAATTTCCCAACATTTTCTTACCTCTGAGACTCAGCATGTGCACCATTGGATCCTTCACACCACTTCTGCAGCTGTCATCAATCCAGAAACATTACAGCAGACTCACAACATGCCATACTTATTTGGCGTGGTGTCTGGACATTGGGAAACCCGAGGCAGAAGCGGTAAAATAAAAAAATAGCCTGTCAACTACTATCAACTGTTGTGTCTGTGTATAATAAGACACAGACTGCAGGAGAATGGTACAACAGGTGTTTACTCAACGTGGCTCACACTGGAACTGATCTGTACAGATTACTACTCAGTGCTATATACAGGTGTGGTCACTGCCGGTACTGCAGTATACATGAGCTGTAAAAGATAGTTCCCCCCTTAAAGGTATATACATTACAATTCCTCCCCTTTTAGATTAACAGTACCATAACACTCATTTAACAATTAAATATCAAACTAATTACAATTAACACTTTTAACATGCAACATTAGCTGAAAATAGTCTATTTATATATTCAGTCTTTGGGGAGGCTTCCTGATCCTTTCTGGATAGCGCCTTTCCCGAGTGTCTTGTTCTTGGTGCGGAGGCGACTCTGGCCCCCTGTCGTCGGTTGGTTCATCAGCTTCCGATGCTACTGTTTCTAGGGTAGATGCGACCTGTACATCGGGTTCATCACCAGGTACGTATGGGCGAGGCATGGGGTTGACTTGTTCCTGTGACTCTAGGATCTGGTCAGCATGCCGTCTCACGATGCTCTCCCCAATGTCCACTGTGTACATTAGTGGGCCCTGCCGTGTGCATATCGTTCCTGGCTGCCATTTTTCTGTTCGGTAGTCGCGGGCCAAGACTGGTTGCCCTACATTGAAGCTCCTTGTTGGCTTCTCATGGATGTGCTGGAATTGCTTACTCTCAACATCTCTTCGTACGTTTGGTCTGAGCAAATCCAGGCAAGATCTTAACCTTCGGTTAAAGAACATCATGGCTGGGGCCTGGTTGGTGACTGCATGTGTCACATTCCGGTAGGCGAACAGGAAATTGTCCACCTTGTGCTGCAGCGGAATGTTGTCATTGTACATAGCCTTTATTGCCTTCTTAAAGGTTTGTACGAACCTCTCAGCCAATCAATTTGTGGCTGGATGATACGGGGCGGATGTGTAATGCCTTACCCCATTCTTTTTCAAGAACCTCCGGAACTCTTCGGACACAAACTGTGGTCCGTTGTCGGAGCAAATCTGTTCTGGCAAGCCATTCCTGGCAAAAAAGATCCGTAGGACTGCAATAGTTTTCTCCGTGGTGGTGGAGGACATTTTGATGACCTTAGGCCATTTCGAGTGCGCATCCACGGCTATTAAAAACATTGAGTCCACGGTGGCATAGTGGTTAGCACTGTTGCCTCACAGCGCCAGGGACCCGGGTTCGAATCCGGCCTCGGGTGACTGTCTGTGTGGAGTTTGCACATTCTCCCCGTGTTTGCGTGGGTTTTCTCCGGGTGCTCCGGTTTCCTCCCACAGTCCAAAGATGTGCGGGTTAGGTTGATTGGCCATGATAAAAATTGACCCTTAGTGTTAGGGGGATTAAATACGTGGGGTTACGGGGATAGGGTGGGATATGTGTTGGTGTAGGGGTTACGGGGATCGGGTGGGACATGTGTCGGTGCAGGCTCGATGGGCCGAAATGGCCTCTATCTGTACTGTGAGGTTTCTGTGTGATTTCTGTGAATGGACCAGCAAAATCAATATGCACCCGTTGCCATGGAGATGAGGGCCACTCCCATGGGTGTAGCGGGGCCTGTGGTGATGCATTTTGGACTTTCTGGCATCCTGAGCAGCTCTTGGCCAGGTCCTCGATTTGTTTATCGATTCCCGGCCACCACACATAAGCCCTGGCTAGGCTTTTCATTTTTACCCCTCCCAGATGACCCTCATGAAGCTCATTGAGCACTCTATCCCTTAACTTGGGTGGAATTACCACTCAGGATCCACACATCAAGGTCCCCCGGCACACTGACAGCTGTTCTCTCCTTGTCGAGAATGCTGGCAACAGTGAGTCACCATGTCCTGGCCATCCCTTCACCGTCAAATCATATACCCGAGACAGTGTCAGGTCATTTCGGGTTTCCTTTTCGATACAAGCGTTAGTTACCGGTAGGTATTCAACTATAGTCGAATGGAATATTTCGACAGGATCCACTGCTGGTGCTTCCTCCGCAGTAGGCAGTGGCAGGCGTGATAGCCCATCAGCATTTCCATGCTGTTTCGTGCCCTTATATTCAATCTCATAGTGGTGCGCCCCTAGAAAAAGTGACCATCTTTGTAGTCGTTGCGCAGTCATCACCGGAACGCCCTTCTTCAGATTAAAAATGGAGACAAGAGGCTGGTGATCAGTCAGCAAGGTGAATTTCTGCCCGTGCAGATAGTGATTGAACTTTTTCACTCCCCACGCTAAGCTGAGGGCCTCCCTGTCAATCTGGGCGTAGTTACGCTCGGCTGAGGTTAGTGATCGTGATGCAAAGGCTATTGGCCTCTCTGAGCTGTCCGAGAATTTGTGCGACAGCACCGCTCCAATGTTGTAGGGTGACGCATCACATGCCAACCGAATTGGTAATGCCGGGTTGTAATGGGCCAATACCTCTTTCGATGTGATTAGTGTTTTGCTCTTCTGGAAAGCTCGTCTACATTCGTCACTCCACTTCCATGGCACCCCAGTTTGCAGTAGGGTGTTCAGTGGGTGTAGTATTGTAGACAAATTTGGCAAGAACTTATGGTAGTAGTTTACCAGCCCGAGGAACGACCTCAGTTGTGACACATTTTCCGGTGCTGGAGCCTTGACTACTGCCTCAATCTTCTCTGGGGACTTATGTCACCCCTCTTTATCGATAACGTGGCCACATTCTAAAAAACTCGCATTTGGGGCGGTTAGCTCGGAGCCCATATTCCTGCAATCTAATGAGCACCTGCACCAGGTTGGCAAGGTGATCACTGTCATTTTCGCCCGTGACCAGGATGTCGTCCAAATAACACTGGGTCCCTGGGATCCCTTGCAGGACTTGTTCCATTGCCCTCTGCCAAATAGCCGGAGCTGATGCTACCCCGAATACCAGCCGGTTGTATTGGTAGAGACCTTTATGGGTGTTGATTGTGAGGTATTTTTTTGATGCTTCTTCTACCTCCATTTGCAGATGCGCCTGGGCCAGATCAATCTTAGTGAAGCGTTTCCCTCCAGATAGCGAGGCGAAAATATCTTCAATCCGCGGAAGTGGATATTGTACGGTGTGAAGGACCGGGTTCACTGTTGCCTTAAAGTCCCCACAGATGCGAACCTTCCTTGGTTCCCCAGGCGTGCTGCTCAATGACTTTTTCATCACAGGGACGATGGGTGTAGCCCACTCGCTCCAGTCTACCTTGGACAGTACACCTGAACGTTCCAGACTCTCCAGCTCTGCTTCGATGGCTGGGCGGATCGCATAAGGTACCGGTCTGGCCTTAAAAAATTTTGGGCTTGCGTTTTCTTCAATTTTAATCGTCGCTGTCATGCCTTTTAGTGTTCCGAGTCCTTGCTGGAACACATCTTTCGCGTCAGTTAGGATCTTTGACAGTCGCCCAGGTGTGACGTCGTCATCCTTTTTGTCAGCCACAGTCAGTGCCTGTATGGAATGCCAATCCAGTTGTATTTTCCGGATCCATTCACGTCCCAGTAATGGTGGTCCTCCATCTTGCAATACATACAGGTCTAGTTTTGGTGTTTCCTTACCGTTATATATAACGGTTACCCTTATTTTTCCTTTGGGGTAGACTTTTTGCCCAGTGTACGTCTTCAAAATAATTTTTGTGTCTCTCAAGTGTATGTGTGAGAATAGCCGCTCGTAGTCCCGTCGGTTTATGACTGTTAGGGCTGATCCTGTGTCCAATTCCATCTTTACCTGGACTCCTGCTATCTTGAGAGTGACCCAAATGGTTCGGTGATCCTCCGTTGTGATCACATTATGTAGTTTCAGACAACTCATTTCCCTGCTTTCGGAGTCGTTATCACTCTTTTGTTCGTCTGAACTGTTCTCCGTCATCTTATGTACCACCTTGTACTTTTCTTTGGTAGGTTTCTTATTGCTGGTTTTCTTTCCCGACCTGCAGACTCGTGCTGTGTCCTACTTTTCCACACTATCTGCACACTTTGTCTTTGAACCAGCAATCATTCTGGTCGTGTGTTGTTCTGCCGCAGCGATAGCACTTCTCTGTTCTATATGACATTTCGTTTGTGCCATATTCTTGCGGTCTCTGTTGTATCTCTGCAGCGCCCCGTGCTGCTGCTTCATATGATACCGCAATGCTGAAAGCCTTTTCCAGCATAAGGTCCTTTTCAGATAAAAGCCGTTTCTGGGTTCCTTCACTTTGAAGCCCACACACAAACTTGTCCCTTAAGGTATCTGCCAGTCCCGCTCCAAACTGGCAGTGTTTCGATAGTTTGTGCAGTTTTGTTAAATAATCAGCATTGCTTTCATCCTTATGCTGGTTCCGTTTGTGAAAGTTGAATCTTTCTGCTATCAGCAGCGGTGTGGGGTTTAAATGTTCCTGTAGTATCGTTACTATGTCTTCAAAACTCTTTTCCATTGGCTTCGTTGGGGTTACTAGATTTCGTAATAAACCATACGTCTTTGCACCCATTAAATTTAACAATACTGATGCTTTCTTGTCATCTGACACCTCATTTGCCTTGCAGTACACCTCTATTCGTTCGACATATGTAGTCCAATCTTCGACTTCATTGTCAAATGCGGTGATACTGCCACTCTTCGGCATTTTGGGTGTGGTTTAAAATGGCGTCTCCCAATGGCTTAAAATGGCGTCTCCCGCGCTTTCCTTCCTCCCCCGCTGCTGCCAACGCTACTCCCAGCGGTTCTCGTGGCAATGGCGGCGCCCTGTAGGTTTCACGTGCTTCTCCTGCGCTGCTGCCAACGCCGGTCTCGGCGGTCCTCGTGGCAATGGCGGCACCTCGCGGGTTTCTGTGCATCTCTCTCTCCCTCTCTTCGACGCTGCTCGGCCCCTGAACACCGGCTGCGTCCCGTGCGCTCTGCCCTCTCTCTCCCCTGTCGACACTGCTTGGCCCTTTGCTGTGCCACTCGGTCGGGCTCTAGCCCGCCGCTGTCCAGGAAGGGCCTGCGCACTACCTGTTGCCAGCCCGTTTTGCTGGACCACCTCGACTGGAAAGCCAAGCCTGGCTCTCGACAGCCTCCCCCGCAATTCTCGAGCCTCTGCTGGATGACTGGGCGGTTGCCCGTGGTCGACGCCCGAGTCTCTGGCCTTGACCTCCAATCCATGATCTCCAGGAACGAATCCCCGGGAGGCGATGCAGAGTTGCAGGTAGGTTCGAACTTGCCTTGTCGCCAATGTTGTGTCTGTGTATAATAAGACACAGACTGCAGGAGAACGGTACAACAGGTGTTTACTCAACGTGGCTCACACTAGAACTGATCTGTACAGATTACTACTCAGTGCTATATACAGGTGTGATCACTGCCGGTACTGCAGTATACATGAGCTGTAAAAGATAGTAGTTCCCCCCTTAAAGGTATATACATTACATCAACTACCTGTTAACAGGCAGGTAATTGGCTTTAATCCTCTTCCCGCCGCTAGGTGCCAGGTCCATGCGCAAATCGGGAACCCGACACTTGGGAAGATTGATTGGAGGCGGGTTGACGGCGAGATCAGAACATGGCATCAATCAAAACCAATTTAACCTTTGACCCACCTCCAAACCCACCCTCTCAGTGCCGATAAAATTGCGGCCTAAGATTCTAGACCTACGTAAGTCCGACTTCAACGGGATGAGGCAGAGACTGTCCACAATAAACTGGGCAAATCTGTTAATGGGTAAAATGACAGAAGGTCGGTGGGAGATGTTTAAAAAAGAATATAAGGTGATACAGAACCAGTTTATATCCCTGAGGGGCAAGAGCTCTACTTACCAAAAAAACCAGTCATGGACAACTGAGGAGGTGAGGGACAACATAAAACCAAAGGAAAGGGCACACAAAAATACAAAAAATAACACAGATCCTGGCGAATGGGAAAGATACAGAGAACAGCAAAGGAGCAAAGGGTCACAAAACAGATAGTAAGAGCTACAAAAAGGGAGTATAAAAATAAACTGGCAAGGGATATCAAAATCAATACGGAATTTTTACAGTTACATTAGGAAAAAGAGGGTCGTCATCTTCTGGCAGGCAAGGTTCCTCGCTGCCAGCACAGACTTGGAAAATTAGCCCCATTGTTGGAGATGGTCTATGGGGATTGTGATGATTTGTCTATTCATTCAGTATTACGTAAATCTAAAGGTATCAATACTTACCCATTCTGTATAATATAGACTATGGCTGTGATTTTGCCGGTGCTCAGAGGGCGAGTTTGGAGGCGGGTCAGAGGTTAAAATCTTTTTGATTGACGACGGGTTCCGACTCCGCCGTCAACCCACCTCCACGCAACTTTGCCAAGTGCCGGCTCTGGGAGTCCCGATTGGACCCACTACCAAGTGGCGGGAGAGGCACTTAAGGCAGTTAACAGCTTGTTAACTGCCTGGATAATCCGATTTTAGCAGGGTCTTGCCATTTTAGTACATTTTCAGCATGTCCCACTCCATTCGCAAACCATGCCAGCTGATTGTGTCGGGTTAAGCAAGTGCTTGACAGCTGCAGCTCCAGCATAAAAACAAAGCTCTAACAGAGCTCACTTACAGATGACCGAACTTTGTTTTTTCAGGTATGGAAAACTTTTTGCAGGTCTACTGATCTTGTAAGTGGTGAAGCTGAGATCCATATGCACTGTGGCCTCCTGGGAAAACCCTTTCCCCACATTGACTGAGCACTTATAACTTCTAGTCCTCAACTGAGATATATACCAGTGGAATGGGAACCATTTATACTCTCTCATCCTGGTCCTCAGATTCGGAGGATGAGCAGCCATGGCAGCAGCAGGACCAGGCACAACAGCAGCACCAGCAGCAGGAGCGCCAACCTCCTGCTTACCCACCTGAGGCTGCACAGGGCAGAGGGCGTCAGCGCAGGGCTGCACCTTGCAGCAGGAGATACCTCCAACACAGGGTTTACAGACCGAGGATGACCTTCCTCAACTTGACTGAGCAGCAGTGCCAAAGGAGGCTGAGACTTTCACGAGAGGTAGTCGCTGGCACCTGTGCACTGCTGCACCAACACCTGGAGCCCAGAGGAGTGGGTGGACACCCTTACCAGTGGCTGTCAAAGTCACCACCGCCCTCAATTTTTTTGCTTCAGGTTCCTTCCAGGGATCATCAGCAGACAGCTGCGGCATCTCCTAGTCGGCCGCACACACTTGCATCAAGCAGGTAACCGATGCCCTCTTTGCAAAGACGCATAATTACATTCACTTCTCCATGGATGAAGCAAGTGTAACCGCGCATGCTGTTGGCTTTGCAAATATGGCAGGCTTCCCAAGGGTGCAGGGCGTCTTAGACTACACACATGTGGCCATTAGGGCACCCCATCACAACCCAGCTGTATTTGTCAACCGCAAGAGCTTCCACTCCCTTAACGTGCAACTGGTGTGTAACCACAGGAAGAACATTATGCATGTTTGCGCCAAGTTCCTTGGCAGTTGCCATGACTCGTTCATCCTGCAGCAGTCTACTGTGCCTCAGCTCTTCAATCCGCCAACCCAACAATCTGGCTACTTGGCTATCCCTTGAAGACGTGACTAATGACGCCGTTGAGGAGGCCATCAAATGAAGCTGAGGAGCGCTACAATGCCAGCCACATTTCCACCAGAGCCATCATCGAGCAAACCATTGGCTAGCTCAATATGTGATTCAGATGCCTCAACAGATCAGGTGGAGCCTTACAGTACTCAGCAGCCAGGGCCTCCAGACTCATCGTGGTCTGCTGTGCACTGCACAACATCGCACAGCAGTGTGGCTTACCGCTGCCTGAGGAACAAGTGGCTCAGCGTGTGATGAAATATATGTCTTCATCAGCCCCTGTGTTTTACCTGCATTGTATTGTGTGTACCGCCCCCTTTTCCCCTATTGTGTGTATTGGCTCCGCCCCTGTCTTTTGTCATATAAAGGTCTCAAGAGCTGTATGAGTCATTCTGCCCGACGAATCCGATGTGGAATGACGTGCAATGTTCTTAGCGATTAAAAGCCTTCAGTTGAATCCTTTAACTTCTTGTCTTTGAGTTATTGATGGCACATCAATTTTAATCGCTAAAACACCAAGACAGATCAACTCCTGAAACCAGAGCGCTTGGATCTGGACCCCCATGCCACAGACGCAGCCACACAGTTCGGACACTGGTTCCAATGCTTCGAATTTTTCGTCGAAACCTTAGCCACCGCCATAGCAGCCGCGACCGCCACCGGAGATGTGAAACTGGGAATCCTGCGAAACCAGGTGAGTCATCGGGTCTCCCCTCTCATCCGAGATGCCACCAGCTACGAGGATGCCTGCACCATTCTGAAGGCCCACTACGTGCGGCCAATAAACGAGGTGTACGCCAGGCATCTTCTGACTACTCGCACACAGCGGCATGGTGAGTCACTAGAGGACTTCATGCTAAGCCTAAAAGTACTGGGCAGAGACTGTAACTGTAAGGCCATGTCTGCCACCGTGTACACGGAGGAGCTGATCCGAGACTCCTTTATTACGGGCCTCAGTTCAAATTACATTCGGCAGAGACTGTTTGAAAAGGAGGGACTGGACTTAAAACAGGCTATGGGCATAGCGCGATCGCTGGATATGGCCCAGAGGAACTCTGAATCCTGTTCCTCAGGCCACGCGGCCCACTCCGCCTCGTGCGCGCCGTGGGGGCCGCCATCTTGGAAGCCATCTTCACCTCCCAGGTCTCAGGCCAGCCCAGCACCGTCGGAGCCCCAGCCTCCACCCAGGAGCCCCACTACTGCCGCGATGCATCGGGGCCCGAAATGCTACTTCTGCGGCCAGGACAAACACTCCAGGCATCTGTGCCCAGCGAAGGGCACCACCTGTTTTAAATGCGGGAAGAAAGGACATTTCAGTAAAATCTGCAGAGGGAACCCCGCCTCCAACTCCGCCACCGCCGCGTGCGCGCCGTGGGGGCGGCCATCTTGGACGCCATCTTGTCCACCCTCATGGAGTCCACCATCTTGTCCCGACTACACGGACCCCCAGGACCCACTGGTGGCCTCAATCACAGTGGATCAATCCAGGCCACATCCGTTGTCTAGATCGATGATGGACATAGAGGTAAACGGGAACAAGGTTAAATGCTTGATTGACTGCGGGAGCACCGAAAGCTTTATTCATCCTAGCCTGGTAAAACGACTTTCACTAACGATAGTCACTACACAGGGCAAAATCGCCATGGCTGATAAGAATCATACCTCAAAAATTACAAGTTTCTGCGCGGTTATGTTGTTGGTAAAAGGCACTGATTACAGAGATTTTAAACTGTTGATAATGCCAGATCCCTGTGTGAGCGTGATCTTGGGTCTGGACTTCCAGTGCCACCACCAAAGTATCACGCTTACCTACGGTGGGTCCCAGCCGCCCCTCACAGTGTGCGGTCTGGCTACCCTGAAGGTCAAGCCGCCCTCTCTGTTCGCCAACCTCGCACCCAACTGTCGACCCATAGCGACCAAGAGTAGGCGGTACAGCTGGGAGGACAGACGGTTCATTGCGTCCGAAGTAGAAAGACTCAAGCGGGAGGGTATCATCGAATGCAGTACCAGCCCGTGGCGCGCCCAGGTAGTAGTAGTTAAGGGTAGCGAAAAGAAGCGGACGGTGATAGATTATAGCCAGATGGTTAATCTATACACCCAGCTAGACGCCTACCCTCTGCCCCGCATAGCGGATATGGTTAACCAAATTGCGCAATACCGGGTGTTTTCCACCATCGACCTAAAATCGGCATACCACCAGCTCCCCATTAGGCCGGAGGACCGTCCATACACCGCCTTCGAGGCGAACGGACGCCTCTACCACTTCCTCAGAGTCCCCTTTGGGGTAACGAATGGGGTCTCGGTCTTCCAGCGGGAGATGGACCGCATGGTCGATGAGAACCAGTTAACAGCCACCTATCCATACCTAGACAACGTCACCATCTGCGGCCACGACCAGCAAGACCACGACTCGAACCTCGCGAGATTTCTGAAAACCGCCCTCAGACTCAATCTCACCTACAACAAGGATAAGTGTGTCTTTAGCACCACGCGCCTCTGTATCCTGGGCTGCGTGGTGGAAAACGGGGAAATCGGTCCGGACCCCGACCGATTGCGCCCCCTACGGGAACTACCCCTACCAAACACTCCCAAGGCCCTGAAAAGGTGCCTGGGGTTTTTCTCCTATTACGCCCAATGGGTCCCCAATTATTCCGACAAGGCCCGTCCCCTCCTGAAATCAACGTCCTTCCCGCTCACGGCCGAGGCCCACGCCGCCTTCAACAGCATTAAACATGACATTGAGAAGGCCGTGCTGCGGGCAGTGGACGAAAACATCCCTTTCCAGGTCGAAAGCGATGCGTCCGACTTCGCTTTAGCAGCCACCCTCAACCAGGATGGGCGGCCCGTAGCCTTTTTCTCAAGAACCCTCCAAGGGCCCGAGATCAGGCACTCCTCGGTAGAGAAGGAGGCCCAGGCCATAGTGGAGGCAGTGCGGCACTGGAGGCACTACCTAGCCGGCAAACGCTTCACCCTGCTTACTGACCAGCGGTCGGTAGCCTTCATGTTTAACAACAAACAGAGGGGGAAGATCAAGAACGACAAAATTCTCAGGTGGCAGATCGAACTCTCCACGTTTGAGTATGACATAATATATAGGCCGGGGGCCCTCAACGAATCCCCCGACGCCCTATCACGAGGGATGTGTGCCAGCATCCAGGGGGACAGGCTACAGGGCCTCCACAATGGCCTCTGCCACCCGGGGGTCACCCGGCTATTTCACTTTATAAAATCCCGTAACCTGCCCTATTCCATCGAGGAGGTCCGGTCTATGACCAGGGACTGCCGCACCTGTGCGGAATGCAAGCCCCGTTTTTACAGGCCCGACCGAGCCCACCTGATCAAAGCAGCACGGTGGCATAGTGGTTAGCACTGTTGCCTCACAGCGCCAGGGACCCGGGTTCGAATCCGGCCTCGGGTGACTGTCTGTGTGGAGTTTGCACATTCTCCCCGTGTTTGCGTGGGTTTCCTCCGGGTGCTCCGGTTTCCTCCTACAGTCCAAAGATGTGCGGGTTAGGATGATTGGCTATGATAAATTGACCCTTAGTGTTAGGGGGATTAAATACGTGGGGTTACGGGGATAGGGTGGGATATGTGTTGGTGTAGGGGTTACGGGGATCGGGTGGGATATGTGTTGGTGCAGGCTCGATGGGCCGAAATGGCCTCTATCTGCACTGTGGGGTTTCTGTGATTTCTGTGAAAGCTACACGGCCATTCGAGCGCCTGAGCTTAGATTTCAAGGGACCACTCCCCTCCACCGACCGCAATGTGTACTTTCTCAACATTGTGGACGAGTACTCCCGCTTCCCATTCGCCTACCCCTGCCCAGACATGACCAGTGCCACGGTCATTAAGTGCCTCGGCAGCCTGTTTTGCACGTTCGGCATGCCGAACTACATCCACACTGACAGGGGGGCGTCGTTCATGAGCGACGAACTGCACCAATACCTGCTGTCGAAGGGGATAGCCACGAGTCGGACCACTAGTTATAACCCCCGGGGTAATGGGCAAGTGGAGAGGGAGAACACGACAGTGTGGAAGGCGGTCACCTTAGCACTAAGGTCTAAAGGCCTCCCTACCTCCCGCTGGCAAGAGGTCCTCCCAGACGTACTCCACTCGATAAGGTCGCTACTGTGTACTGCTACTAACGCCACTCCTCACGAGAAGATGTTTGTTTTTCCCCGCAAATCAACCTCGGGAGTGTTCCTACCTTCGTGGCTCTCCACCCCAGGGACAGTCCTATTACGGAAGCATGTGAGGGGCCACAAAATGGATCCCCTCGTGGAGGCAGTACACCTACTCCACGCAAACCCACAGTACGCGTACGTCAAGCACGCCGACGGGCGTGAGGACACCGTGTCCATAAAGGACCTCGCCTCGGCAGGAAGCGACGATGACCCATCCTCACCACCCCCAGAAGAACCTCCACCATCCCCAGAGGTATCCTCACCACCCCCAGAAGTACCTGCAAAACCCCCAGCACATGGGTATGCCCAGGAGGGCACCACGGACTCCCGGTCGGAACCCGAGGTACTGTTGCGACGTTCAGGAGGACTATCACACCCCCGGACAGACTAAATCTGTAGAAGGGGTGAATGTGATGAAATATATGTCTTCATCAGCCCCTGTGTTTTACCTGCATTGTATTGTGTGTACCGCCCCCTTTTCCCCTATTGTGTGTATTGGCTCCGCCCCTGTCTTTTGTCATATAAAGGTCTCGAGCTGTATGAGTCATTCTGCCAGACGAATCCGATGTGGAATGACGTGCAATGTTCTTAGCGATTAAAAGCCTTCAGTTGAATCCTTTAACTTCTTGTCTTTGAGTTATTGATGGCACATCACAGCGCACAGCCTCCTCCTCAGAGGAGGAGGAAGAGGAGGAAGAACTTGCGGAGGCAGATGTGCTAGTTCCACCAGCACGCGAGCACATTGCTACCCATGATGCAAGGGATGCACTAATCTATGCCAGATTCGCATAAGTTTATGAAGCAAACACATATGGCTGCCACCTTCCTAACACACCATACACAATGTACAATAAAGTGTAGGTTCCTATCACTCTCACCACCATCATTACAGATGAAAGGTGCCCTGACACCTCACTGTGACACTTCCATTTCTGGGCACACATAGGCCAACACTTTGAATGTTTGCCATCGCATTTGTTTATTACAATTGAAATGCCGATCATTATCTTAAATATGTATTACATCAAAACACCCAGGTGACTACCCTTGTGACTATTTGTGTGTTAACTTTCTCTTACGCATGCTTCTACATGGTGCTTCCCCTGTGGCTTCAGCAGATGTGGAGACACCTTGCTCACTTTCATGCTGCTCCTGCTTCGACACCTTTGGCGGGTGTCCTCTGGGTTTGTGAGCCTGGGAGGGCTTGGCAACTGTCTGCTCCCCCTGCAGCTGTGCAGGGGCTGAGACGGCCATCTCAGTTGGGTGAGGAATCTAGTGGGGCTCTGATTGAGGGCTCTGCAGTGGCATGGGAGTGTGAGCGCTTGGAGAGGAGCCCACACTTCCTTGTTGCCTGCCACCAACATCTCTTATGGGTCAGCCCTACTTCAGTGCTAGCAAGTGGCTGGACAGCACCTTGCTGCACATCAGGGGGGCCATGAGGACCCATCTCTGTACTGACAGTCCTCATAACAAGGACGTCCATGAACCTTTGGTGTCTCTCCTCAATAGATGTCCATCTCTCCTCCATAGCAGACAATCTATTTTGAAGAGTGACCATGTTTTCGTTAGTCTGGCGAATTATGTCCTCCATGGCGGTTGCCACCCTCTCCATGACGGAACGTTCATGCGCCATTGCCTCCAAAGGCACTGCTCATGTTAGAGATGGACTCCATCATTCTCTGCACACTCACAGTTACCCTGGATTCAAAACCTGTCAGAGACTCTGCACTTATTCCAGCACCGCTCACTTTCTGGATGGCCCCAGAGCCACAGATTCCACATGCAGCTGAGCAGAGCTGGGAGCGCCTTGCGACCTCTGACGAGGACTCTCCACTGCTGTCCCTGTCTCCACCATCTGCTGATGCTCACTTGTGAGCTGTGATACACCAGGTGACAACAGTAGTCTATCTCGTGAATGACCGCGAAGGTGTGCGTCTCGGTGCTGGGTGCGCTCAATTCTGCTGACACTGTGTCTTCAGAGGCTGCAGCTTCCTCTGAGGAATCTTCTGGCTCTTCCTCCTGGACAGTGGGGAGGGGGGCTCTCGATGGTCCTGTGGGGGAGTAAAGGCATAAGTTAGACATGTGATATTAACGTAGCAGGCACATCGACTTGTGCAGATGATCATATAGCATCTGATGTTCATACAGATTGAGTTATCAGTCACTCATGCAATGTAAATGAGAGGGCTGCAAATCTATTCTGTCACCAGCTTGCTCTACTGTGCCCGTCTGACCATCCCCCACTTCCAGATCCTTAGCACCTCCTACGATGTCCAGAGCAGCCTCCTCAGCGGTGGTCAACTGGGCAATCGAAGGTAGCCCTCCTCCTGTCCTAGCCCTCTCCCTCTTATTGTGGGCTCTCTTTTTCTGCAATGAGGGACACAAGTGCAGTTTGAGTGAAAATGTTGGAGTGAGTGTAGAGAATCCATAGCATAGATGCTTAGAGGGAGACAAAAATGGAGTGAGGTGCCAATACCCTGTGCATTGTTAGTTGTTGGCATTGCATAACAGTGATAGCGAGTGTGAGGGGTGCATAGTGGAATAGTGAAGTGATTCTGTACATAGAGAGAGAGGGATAGTTAAGGGTGCAAGGGATGTAAGGGTAAAGTGGGATGTGCAGGAGTAGGTTGACAATGCAGAGTGCTGGTGATGAGAGGAGATGGGGAGCAGATTGAAGGTAAGTGTGATGTTATACTCACTTTTGCTGAGCGTAGCAGGTCATTGAACCTTTTCCTGCACTCCACCCAGGTGCGACCACACAAAGACCTGGAGCTCACCTCCTCAACAATTTGCAGCCAGGCTGCTTTGCTTTGCTAAGGAGGCTTCCTTCGTCCGGTTGAGGGGTACAGTACCTCCTGGCGCCTCTTACTCCCTCCACAAGAGCATGGAGGGAGTCATCATCAAATCAGGGAGAGGCCTTGGCTCTTGTAGCAGTCATTTTCACAAGTGGTACAACAAGAAACAGCAGGAAAGGATGGATGAGAAACAATGCTGCATGGGCCCCTTAAATGCAGCTGGCTGACAGACGCCAGCAGAGGCGAGCAGCAGACCCGAAACCACTAATTGGGCCGGGTAGCGCGCACAAAGACATTAATCAGGCCACTTAAGGGACAATCTTAATTTGAGGGCAGCTGAAAGCGGCAGCGGGACCGGAACCCGCCGAACATCAAAACCACCTCCAGTCTGCCTCCACTGATAAAATCGTGGCCTATTTCTCTTTATGACCTTGCAGAATGACTGTATTGAGGAGAACAGTTTGATTTGCATCCTGCAGTTTTAAAATTGGGCTTCAAAGCCTGAATGGAACCCAAAATCCAAATTAACCCAACAGTCCTTCCCTTATACTGTACCACATTGCCATTCAGAGTGAGATCATGGTAGAACTTCACAAGGACAAAATACAGGGAGCTTTGAGGTAAAAATTCCACTATGGATGGAAAATCACAGGCTGGGAGTGCACAATTTCACGTTATGTGCCAGGAGTGGATGTAGTGGAATTTTTATCCCTTTATTGTTGACCTTCCGTTATTCCTCGGGAGGTTCTTCATTTCTTCATATAGTAGCAGCGTTGATCCATCCCTGTGTCCATATTGGCTTCTCCATCAGGAGATGTGATTATAGATCAAATATTTTTCCCATTCTGAGTCACTCCTTTGAGCAAGAACTTATTTTTGCGCAACATCTTTGTATTTTAAAACACGAAAATAATGCCAGCTGCCGTGTGTCTCTATTTCTGGGGCCCCCACTCCCAGCCTCCAGTGACAGATAAACCCATCCATCCTGGTTCAGCCCATCCATTTTGGAACATTGAATGGAGTGCTTTATGGTCGTGGAATGTTCCATGTTGATCCACCTGATTGGCGAACAGGCTAATGACAGTAGAATGCTCCATTTCAGATTGTTGTACACATTGTCCAACAGCGATGGAGCAGTCCATCTCCAGTCACTGAACAGATTAGCTAATGGTGGTAAATCATTCCAATTCTTTTGTTAGTAGGTAGGGCTGATTGCTTCATCTGAGCTTGCAAAATAGGACATGGCCATAGTAGAATGGTTTTTTGGGGGATTTAATAATGGGGAATTAATAGTGGGGAACAGGGAAATGGCAGAGTCTCTGAACAAATATTTTGTATCTGCCTGCACGATAGATGACACTAACAACATCCCAATAATGGATAATCAAGGGGCCAGAGGGAGTGGGGAACTAAAGATAATCACTATCACTAAGGAAATAGTACTTGGTAAAATAATGGGACTAAAAGATGACAAGTTCCCTGGACCAGATGGCCTGCATCCCAGGGTCTTAAAAGAAGTGGCTGCAGAAATAGTGGAGGCATTGGTTGCAATATACTAAAATTCCCTGGACTCTGGAGAGGTCCCAGCGGATTGGAAAACCGCAAATGTAACACCCCTATTTAAGAAAGGAGGGAGACCGAAAGCAGGAAACTTTAGACCAGTTAGCCTAACATCTGTCGTTGGGAAAATGCTGGAGTCCTTCATTAAGGAAGCATTAGCAGGGCATTTGGAAAATCATAATGCAGTCAAGCAGAGTCAACATGGTTTTATGAAAGGGAAATCATGTTTAACAAATTTGCTGGAGTTCTTTGAGGATGTAACGAGCAGAGCGGACAAAGGTGAGCCAGTGGATGTGGTGTATTTGGATTTCCAGAAGGCATTCAATAAGGTGCCACATAAAAAGTTACTGCATAAGATAAGAGCTCACGGGGTTGGGGGTAATATATTAGCATGGATAGAGAATTGGCTAACTAACAGAAAGCAGAGAGTCGGGTTAAATGGGTAATTTTCTGGTTGGCAAACGGTAACTAGTGAGGTGCCACAGGGATCGGTGCTGGGGCCTCAGCTCTTTACAATTTACCTTAATGACTTGGATGAAGGGACCGAGTGAAATGTAGCCAAGTTTGCGGATGATACAAAGATGGGTGGGAAAGCAAGTTGTGCAGAGGACTCAAAGAATCTGCAAAGGGATATAGAGAGGCTAAGTGAGTGGGCAAACATTTGGCAGATGGAGTATAATGTGGGAAAGTGCAAGGTTATCCACTTTTGCAGGAAAAATAAAAAAGCAAATTATTATTTAAATAGAGAGAGATTACAAAATGCTACCGTTCAGAGGGACCTAGGGATCCTTGTGCATGAAACACAAAAAGTTAGCATGCAGGTACAGCAAGTAATCAAAAAGGCAAATGGAATGTTGGCCTTTATTGCAAGAGGGTTGGAGTATAAAAGCAGGGAAGACATGCTACAACTGTACAGGTTATTGGTGAGACCACACCTTGAGTTTTGCATACAGTTTTGGTCTCCTTATTTAAGGAAGGATATACTTGCATTGGAGGCAGTTCAGAGACAATTTACTAGGTTAATTCCAGAGATGAGGGGGTTGACTTATGAAGAAAGGTTGAGCAGGTTGGGCCTATACTCATTGGAATTTAGAAGAATGAGAGATGATCTTATTGAAACTTGAGGGGGCTCGACAAGGTAGATGCAGAGAGGATGTTTCCCCTCGTGGGAAAATCTAGAACTTGGGGGCATAGTTTCAGAATAAAGGGTCGCCCTTTTAGAACTGAAATGAGGAGGAATTTTTTCTCAGGGTCATAAATCTGTGGAATTCTCTGCCCCAGAGAGCTGTGGAGGCTGGGTCTTTAAATACATTTAAGGTGGAGATAGACAAATTTTTGCAAGATAAGGGAGTGAAGGGTTATGGGAAGCGGGTGGGGAAGTGGCTTTGAGCCCAACATCAGCCATGATCTTATTGAATGGCGGAGCAGGCTCGAGGCGCCAAGTGGCCTATTCCTGCTCCTGTTTCTTATGTTCTTATTTTAAGCTGCCATAGGATTTCTTAATCGTAGCTGGGCTGGTAGAAAGGGTGGCCTAAATAAAGATCTTCCATATATCACCTTTCACAGCCTCAGGATGTCCCATAGCACTTTACAGCCAATGAAGAGCAGTCACTGTTGTAATGTAGGAAACTTGGCAGCCAATTTGTGCACAGCAAGGTCCCACAAACAGCAATGTGATAATGGCCAGATAGTCTGTTTTTAGGTGTTGGTTGACAGATAAATATTGGCCAGGACACTGGAGAGAATTCCTCTGCTTTTTGTCATAATAGTGCTGTGATGAAATATTCCATTCATCACTGCCTGTGACTGTGGTCGGTTTCAGTTTCATTTCCCTTCCCCCAGTTCCGTTTCCTCACCATTGTATTGTATATTGGAATGTGTTGTGTGTGGGGCTCCGCCCATACCTGGCCCCTATGTAAGCAAGCTCAGTCTGGCCTCATATCCAGTACTGCAGCCCTCCGGATGGAAGATACCTCTCTCCACTACGTGTTACCTTCTAAGTTAATAAAAGCCTTGTTTTGTTTCGCTAACATCGAGTCTCGGAATTATTGAGGCACATCAAGTGCCATAGGATCTTTTATGTCCACCTGAGAGGGCATGGTTTAAAGTCTCAACTGAAAGACAGCACCTTCTGACAGTGCAGCACTCCCTCAGTACTGCACTGGAGTATTAGCCTAGACTTTGTGCTCAAGTCCCAGGAGTGGGACTTGAACCCACAACCTCCTGATTCAGAGGTGAGAGTGTTACCAACTGAGCCACAGCTGACACATGCCACATATTGAGTGCTATACCTCTGGGAGAGGAAAACTCCCACCAAGTGCCCGGTATTGACCAATGTGGAGCAACAGTTGAGGTGAGTAGGCATGAAACGAAGAAACAAAAGGACATTGAGACTATTCAATATTTACGTCAGCAACATGGACAGTAGCTGACCTTCACTGGGGGGTGCTGGATCTGTAATACTGGCTTGGAAATTTATTACACCATTTTAGAGTGACTAATTACAAACAGTCATAAGCAGGTTGAGCTGTCTAAGGCTGCAGTGTTTGCCTGAGAGCTTCCTTTCATTTTAATTTTGGTTTAGAAAGACCGATGTTTTGTGTGAGATTGTGTCTGTAACAGATACCTGGAATTGTCATTTTTTATTGACCTTCTCAGAAGGTAGACTGTGGCAGGGTTCATTCTGCAAAAGATCGCTGGTGATCTGCTAGGTGTTTTTCAGGGGGTGGGGGCAGGAAACAATCGGATTTGTTTGAACAATTGCTGAGTCACTTTTTGTTTCAATAGTGAACTGTGTATATTATTAAGTTGTAATGCTTTCCACATATTGCTCACTGACTGAAGACTTTTTTATTCTTGTGCTTTTTTTCAGGCTGAAGGCAGTCGACTACAGAGGGAACTGCGGGGCTATTTAACTGCAGTGAAAGGTTGCAACACAATTCTGATATTCTGTTTTATGATTTGTGTGCTTGACATGGAATTTGACACCTAATTATTCAGCAGTCCTTTTCTACCTAGTGGCTTGGTTCCTGGTACCTATCGTTTCTAAAATGCTAAAATCTTCACAGTCCTGCCTAGTCCATTAGTTACATAATATAAGGGTTTATTCCATGCTCCTGCACTTTCAGTAGGGAGCCTCACTCAACAGGATCATGGGTTGGAGAATCAGCACCACCAGGTTGTAGCACCATCTCCACCCCACAATCCCACCTAGTTTGGCTCCCTGTAGGATTGCTTATAAAGTCTGCAAGCCTTTTTTCCCCTCTATTCTTCAATATTAGGTGCAAGAAATAGTAGAACTTCATGTGGTTTTGTTCAAACAGAAAGGAGGCCATGACTGGGCATCAAGACTTGTTAAATTCTACTTTTGGTTTCCAGGGTTTGGAAGAAAATAATTTTTGTAACGCCTTGGAACTTGGAAGAGCCGAAGCTGCTGTAACCAGGGAAACCAAATCTCCGAAGCACAAGTCCCATATGTTGTCAAGTCAGGACAACATATGGGACTCAGTTACCTAATGTTGAAAATCATTATGAAAAAGGTGCAGTTTGTAAACAGTTCATTTTACTAAATTCATAGCTGAAGATCCTCTCCAGTTCATAAAGTGTTGATAGAATCATAGAATCATACAGCACAGAAGGAGGCCATTCAGCCCATTGAGTATGCACCAGTGCATTCCAAATCCTAATCACTCACTGCGTAAAAACGTTTTCCTCATATTGCCTTTGGTTCTTTTGCCAATCACCTTAAATCTGTACCATCTCATATTTGACCCCTCAGCCATTGGAAACAGTTTCTCCTTATTTACTCTTTCTAAACCCTTCATGATTTTAAACACCTCTATCAAATCTCCTCTTAGCCTTCTCTGCTCCAAGAACAACCCCAGCATCTCTACTCTATCCATGTAACTGTAATCCCTCATCCCTGATATGCAAATGATGAAAACAGAAAGAAAAAAATCTTGTTAAGGGCTTGTTAATGTCTAGAATGCAATTGTTGAATGTGCTTTTCTCAATTTAGAAATAATTAAGAGAGGGTGAGCTGCTCATGTAATCAGGCTTGATGTTAATTTTTAAATAGAGGTGAAGCTGCCTAAGGGGTATTTTTTCCTCTGTGTAATGTTAAAAAAATTTATTTGCTAAACTGTCATCCACCAATGACAGTTTTGTTAAACTACTTTTAAAAAGATAGGAATTGCTGGATTTAAAAAAAACCCACAGTCCATCCAGCTCGCCTTCCACCATCCTGCTAGTCGCATGACAATAATGGAGATGTTGACTAATCCTGGCAAAAATCAATCACAGAACCATGGAACTAGCTCTCATATCTTCAAGAATAACATTGCATTCAATCTAATGCTAAGCGTTGCAGTGATTTTTAAGGAAAGCTTAGAGCTACAGAACACTTCACTTCATATTACTCAGTGGGTCTGGTAATGTTACTGGCCATTGAATTCTTACTTCATCCAAAGTAGCTCACATCTGTGAAATAAATTCCAGGGTGAAATTAGTGGGGTTTAATTTTTATAATTAGTGACAGGAACGGACAACTTTGTTCTTTCTGGATGTTTGGTTAGTTAGGTTTAAATTGACTCAGAGCTCTGAATTAGCCTGGCAGGAATTGGCAGAAACCCCGTAGAAAAGGCTAAACAGCCATTTATAGCGAGGGGAAACCTCTGATCTCCCTCTGGAAAACCCATCTCACTACCACTAATGTTGGATCCATGATTCAGAGGATATGCTGTTATTAAATAATCACACGGATGCTGTACACCAACAATAAACAGGTCTTTACTGGAGGAGGGTAGTCTCAAGACTGGGGGTACAGAGGCATGCGCAAAGCTTATATACCGGTGTGGTCACTGCCGGTACTACTGTATACAGGAGCTGTAAAAGTAGTGCTGACTTAAAGGCACATACACTACAATTCCTCCCCTTTTAGATTAGTAGTACCCCTAATATTCAAATAACAATTAACATTTCAACATGTAGATTAAACAACAAAAGTCCATTTATAGATTCAGTCTTTGGGGCGGCTTCCTGACCCTTTTGGGATAGCGCTTTTCCGGAGGTTCTTGTTCTTGGTGCAGAGGCGATTCTGACCCCTTTTCATCGGGTAGTTCATCGGGTTCCACTGCTACTGGGTCTGAAGTAGATGCTACCGGTATGTCGGGTTCATCCCCAGGTACTCGAGACATGGGGTTGACGCGTTCCTGTGACGCTAAGATCTGATCGACGTGGCGTCTCACAATGTTCTCCCTGACATCCACTGTGTACATTAATGGCCCCTGCCTTGTACATATCGTTCCGGGTTGCCATTTCTCTGTTCGATAGTCACGGGCCAAGACTGGTTGCCCTACATTGAAGCTCCTTGTCGGCTTCTCATTGATGTGCTGGAATTGTTTGTCCTCAACATTTCTTCGCACATTTGGTCTGAGCAAGTCCAGACGAGATCTCAACCTTCGGTTAAAGAACATCATGGCCGGGGTCTGGTTGGTAACTGCATGTGTCGCGTTTCGGTAGGCTAATAAGAAATTGTCCATCTTATGCTGTAGTGGAATTTCATTGTCGCACATGGCCTTTATCGCCTTCTTAAAGGTTTGTACGAACCTCTCAGCCAATCCATTTGTGGCTGGATGATACGGGGCGGATGTGTAATGCCTTACCCCATTCCTTCTCATAAATTTTTGGAACTCGTCGGACACAAACTGTGGTCCATTATCAGAGCAAATCTGCTCTGGCAACCCGTTTCTGGCAAATATGGTCCGTAGGACTGCAATCGTTTTCTCTGTAGTGGTTGAAGACATTTTTATCACCTCAGGCCACTTTGAATGAGCATCCACTGCTATTAAGAACATTGAGTCCATGAATGGACCAGCGAAATCAATATGCACCCGTTGCCATGGAGAGGAGGGCCACTCCCATGGGAGTAGAGGGGCATGTGGTGGTGCATTTTGGACCTTCTGGCATCCTAAGCAGCTCTTAGTTAGGTCTTCGATTTGTTGATCGATTCCCGGCCACCACACATAAGCCCTAGCAAGGCTTTTCATTTTCACTCCCCCCAGATGACCTTCATGTAGCTCATTTAGCACTCTCTCCCTTAACTTGGGTGGAATCACCACTCTGGATCCACACATCACTGTCCCCTGGCATACTGACAGCTGTTCTCTTCTGGATGAGAATGCTGGCAACAGTGAGTCGCCATGTGTTGGCCATCCCCTCACCGTCAATTCATATACCCGCGACAGCGTCGGATCATTGCGGGTCTCCTTCTCTATATCCGCGTTTGTTACTGGCAATCGTTCAATTATTGACGAA
The DNA here is from genome assembly GCF_052327205.1 of Somniosus microcephalus. Classification (NCBI taxonomy): domain Eukaryota; kingdom Metazoa; phylum Chordata; class Chondrichthyes; order Squaliformes; family Somniosidae; genus Somniosus; species Somniosus microcephalus. The sequence continues at coordinate 204,576,446 of NC_140993.1, read as the reverse complement.
TAAAATATCTCGATGGGGTCCACTGCTGGTGCTTCCTCCACAGTAGGCAGTGGCAGGCACGATAGCCCATCAGCGTTCCCATGCTGTTTCGTGCCTTTATATTCTATTTCATATTGATTCGCCCCTAGGAACAGGGACCATCTTTGTAACCGCTGTGCAGTCATCACTGGAACGCCCTTCTTAGGATTAAAGATGGAGGCAAGTGGTTGGTGGTCAGTCAGCAAGGTGAACTTCTGCCCATGCAGATAGTGGTTGAATTTTTTTACTCCCCATACTAGGCTGAGGGCCTCCCTGTCAATCTGGGCGTAGTTGCGCTCGGCTGAGGTTAGTGACCGAGACGCAAAGGCTACTGGCCTCTCCAACCCATCTGGGAATTTGTGCGACAGCACCGCTCCAATACCATAGGGTGATGCATCACATGCCAAACGAATTGGTAGTGCTGGGTTGAAATGGGCCAATACCTCTGTTGATGTGATCTATTCTTTACACTTCTGCAAAGCTCGTCTACGTTCGTCATCCCACTTCCATGGTACCCCTGTTCGCAGTAGGGTGTTCAGTGGGTGTAATACCATAGATAAATTTGGTAAGAACTTGTGGTAGTAGTTTGCCAGCCCGAGGAACGACCTCAGCTGTGACACATTTTCCGGTGCTGGAGCCTTGACTACTGCCTCAATCTTGTCAGGGGACTTATGTAACCCCTCTTCATCGATGACGTGGCCACAATACGAGATCTGTTTCTGGAAAAACTCGCACTTGTGGCGATTAGCTCGTAGCCCATACTCCTTTAATCTGGTGAGCACCTTCTCCAAGTTGGCGAGGTGATCACCGTCATTTTCGCCCGTGACCAAGATGTCGTCCAAATAACACTGGGGCCTAGAAATTCAGTCGCGTTTGCGCCCACTTATTGGCTATAGAGTGGTTTGCGCCGGAAGTTTTTTAGCGCCCGAAATTCAGTTGGTCCCTAACATCGGCGTTAGCCGGTAGCGCTGCGCCGGCACCGATGATGTCATCGGTGTGCGCAGCGCCCCGGTTCCAATGCTATTCCGTGCCGATGGCCAAATTCAGTTGCGGCCGCCTCGCCCGTAGCGGCCGCAAACAGCGTTTGAAAAACGGTGCCTTGCAGCTCCGAGAGGCCGGCGCATAAAGGTGGAGGGGCGGCCGGCTGCTTTCCCGGCGGCCGCCTGGCCGCACCTCCCTCCCCGGACTCCTGCACCACCCCCCCGCGGCATTGGTGTCTGACTCCCGCGAGCCCGGCACTTCTCCGTGGTGCCGGGCTCATTTGCCGGGGGAATCCAGCGGCGATCTCACGGCTGCAGGCAGCTCCTCCTTAAGAGAAGGAGGAGGCCTGCAGTACCCCAGCCTGCCGCACCGCATCGGGTGCCGCAGCGGTAGCTGGACGCCTGAAACTGACTTTCATTGCCCCAAACGAGGCGGCCAAACCCTGCAATAGCGCCCGCCTCCGTCTTGGGGCGGCGCAACTGAATTTCAGGCGGGCGCTACGGGAATCCGGGCGAGCGCAAAATTTCGGGCACTAAAGACCTGGTGCGGCGATACCGAATTTTTAGCCCTGGGTCCCTGGAATCCCTTGCAGGACTTGATCCATTGCCGTTTGCCAAATAGCCGGAGCTGATGCAACTCCAAACACCAGCCGGTTGTATTGATAGAGACCTTTATGAGTGTTGATTGTAAGGTATTGTTTCGAAGCTTCTTCTACCTCCATTTGCAAGTACGCCTGGGCTAGATCAATTTTGGTGAAGCGTTTACCTCCAGATAGCGAGGCGAAAATATCCTCAATTCGTGGAAGCGGATTTTGTACCGTGTGAAGGACTGGGTTCACTGTCACCTTAAAATCCCCACAGATGCGGACCTTCTTTGGTTCCCCAGGCATATTACTCAACGACCTCTTCATTACAGGAACGATGGGTGTAGCCCACTCGCTCCAGTCCACTTTGAACAGTACTCCTGAACGTTCCAACCCTTCCAGCTCTGCTTCAACAGCTGTTCTGATCGCATAAGGCACTGGTCTGGCCTTCAGAAACTTTGGGCTTGCATTTTCCTCTATTTTAATCGTTGCTGTTATTCCTTTTAGTGCTCCTAGTCCCTCCTGGAACACTTCTTTTGCGTCAGTTAGCATTTTTGACAGTCGTCCAGGTGTGACGTCGTCATCCTTTTTGGCCTCAACCTTCAGTGCCTGTATGGAATGCCAATCTAATTGTATCTTCTGGATCCATTCACGTCCTAGCAGTGGTGGTCCTCCATCTGGCAATACATATATATCCATTTTAGGTATTTCCTGGCCTTTATATGTCACTTTCACCCTTATTTTTCCTTTGGGGTAGACTTTTTGCCCCGTATACGTCACAGAAATCACAGAATCACAGAAACCTCACAGTGCAGATAGAGGCCATTTCGGCCCATCGAGCCTGCACCGACACATATCCCACCCGATTCCCGTAACCCCTACACCAACACATATCCCACCCTATCCCCGTAACCCCACGTATTTAATCCCCCTAACACTAAGGGTCAATTTATCATAGCCAATCAACCTAACCCGCACATCTTTGGATTGTGGGAGGAAACCGGAGCACCCGTCTTCAAGACAATCTCTGTAGCTTTCAAGGGTATGTGTGAAAATAGCCGCTTGTAGTCTCTTTGATTTATGACTGTTAGAGCTGACCCTGTGTCCGATTCCATTTTCACTTGGACTCCGTCTATCTTGAGTGTAACCCAGATAGTCTGGTGATCCTCCATTTCGGTTACATTATGTAGTTTCAGACAACCCAGCTCCTTGCTTCCGGAGTCTGTGTCACTTTTCTGTTCATCTGAACCACTGTCCATCATCTGGTGTACCTTTTTGTACTTCTCCTGTGGAGATTCCTTACTGTTGGTTTTCTTCCCAGACCTGCAGACTCTTGCTATGTGTCCTGCTTTCCCACACTGTCTGCACACTTGGTGCTTGAACCAACAATCTTTCTGGTCATGTGTTGTTCTGCCGCAGCGACAGCACTTCCCTGTTCCATAGGACATTTCATTGGTGCCATATTCTTGCGGTCCCCATTGTATCTCTGCAGCGCCCCTTGCGGCTGCTTCGTGTGATACTGCCATACTGAAAGCTTTGTCCAGCGTAAGATCCTTTTCCAACAGAAGCCGTTTCTGGGTTCCTTCACTCTGTAGCCCACACACAAGCTTGTCCCTTAATGTATCTGCTAGTCCCGCTCCAAATTGGCAGTGTTTCGATAGCTTGCGCAGTTCCGTTAGGTACTCAGCATTGCTTTCGTCTTTGTGTTGGTTCCTTTTATGGAACTTAAATCGTTCTGCTATCAGCAGCGGTGTGGGGTTTAAGTGGTCCTGTAGGATTTCTACGATGCTTTCAAAATTCTTGTTTACCGGCTTCTCTGGGGTTATTAGATTTCGCAGTAACCCATAAGTTTTTGCACCCATGGAATTTAACAGAACCAGTGCTTTATTAGCATCTGGCACTTCATTCGCCCTGCAGTACACCTCAATACGTTCCACATATGTCGCCCAATCTTCGACTTCATTGTCGAACGTAGAGATACTGCCACTCTTCGGCATCCTTGGGTGTGAGTTAACTGTCAAAAATGGCACCTCCCGCGCTTCCCCTTCTTCTCCGCTGGCACAAAATGGCGTCTCCCGCGCTTTCCTTCCTTCCCGCGCTCGCCCTTCTTCTCCACTGCGGCTTCTAAAAATGGCGTCTCCCGCGCTCTTCCTTCTTCTCCGCGGCTCAATGGCGTCTCCCGCACTCCCCTTTCTTCGCCCCGCAGACCCTGTTCAGCCCATTAGCCCTGGCTGTGCTCTGCGCGTTCTTCTTTTTATATTTTTCGACACCGCTCAGTCTAGAACCCGGCTGTTTCTTTACCCTCTCTCTCTCCGGTTTGTTTTCTTTTATCTCGACGCCGCTCGGTGTTCAACCCCCGGCTGCGCCCTGCGCTCTTGACCCTCTGTCTTTCCCCGTCGCGCTGCTCGGCTTTCTCTCCGCCATCGGTCGGCTCCAGCCGCCGCTGCTCGGGAAGGGTCTGCGCTGGACCTGTCGTCGGTCTCTTGCTGCTCGTCATGGCTGGGGAACCAAGCCCAGCTCTCCACAGCCTCCCCTGCGAAGTTCAATCTCTGCCTGACGGCTGGGCGGTTGCTCGTGGTCGACGCCCGTGTTCCTGGCCTCGACTATTTAAAAAAAATTTTTTTTATGTTGCAGGTAGATTCGAATTGACACTCGTCGCCACTGTTGGATCCGTGATTCAGAGGATATGCTGTTATTAAATAATCACACGGATACTGTACATCAACAATAAACAGGTCTTTACTGGAGGAGGGTAGTCTCAAGACTGGGGGTACAGAGGCATGCGCAAAGCTTATATACCGGTGTGGTCACTGCCGGTACTACAGTATACAGGAGCTGTAAAAGTAGTTCTGACTTAAAGGCACATACACTACAACTAACCCCTGCAAACTTACCAGAGTCACCCTCAATGAAATGGTTTTGGTGGGATTCCCAGCTGTGCTTGGGAACTCACCAGTTGGAGGTGGTGGGGGGCAGGAAATGTCCATTGCTACGGGTGACCACCGCCTGCAGCACCTTAATGGGACAGGTGGCCTTATAGGAGAAAAAAATTCTTGGTGCAATGAAATGGCAAAATCTACCAATGTAGAATTGACACTCTATTGTACCTCAATCGATTGTTCGGGTCTTTACGTGCTGGGCTCCATTGAGCCTTTCCTAGCAATACTAGATGCTCTATTGTATACTGTTGTTGGAATCCAGCATTGCGAAGTTGATTATGATGGAAAACATCAGGGGCTAGATTTTCAGTATAGACAGTTTTGGGGCGCTAACCTTAGCGCCCGCCCGAAGTTAGCGCCCGCCCCAAAGTAGCGCCCCGTTGCCGGAAATTCAGTGGCTTCACCCTAAGAGAGTGGTGGAGCGCTAAAAGAGGCGTTCCACTACTATCTTTAGGCGCTAAGCCGGCGGTGCAGAGCGCAACACCCGAGCTCGGGCGCAGCGCACGGCAGACACTCTGGTGCCAGTGAGCTCTTAAAGGGGAAGGGTGCATGTGTTTTTTTCAAAGGCAGAGTCTGGGGGGGAAAAGAGGAGGAGGAGGAGGAGGAGGAGGAGGAGGTGGTGGCCGGAAACATAAATACACCGTTCACAACAACATACTGGAGCCTTCCAGACAACACATGCAGACTGCCTTTTATAGTGCAGGAGCAGTGCCCTTTAATTTGCGCTCCCCAGGGTGTGTTGCGTTCCATTTTACAAACGCTCTGGACGCCAGCCGCACAATGGGGCGGTCCGACTGAAGTTTGGATTCGGGGCGGCCAAAGGGCGTTGCACGAGGATGTGACGTCATTTTCTGCGCGCGCATCCAGGCGGCCGCTAAACTTTGCGCCGGCGCTAACGGGCAACTTAATTTGGGGCGAGGCGCAAACTGCGTTGCGCCCGGGCGCTACACGCATAGCGCCCGAAAATCACTTCTCTTAAGGCGCTAACTGCTGGCGCAAGCAACTGAAAATCTAGCCCATGATGTCATTGTCTTTATTGCCTAATTTAAATACACCCGCCCATTTTGGGCAAGCACTTATCTGAACCACTGTAACTTCCACTAGAAAATTTGGAGGGCTATAAAATGGGCAGAGATGCGGTGGGGGCGGTGGGTGTGTGTCTGTGCCCCATTTCCTGCTGCTGAAGCAGTGCAAACAGAGGAAAATTCTGCCTCCAGACTCCAGGCCTCCAATACCATTGCTGCTCTCACCACTTCACTCATGTGAGTATGACCTTTCATTTCCCTCTCACCCACTGTTCTTACGGTCAACAATTGACCAGTACAGTCCAATCTCAGGGAGAAACGTCATTGACTTCCAATACAAAAGCTGGATGCTTTAAACTGAAATAAAAACAGAAAATGCTGGAAATGCTCAGCAGGTCAGACAGCATCTGTGGAGAGAGAAACAGAGTTAATGTTTCATGTTGATGACCTTTTGTCACCCTTATTGTTTGATTGGGCTGTAAATCTTGAAAGGTAGTCAAAAGATCCCCACTTATCTCTATTTTCTATTGCTTGAAGGTGGAATAATGCATATGCGTTGAAACAAAAGTGTCAACAGGCATGCACACATTACTATACAAAATTAATGTGTGAGTGTACGCCTTGTGTACTAAAGGTGCTGACAATCTGTTCTATTTAATTTCTTCAGGGATGCAGGAAGCCTCCACGAAGCTCACAGAGTCACTACATGAGGTGTACGAGCCTGAATGGTATGGCAGGGATGACATTAAAACTGTTGGACAGGTAAGACCAAGCCTACATGGGGTAAGCTTCCTCTATAAGGAAGATTGATGCTGGGAAGGCCATTAAAAACATCTGAGCATCAACTGCTAATTCATCTCATTGCTGTTCATGTGGGACTGGTTGAACTTTATGTGGAAAATGCTTTGAGACATTTTGACCTGAGAAGGTGCTATAGAAATGTAAGCATTGTATATTATTATAAAGATTGCTACCTTTCATTTTGCCTGCCCACAAACTGTTGGCTTCACTTCAAACTAAAATCTATGTTGGCTACTCATTAAACACTTGTATCTAGGCAGATATCAAAGGACAGATTTTTGGACTGTTGAGATTGGTCCATCTGACATGGATTGGGTAACTGAGACAGGAAATTAGGTGGCGATCCCTATGCTGTAGCATCTGGCCGGCCTTTTATGTTGGCCTAAAGTGCACTCGCACTGTGACGCAACAGCTCATTTAAATGATTAATGTAATGTTAATCAGATGCAAATTAGTCCTAGTGGGACTCTCCAATCTTCTGATGCTATGCACATGGGTGATAAATGCCAGTGATGTCCCGGCCTTGTATGGCAAGGACTTAAAGCTGTTTGCTGGATTTTTGGTTGGTATAATCTAAATACTGAATATGGGAATTAAATTCTCTGGAAAAAGTTAGAATAAAGCACAACCAAATTATTTCCCTATAAGTGATTTGTATGTGCCTTTTTACCATATCTTTGCCTGGTGCTTCCCCTTACTTCCAGCATAACATCGCCTGTCTCTGCCGTGCCTCAGCTCATCTGCTGCTAAAACCCTCGTCTATGCTTTTGTTACCTCTAGACATGACTATTCCAATGATCTCTTGTTCAACCTCCCACCTTGCACCCTCCGTAAACTTGAGCTCATCCAAAACTCTGCTGCCCGTATCCTAACTCCCATTAAAGCCCATTCACCCATCATCCCTGTACTTGCTGACTTACATTGGCTCCTGGTTCAGCAACACCTTGATTTTAAAATTCCCATCCTTGTTTTCAAATCCCTTCATCACCCCTCCCTATCTCTGTAATCTCCTTCAGCCCTACAATCCTCCAAGATCTCTGCACTCTTCCAATTTGGGTCTCTTGCAGATCCCCGAATTTCATCGTTCCACCATTGGTGGCCGTGCCATCAGCTGCCTAAGCCCTAAGCTCTGGAATTCCCTCCTTAAACCCCTTTGCTTCTCTGAAGAAGGGTCATTGACCTGAAACGTTAACTCTGTTTAGAAGTGAGGCAGGTACGGGGATCCAGGAGGTAGTGTTGGAGGAGCCGCAGCCCTTGCACTTGTCCAACAGGTTCGAGGCTCTTACTCCCTGTGGGGACAGGAGCAGGGACTGCAGGGAGGATGAGCAACCTGGCCACAGCACCGTGGAGCAGGGGGCCATTCAAGTGGGGGGAGTTAAAAGAAATGTTGTAGTGGTAGGGGATAGTATCGTTAGGGGGATAGATAGAGTTCTCTGCAGCCGAGAGCGAGAGTCCCAAAGGCTGTGTTGCCTGCCCGGTGCCAGGGTTAAGGACATCTCCTCTGGACTGGAGAGAAACTTGGAGTGGGAGGGGGAGGATCCAGCTGTCGTGGTCCATGTTGGTACCAACGACATAGATAGGACAAGGAAGGAGGTTCTGCTGAGGGAGTTTGAGCAGCTAGGGGCCAAATTAAAAAGCAGAACCACAAGGGTAATAATCTCTGGATTATTACCTGAGCCACGAGCGAATTTGGCTAGGACAAATAAAATTAGAGAGTTAAATGCGTGGCTCAAAGACTGGTGTGGGAGAAATGGGTTTTGCTTCCTGGGACACTGGCACCAGTACTGGGGCAGGAGGGAGCTGTTCCGTTGGGACAGGCTTCACTTGGCCAGTGCTGGGACTAGAGTCCTGGCGGATCATATAACTAGGGCTGTAGAGAGGGCTTTAAACTAACTAGTGGGGGGGAGGTTCCTAGAGAGCAAATAATAAAAATGACAACAGAGAAGGTAATAGACTTAGGTAGCAGTGGGGAAATTAAAAACCAGAGCGTGTCAGTAAGGGGCAGAAGGTATGGAGTAAAAGGTAAAGTAATAAAAAGGGCAAAAGCAGGAACTAAGTGTCACAAAACATCTTTGAAAGTTCTCTATCTGAATGCACGTAGCATTCGTAACAAAATAGATGAGTTAATGGCACAAATAACTGCATATGGGTATGATCAGAAACATGGCTGCATGGTGACAATGCCTGGGAATTAAACATACCAGGTTATTTAACGATCAGGAAGGACAGGCAGGAAGGAAGGGGAGGTGGGGTGGCTATGTTAATAAAGGAAGGAATCACTGTAATACAGAGAAATGATATTGGGTCAAAAGATCAGGATAATGAAACAGTTTGGGTGGAGGTAAGGAATAATAAGGGGAAAAAAATACTAGTGGGCGTAGTCTATAGGCCTCCGAACAGTGGCAACTCTGTTGGACGGAGTATCAATCAGGAAATAGTTGAGGCTTGTAATAAGGGAACATCTATAATTATGGGGGATTTCAACTATCATATTAATTGGACAAATCAAATTGGGCAGAGCAGCCTTGAGGATGAGTTCATTGAGTGTATTAGGGATGGGTTTCTTGAGCAGTATGTAACTGAACCAACCAGGGGGCAAGCAACCTTAGATCTGGTCCTGTGTAACGAGACGGGATTAATTAAAAATGTCCTAGTAAAGGATCCCCTTGGAATGAGTGACCATAACATGGTTGAATTCCATATTCAATTAGAGGGTGAGAAGGTTGGATCTCAAACAAGCGTGCTAAGCTTGAATAAAGGAGACTATGAAGGTATGAGAGCGGAATTGAGTAGAGTGGATTGGGAAAATAGATTAAAGGGTAAGACGATACATGATCAGTGGTGTACATTTAAGGAGTTATTTTACAACTTCCAAAAAAAATATATTCCACTGAGAAGAAAAGGGTGTAAAAGAAAAGACAGCCATCCGTGGCTAAGTAAAGAAATTAAGGATAGTATTCGACTAAAAACAAGGGCATATAAGGTAGCCAAATCTAGTGGGAGGATAGAGGATTGGGAAAACTTTAAAAGACAGCAAAAAATAACAAAAAGATTGATTAAGAAAGGGAAGATAGATTATGAAAGTAAATTAGCAAAAAATATAAAAACAGATAGTTTTTATAGTTATATAAAAAGAAAAAGGGTGGCTAAAGTAAATGTTGGTCCCTTAGAGGATGAGACCGGGAAATTAATGGTGGGAAATATGGAGATGGCAAAAACACTGAATATTTTACATCAGTCTTTACAGTAGAAGACACTAAGAATATCCCAACACTGGACAAACAGGGGGCTAAAGGGGGGGAGGAGCTAAACACGATCAAAATCACTAAGGAAGTGGTACTCGGTAAAATAATGGGACTCAAGGCGGATAAATCACCTGGACCTGATGGCTTACATCCTAGGGTCTTGAGGGAAGTGGCGGTAGGGATTGTGGATGCATTAGTAATAATTTTCTAAAACTCCCTGGACTCGGCAAAGGTCCCAGCAGACTGGAAAACTGCTAATGTAACACCCTTATTTAAAAAGGGCAGTAGACAGAAGGCTGGAAACACTAGACCGGTTAGCCTAACATCTGTGGTAGGTAAAATTTTGGACTCCATTAGTAAGGAGACAGTAACAGGACATTTGGATAATCATAATTTAATGGGACAAAGTCAGCATGGTTTTATGAAGGGGAAGTCATGTTTGACAAATTTGCTGGAGTTCTTTGAGGAAGTAACATATAGGGTGGATAAAGGGGAACCAGTGGACGTAGTGTATTTAGACTTCCAAAAGGCATTTGACAAGGTGCCACACAAAAGATTATTGCTTAAGATAAAAAATCATAGGATTGGGGGTAATATTCTGGCATGGATAGAGGATTGGCTATCTAACAGAAGGCAGAGAGTTGGGATAAATGGTTCATTCTCAGACTGGCAATCAGTAACTAGTGGTGTTCCGCAGGGGTCAGTGCTGGGTCCCCAACTCTTTACAATCTATATTAACGATTTGGAGGAGGGGACCGAGTGTAACTATCAAAGTTTGCAGATGATACTAAGATGGGAGGGAAAGTAGTGAGTGAGGAGGACATAAAAAACCTGCAAGGGGACATCGACAGGCTAAGTAAGTGGGCAGAGATTTGGCAGATGGAATACAATACTGGAAAGTGTGAGGTTATGCACTTTGGCAGGAAAAATCGTAGAGCAAGTTATTATCTTAATGGCAAGAAACTTGAAAGTACTGAAGTACAAAGGGATCTGGGGGTCCTGGTGCACGAAACTCAAAAGGTTAGTATGCAGGTGCAGCAAGTGATTAAGAAGGCCAATGGAATGTTGGCTTTCATTGCTAGAGGGATAGAATATAAAAATAGGGAGGTATTGCTTCAGTTGTACAAGGTATTGGTGAGGCCGCACCTGGGATACTGCATACAGTTTTGGTGTCCATACTTAAGAAAAGACATACTTGCTCTCGAGTCAGTACAAAGAAGGTTCACTCGGTTAATCCCGGGGATGAGGGGATGGACATATGAGGAGAGGTTGAGTAGATTGGGACTCTACTCATTGGAGTTCAGAAGAATGAGAGGCGATCTTATTGAAACATATAAGATTGTGAAGGGGTCGGATCGGGTGGATGCGGGGAAGATGTTCCCGATGATGGGTGAAACTAGAACTAGGGGGCATAATCTTAGAATAAGGGGCTGCTCTTTCAAAACTGAGATGAGGAGGAACTACTTCACTCAGAGGGTGGTAGGTCCATGGAATATGCTGCCCCAAAAAGCTGTAGAAGCTACATCATTACATAAATTTAAAACAGAAATAGACAGTTTCCTAGAAGTAAAGGGAATTAAGGGTTACGGGGAGCGGGCAGGAATTTGGACATGAGCCTAGGTTCGGATCGGTCATGGCCCTGTAGGTAGCGGAGCGGGCCCAGGGGCCGTGTAGCCTGATCCTGCTCCTATTTCGTGTGTCTAATTCTGTTAGATTCAGGAGATGGTTCTGTGATAGTGGATTGGCGGTTAGGATCAGATCAGCCATGATCTTTTTGAATGGCGGAGCAGGCTCGAGGGGCCGATTGGCCTACTCCTGCTCCTATTTCTTATGTTCTTATGTTCTTATGTTTCTCTCTCTACAGATGCTGCCTGACCTGCTGAGTATTTCCAGCATTTTCAGTTTTTATTTCAGATTTCCAGCATTCACAGTATTTTGCTTTTGTATAAATGCAAGTTGTTCACTGTCACTGCTGGACCTTGTAGGATGATCGCACAGCCCCAAATGACTGCATGTAATGAGTGTGCTCAGAGCGCAATTTACTCTTATATGCAGGTCCCAGGAAAGCCAAATCCCTGGGTTCTGCAGCTGAGGAAGGATAAAGTTAGTTCTCTGTTCTGCCACATGCACCGTCACATGTTCCGATTACTCTAGCTCTGTGCTTTGCCTGGTAATCCCACTTCAAACTATCCTTAGTACCTGTTCTGACAACAGTTAGAGTGAGTGATGCAGGGTGCTGCGAGCTGCTTAGATACTGCATCTCATGATGTGCTTGAGTGTATGCCTGTGTGAGTGAACAAAGAATAACTGGAGAAGAGTAGCATTAATCCTGAGTTTTTAGCAAAAATAAATTCTCGGGATGTGGGTGTCGCTGGCAAGGCTGGCATTTATTGCCCATTCCTAGTAGTCCGTGAGTAGGTGTTGATGGGCCTTCTTCTTGAAGGCAGTTTGATACAACTGAATGGCTTGCTTGGCCAGTTCAGAAGACAGTTAAGACTCAACCATGTTGGTTGGAGACTGGAGGCACATATAGGCCAGACCAGGTAAGGAGGGCAGGTTTCCTTCTCTAAAGGACATTCGGGGAGGGCTCTGGTTTCACCCTTCCCCGTTCCCTCGAAGTTCTCTTGCTCTATAGTTTGGAGAGCATGCCTTCAAAGGAACTCAAGGGCTTGACATTGCCATTCCTCCTCCCATGTGCCTTTGCTCTCTCCCAGTTATATGCCACTTACTCCTGCAAACAGAGAAGTAATGTTGACTTGAAGACTTTCACACCCAAGTGCTGAACCTGCATCCGTGTGTGTGTGTGTGAGTAAATGGACATGCATCATTCTGCTAGGTTTTCCGAGAAGCTTGCTGTGTGGTAATGTATCAGGTCAGGCCATTTACAGACCAATCACCACTTATCATTCATGTGTTACCATCTGCTTGTGCATTCTTGTAATTCCCATTATTCAATTGACCATTTGTCTCTGAGTGATTCGGGTTTTTGATGTAAATCGCTTAAGACCCTGATGCACTATACTGTTGTCATTACAAACTCTGAAATGATCCTTTCCTTGTTTCTCAGAATTCTGATTTACTGTGGGCAGACTTTCACCAGAAGCTGGTGGATCAGGCTTTGTTAACGCTGGACACGTACTTGGGCCAGTTTCCTGATATTAAGGTATCATGTGATTACAAAGTGGTGGATTGATACGGGTCACTCTACTTGCTATTTACTGAGGGTAATTTTGACTTTGGGCTATAGTGTAAATCGGGTGTTATCGGACCGACTGCCTGGTATACTTCGATCCTGATTTTTATGAAGTCAATGGAAATGAAAATCTGGAGAGATGTATAACAGGTGACTGATCCGATATTGCCTGTTTAACACTATCACCCAAACTCCAAATTATCCCCACTGAATCTATACTTAAGTGTATGCCTATGATAAGTACATCCATATGCCTGCTTAATATGGTCTGTTAAATATGCAGACCTTCGCATGCTGGGAACAGGAAGTCAGGTGAGCCTCCCCTCCACGATTTTCTATCCATTAATTGTCGTAGGGAGGGTGCGATCCGATTTCCCCATATGCCCCCCCGTGTGTGAAACTCGGCAGCAGGAATGTTGTGGACAACATCTACCTGGTATGTTTAATAACACATAATTAACATATATACATGGTGAACATGTCATTTGTTTCATGTATATTTGTTACCTGTTTAGTTTATATCCTATTCTGTGTGACCTTATTCACAAAGAAATTAGGGGTGATTTTAACTCTCAGTGGGAACGGAGGAGGAGCACTGTTAAAATGGAACGGCGCCATTTCCTGCTCTGTTCCCGCTGATTCCCCATTTTAACACTGCTGGTTTAGGCGACTGATGAGGCTCCCACTGGACTCTGGCATGAGTCTCATTAATAAATGCAAATGAGGACCTGTGGCGCAGGAGTGCTCCTCTGGTCCCCAGAAGGGGAATCTGGGCCGCTGCTGCCCAGGCTCCCCCCCCTCCTTCATATACCAGACTCTCGGAACACCCCCACCCCACACCCCTGTCTTGCCTTGGTGCCGATGGCTTTTCTTCCGATGGCTCTGGGATTCCCGGTTTCCATCCTTCTCCACTGGTCTGCTGTCATTTTCCACCAGAAATAGACGAGGAAATACCAGCAGTATTCAAACAAGGCCTGGCAGTCAAAATCAGCTGGGCCGCCAATTCACGCCCCGCGCGTGGGATTGCCATCCGCTTCCACCGGGAATTAAAATCACTATTTTCAGCAATTGCATCCCGGATTGTTGATCGTTAGCAGAGTGGTACTGTTCAGCTGCTCTTAAAGTGTGTGCCGACATTTTTACATGTCATTCCGCATGATAAATCCAGACAAAAGACTTGTGCATTCTCCAGGAGGGGCTTAAAGTTGTCATTTCAGCTGCTCAGACCAGCTCTGGGATTGCCCTGTGAAGATTATAATTGCATTTTCTTGGGCTCCCGCATCAAACAGGGCCTCCATGGTGGGCCTGACATTGCCCAGCAACATGTTCACCAGGGCATTGGCGTATCTGGTGCTCTCTTTGGCCATCTGCAGACCTCACAGCAACGACTTGATAGAACGCCTTTCAGCTCTACTGTCAATCTTATTCAGTTGGTGCCTTCACTTTTAAGTTGCTACAGGCCTTTAAATGCTATGGAATGAAAGTCAGGTGGGTTGTATAAAGGGCGGTATGATCTGTCCCCCTGCCAGATTACTACCCAGGCGGTGAAGATGAAAATCTACCCCGTTATATCATAGAATCAGAGAGAGTGGGGGACAGGTGGGGATGGGATTGGATTTCAATTACTGTAGCAAGGAGACACAGAAATAATAAGGGAGATTTTAACTGGGACCAGCTGGGTGTGTGCACCTGGAATTCAGGTAGATTGCAGGGGATTGGGTTTCAGCAAGATTGTGTAGGAAGTGGGAAGAAAGCTCCTTGCAACAAAGACCCAGAGTTCCTTTGTGGGACCCAGATTTACCTTGTGGGGCTCGGACAAGAACCCCTGCTCCTTTTCGGCCCACAAAAGAAAATTTAAAACATACCTTACAGGACCTCTTCCTCCTGCGGACCAGGTCCCACTGAGTGAGGCAACCCTGGCGAGTGCCCCATTCAGCCACCAGTTAAAATGCCATTGGGGTCCTAATGACATCATAGCACCCAATTTGCACGTATTAATGAGGCTCCCACATTGAGTCAGACAGACGCATCGGCCACTTTAAGAAAGGACCCAGTTAAATTAGCATGGGTGGGAATTCAGAAGGAACAAGTCAATAAGTTTTCCGGGGCGATTATAATTGCACCACTGCCCCATTCCTGCCAGGTTAAAACCACCCCCAATGTGTCAAATTGCCTCTTTCTGTGCCGTAAACCTCTATGGTTCGATGATTACAGCAGTGATAAAGGGCACTTGGCTCACCAAGTCTGTGTTGGTGTATTTCTAATTCCATTGAAAAGAATTTTGTGGGCTGAATCCAACATTCTAACCAACCTCTGTGTAATTTGTGCCCTCTGGTGACTGTCTCGCTGACTAGTGGAAATCCCTATTCGCCCTATCATAAACCTTCATAATCTTCAAGGTCATTCTTTAAACTTCACAGCTCTAGAGCAAAAAAAACCCCTTTCTTCTCAAGTCTCCTGTAGAATGGTTACAGCATAGAAGGAGGCCATTCAGCTCATCGAGCTCGTGCCGGCTCTCTGCAAGAGCACTTCAGCTAGTCTTATTCCCCCGCCCTTTCCCCACAGCCCTGCAAAAGTTTTCCCCTCAGACACTTATCCAACTCCCTTTTGAAAGCCACGATTGAGTCTGCCTCCACCACCCTCTCAGGCAGTGCATTCCAGATACTAACGACTCGCTGCGTAAAAAAGTTTTTCCTCATGTTGCCTTTGGTTCTTCTCCTAATCACCTTAAATCATACTACATATCTGAGCTTAGTTTTCAGGTTAATCAAACACTATGGGCTGGATTTTAGTTCAGGGGCGGGCTGGGGTCGTGTAATCTGCATTTCGTGTTATCCACCCGAATCTAAATCAATGTGGGAGATTGATGCGATTTTAACTTAGTTGGCCAATTGAGTTCCAACGTGTGGGAACCCATGGCAAATGAGTTTTCCCAGTCTGAAAGTCACCTCTGATGACGTCATCATTGCTGCTGCATTTAAGGTCTGCAACAAGCCTTGCTTCTTCTGCAGACTGCCAACCTTTTGGCCTTTCATGTTAGTGGGACCTGGAGGAAGAATGGCCAGCGAGAAAGCTAGGGCTGCTCCGAGGTTTGATGACATTGCGTTGCAGGCTTTAGTTGAGGGAGCAAGAGCTCATAAAGAGGTGCTCTTCCCGTAAGGGAGGAAGAAGCCTCCCCAGCAGACCAAGGCTGTGTGGATCCAGGTGGCAGAGGAGGTCAACTCATTACCAGTAACCCGCAGAACCTGGATTCAGTGCAGGAAGAGATTTCATGACCTTCTGCGCACTGGAAAAGTGAGTATGAATTTCCCATCACCCTCAAGTTGATCCCCATTGCCTTTCCTCACCAGCACTCAGCTTTAGCAATCTCTTCCTCCACATCCCACTTGACACTGACATCCATGCACCCTTACCCACTCCCTTTCTCTCTGGTCACATTCACATAACTATTCGACTATGCAGCCCTCACACTCCCTATCACTGTGATGCTATGAAAACAACTGACAACACACAGGGAGGGCCCTTGGTCTTGCCACCTCACTCCATCTTTGTCTCCTTCTAAGTATCTATGCTATGGATTCTCTACACTCACTCCTCCATTCTCACTCAAATTCGACTTGTCTCCCTCATTGCAGGAAAAGAGAGCTCACAATAAGCGAGAAAGAGCGAGGACAGGAGGAGGGCCACCCTCAGTAGCCCAACTCACCCCCTGGGAGGAGGCGGTCCTGGTGATCGTAGGAGTGGAGGAAGATGCGCAAGTGGGGGATGGACAGAGGGGTGCATCACAGCAACCTGGTGACAGAATAGTTTTCCATCTCTCTCATTGACATTGCATGAGTTGCTGATAATGATTCTGAAGCTCTAACAGATGGACTAATCATCATCAGCAATATGCAATTTGCATGTAACCTTGGCATCACATCTTTGACTTTCCTTTACTCCCCCACAGGACCATCGCAAGCAGCCGTCTCCACTAGCCAGGAGGAACAGGCTGAGCCTCTAGACTCATCAGAGGAAGCTGCAACCTCTGAGGGCGCAGCGTCAACAGAATTCAGTGCACCCAGCACCAGCGCAGACACTCATACCTCGGTGGGACCTTCGGGATATAGAGTAGAGTTGTCACCTGGTGTATCACAGCTCACAAGTGAGCATCAGCAGATTGTGGCGACAGGGACAACAGTGGAGAGTCCTAGTCGGAGGGCGCAGGACTCTGCCAGCTAGGCTCAGCTGCATGTCGACCCTCTGCCTCTGGGTCCATCCATAAGATCAGCGGTGCTGGAACTCCAGGAACAGATGCAGGAGTCTCTGGCAGGTTTTGTCTCCACGGTTGCTGCGAGTGTGGAGCGAATGGAGGAGTCCGTAGCGAACATGAGCAGAGCCTTTGTGGAGTCATTGGCGCATGAACGCATCACCATGGAAAGGATAGCAACCTCCATGGAGGTGATTAGTTGCCAGAGTGCAGAAAACATGGTGAGTGTTCAGAATAGAATGACATCTCTGGAGGAGCGATGGTCATCTATTGAACAGAGAAACCAGACCTTCATGGAAGTCCTGAGTAGGACTGCCAGTGCAGATACGGGTCCCCATGGTCTCCCTGATGTGCAGCAAGGTGCTCTCAAGCCACTTGCAAGCGCCGAGGGGGACCTGACCCATGAAAGGGAAGTTGGTGGCAGACATCAAGGAAGTGGGGGCTCCTCTCCAAGCCACTGCAGAGCCCTCGGTCAGAGCTCCACCAGAGTCCACACCCATCTGAGATCGGCGTCTCAACCCCTGCACAGCCGCAGGAGCAGCAGACTGTTGACGAGCCCTCACAGGTTCGCAACCCCAGAGGACGCCCGCCAAAGGTGTCGAGACAGGAGCAGCAGGAAAGTGAGCAAGGGGCCTCCACATCTGCTGAAGCCACAGGGGAAGCACCATGTAGGAGCAGGCATAAGAGAAAGATACTGCACAAATAGTCACAAGGGTAGTCACTTGGGTGAAATTTGATGTTTTCTGTGAAAAAGCCATCAGATGAATAATGTAAATAAAAAATCTGATGGTTGTTGCTGTAGTTGTGGCGTGTGGGACTTTCACATTGAGGGCTTAGGATTAATTGCAATTGTCAGTATGGTGGTCAAATTGCTAGGAATCCGCTGGTCCTTGGCCATTGTCGATGCTCAGGTAAGAAGCCGTGAGGCAAAAGTGCTTGATTGGCTAGGCTAAGCAAATCTGGCCAAGATGAGTGCGTTCCTTGCATCCCGTACTGCTGCCGCTGGTTGATGGGCCTCTGCAAGATGTTCGTTTTTGCTCTCCTCCTCCTCCTCCTCCTCCTCATCTGAGGAGGATATATGACGAGCCACTTGGTCCTCAGGAATCTGCAAGCCACAACGCTGTGCCATGTTGTGAAGTGCACAGCAAACCACGATGATTCTGGAGACCCTGGCTGCTGAGTACTGCAGGGCTCCACCTGATCTATCCAGGCATCTGAAGCGCATCTTCAGCAAACCGATGGTTTGCTCGATTATGCCTCTGGTGGACATGTGGCTGGAGTTGTAGCGCTCCTCAGCTTCATTGAGTGGTCTCCTCAACGGCGTCATTAGCCACGTCTTCAGCGGATAGCCCTTGTCTCCAAGTAGCCATCCGTTAAGTTGGTCTGGCGGACTGAATAGCGGAGGCACACTAGACTGGCGCAGTATGAAGGAGTCATGGCAACTGCCAGGGTACTTGGCACAAACATGCAAAATTTCCTTCTTGTGGTCACACACCAGCTGAACCTTAAGGGATGTGATTAGTGTTTTGCTCTTCTGGAAAGCTCGTCTACATTCGTCACTGCACTTCCAATGCACCGCAGTTTGCAGTAGGGTGTTCAGTGGGTGTAGTATTGTAGACAAATTTGGCAAGAACTTATGGTAGTAGTTTACCAGCCCGAGGAACAACTTCAGTTGTGACACATTTTCCGGTGCTGGAGCCTTGACGACTGACTCAATCTTCTCTGGGGACTTATGTAACCCCTCTTTATCGATAACGTGGCCACAATACGAGATCTGTTTTCTAAAAAACTCGCATTTGGGGCGGTTAGCTCGGAGCCCATATTCCTGCAATCTAGTGAGCACCTGCTCCAGGTTGGCAAGGTGATCACTGTCATTTTCGCCCGTGACCAGGATGTCGTCCAAATAACACTGGGTCCCTGGGGTCCCTTGCAGGACTTGTTCCATTGCCCTCTGCCAAATAGCTGGATCTGATGCTACCCCGAATACCAGCCAGTTGTATTGGTAGAGACCTTTATGGGTGTTGATTGTGAGTTTTTTTTTGATGCTTCTTCTACCTCCATTTGCAGATACGCCTGGGCCAGATCAATCTTAGTGAAGCGTTTCCCTCCAGATAGCGAGGCGAAAATATCTTCAATCCGCGGAAGTGGATATTGTACAGTGTGAAGGACCGGGTTCACTGTTGCCTTAAAGTCCCCACAGATGCAAACCCTCCTTGGTTCCCCAGGCGTGCTGCTCAACCACTTTTTCATCACAGGGACGATGGGTGTAGCCTACTCGCTCCAGTCTACCTTGGACAGTACACCTGAACGTTCCAGACTCTCCAGCTCTGCTTCGACGGCTGGGCGGATCGCATAAGGTACCGGTCTGGCCTTAAAAAATTTTGGGCTTGCGTTTTCTTCAATTTTAATCATCGCTGTCATGCCTTTTAGTGTTCCAAGTCCTTGCTGGAACACTTCTTTCGCGTCAGTTAGGATCTTTGACAGTCGCCCAGGTGTGACGTCGTCATCCTTTTTGTCAGCCACAGTCAGTGCCTGTATGGAATGCCAATCCAGTTGTATTTTCCGGATCCATTCATGTCACAGTAATGGTGGTCCTCCATCTTGTAATACATACAGGTCCAATTTTGGTGTTTCCTTACCGTTATATATAACGGTTACCCTTATTTTTCCTTTGGGGTAGACTTTTTGCCCCGTGTACATCTTCAAAATAATTTTTGTGTCTCTCAAGGGTATGTGTGAGAATAGCTGCTCGTAGTCCCGTCGGTTTATGACTGTTAGGGCTGATCCTGTGTCCAATTCCATCTTTACCTGGACTCCTGCTATCTTGAGAGTGACCCAAATGTTTCGGTGATCCTCCGTTGTGATCACATTATGTGGTTTCAGACAACGCATTTCCCTGCTTTCGGAGTCGTTATCACTCTTTTGTTCGTCTGAACTATTCTCCGTCATCTTATGTACCACCTTGTGCTTTTCTTTGGTAGGTTTCTTATTGCTGGTTTTCTTTCCTGACCTGCAGACTCGTGCTATGTGTCCTACTTTTCCACACTATCTGCACACTTTGTCTTTGAACCAGCAATCATTCTGGTCGTGTGTTGTTCTGCCGCAGCGATAGCACTTCTCTGTTCCATATGACATTTCATTTGTGCCATATTCTTGCGGTCTCTGTTGTATCTCTGCAGCGCCCCGTGCTGCTGCTTCATATGATACCGCAATGCTGAAAGCCTTTTCCAGCGTAAGGTCCTTTTCAGATAAAAGCCGTTTCTGGGTTCCTTCACTTTGAAGCTCACACACAAACTTGTCCCTTAAGGTATCTGCCAGTCCCGCTCCAAACTGGCAGTGTTTCGATAGTTTGCGCAGTTCTGTTAAATAATCAGCATTGCTTTCATCCTTATGCTGGTACCGTTTGTGAAACTTGAATCTTTCTGCTATCAGCAGCGGTGTGGGGTTTAAATGTTCCTGTAGTATCGTTACTATGTCTTCAAAACTCTTTTCCATTGGCTTCGTTGGGGTTACTAGATTTCGTAATAAACCATATGTCTTTGCACCCATTAAATTTAACAATACCAACGCTTTCTTGTCATCTGACACCTCATTTGCCTTGCAGTATACCTCTATTCGTTCGACGTATGTAGTCCAATCTTCGACTTCATTGTCAAATGCGGTGATACTGCCACTCTTCGGCATTTTGGGTGTGGTTTAAAATGGCGTCTCCCAATGGCTTAAAATGGTGTCTCCCACGCTTTCCTTCCTCCCCCGCTGCTGCCAACGCCGCTCCCGGCGGTTCTCGTGGCAATGGCGGCGCCCTGTAGGTTTCGCGCGCTTCTCATGCGCTGCTGCCAATGCCGCTCTCGGCGGTCCTCGTGGCAATGGCGGCGCCTCGCGGGTTTCTGCGCGTCTCTCTCTCCCTCTCTTCAACGCTGCTCGGCCCCTGAACACCGGCTGCGCCCTGTGCGCTCTGCCCTCTCTCTCCCCCGCTGACGCTGCTCGGCCCTTTGCTGTGCCGCTCGGTCGGGCTCTAGCCCGCCGCTGTCCGGGAAGGGTCTGCGCACTACCTGTTGCCAGCCCGTTTCGCTGGACCACCTCGACTGGAAAGCCAAGCCTGGCTCTCGGCAGCCTGCCCCGCAATTCTCGAGTCTCTGCTGGATGACTGGGCGGTTGCTTGTGGTCGACGCCCGAGTCTCTGGCCTTGACCTCCAATCCACTGATCTCCAGGAACGAATCCCCGGGAGGTGATGCAGAGTTGCAGGTAGGTTCGAACTTGCCTTGTCGCCAATGTTGTGTCCGTGTATACTAAGACACAGACTGCAGGAGAATGGTACAACAGGTGTTTACTCCACGTGGTTCACACTAGAACTGATCTGTACAGATTACTACTCAGTGCTATATACAGGTGTGGTCACTGCCAGTACTGCAGTATACATGAGCTGTAAAAGATAGTTCCCCCCTTAAAGGTATATACATTACACTATACAGAGCTTATCACGTCACGTATAGCTATACACCTTTAAACTGAAGAGTAGGGAGTAATGGGTAATTTTATATAATATACTTGGGTAGAACAAATGAAGGACAGAGACACGATGAATTGCTAGTCCATGTGCTTGCTTTATTAGGCCAGAGCGAACTGAGCATGCTCATACCAAACCATGTGATAATACTGCTTTCCCCCTTTAAAAAAATGTATGTATTCCCCTCTCAAATACAACAAAACTATGGTCCCACCTTTCCCAGCATTACAAGTACAGTACCACATAACAAAAACTCATGGCTTTTTTCTTTTAAATGAGCTACAAATCCAGTTCAATAACAGGTTTGTAGAGTCTTCCTAATCTCCTTACAGAAGGTTTTGGTGTTGAACCAATTTTCAGGCTGTTTTGTTTTGGTTCCGAACTTAAAGATGATTCTGATTCTATTTCAGATTTGTTTGAACCTGGTACTTCAGTTACTGAAGACTGAACTGAGTCAGACTCATGTTCATGATCAAGTTGTTCACGATCATGTCTTGGTTCATCTCTAGCATAGACCATTTGATCTACATGAACACTTTGGATTTTGTCACCAATTTCAACCAAATATCTCTTGGGTCCACCCACCTCTACTATGGTTCCTAAATCCCACTTGTGTGAACTTGACTTGCCAGGGGAACCGAGAACATGAACACACTCGTTTGTTTGAAACTGTGTTCTTTCTGATTGGTGTCATAATAACGTTTCTGAGTCAACTGTTTCTGTTCAACTTTTGAGGCCAAATTTGGTTGAACAAGACTCAATCGTGTCTCAATCTCCTCTTCATCAAAAATTCTGCTGGGGTATATCCAGCTGTAGTGTGCGGAGTAGTTCTGTACTTCTGCAAGAAATTTGCCAAACGTTGCTTCATGCTGAGTCCCGAACAACCCTGCAACCCTGCTTTTTGAGAGCTTCTTTCACTGTTCTGACTGACCTTTCAGCTGCTCCGTTTGAAACTGGATAATATGGTGGAACAAGAGTGTCTTTGATACTGTTCCATTTCATGAATTCTTGGACAAATGTAGGAAGTCACACAACACCAGGTTATAGTCCAACAGCTTTATTTGAAATCACAAGCTTTCGGAGCGCTGCTCCTTCGTCAGGTGAAGTGAAGAGAAGCATACAGGCACAGCATATATAGTCAGAGACAACTGTCAGATGATTACAGGTAATCTTTCTAACTGCCCTTTATCACACCTCGGCAGAAAGATAATCACAGCAATCAAAGGTGTGATAAAGGGCAGTTAGAAAGATTACCTGTAATCATCTGGCAGTTGTCTCTGACTATATATGCTGTGCCTGTATGCTTCTCTTCACTTCACCTGACGAAGGAGCAGCGCTCCGAAAGCTTGTGATTTCAAATAAAGCTGTTGGACTATAACCTGGTGTTGTGTGACTTCCTACATTTGTCCACCCCAGTCCAACACCGGCATCTCCACATCATGAATTCTTGGAATAGAGCAGAACGGAACTGAAGGCCATTGTCAAAAACAAGCTGTTCAGGTAAACCATGATTTGCAAAGATAGACCTCAACTCATCTATGGTACGTTCAGTTGTCTTGTTTGAAACCATGTGTTTCACTTCAATCCACTTTGAGTGACTATCTACAAGTACCAGGAAATAATCATTTGCTTTCTCACAGAAGTCTACATGTACTCTCTGAAAAGGTCTACTTGGCCATGACCAGGGTTGTAGTGGAGTTTTGGGTGGTTTGTTTCTGCAATTTTGGCAAACGCTGCATTTGCTGACAAGTGATTCAAGTGTCCAATCCAGGCCAGTAAACAAAGCTCCTTGCAATTGATTTCATACTGACGATCCCTGAATGTTCAGTATGTAGTTCGGCCTGAAATCTATCTCTCAAAGAAGTAGCTACCACCACTCTGCTTCCCCACTTGATACAACCTTGCTGACAAGACAATTCAGTACGACGGTTATGGAATGGTTTCAATTCTGTGTCCATGCACTTATCAGTCCATCCATTCAAGGTGTTTTCATGCACTCTTTTCAGTACTGAGTGCTTTTGAGTCTCAACTGCACCTAGCAAGGAAATCGCACCTTCACTCCCAACACACGAGTCTTCATGTGGCAACCTGGACAAGGCATCTGCGATTGCATTTTGCTTTGATGTCTGATATTCAACTGTGTAGTCATATTGTGACAATAACACTGCCCAACATTGCATTCTTGATGCAGCCATTGCAGGGATGGCAGATTTGGGCCCCAATATTGCTAGGATTTGTGATCGGTTATCAGGGTAAACTTTCTGCCGATCAGGAACTGTTGGAATTTCTTGATTCCAAACATTATGGCGAGTGCTTCCTTTTCAATTTGCGCTTAGTTTCTTTTGCTCTTTGTGAGGATTCGCGATGCAAACACGATTGGTTTCTCTTGGCCATCATCCATTATGTGGCTTATGATAGCTCCCACACCGTAGCTGGAAGCATCACACGCTAACTTAAGCTCACACTGTGTCGTAGCGCACAAGTAGAGCATCACTAGAGAGACTTCTCTTACAAGCGTCGTAAGCTTCCTGTTGCGCTTTTGTCCACTTCCACTGGACATCCATCTTGAGGAGCTCGTGCAATGGTTGCTAACTCAGGTAAGAAAGGTGTGTAGTACTGGACCATTCCAAGGAAAGCTCTTAACTCAGATACTCTGTGGCTTATCCATCGTAGCCTGGAAGATTTTGGGGGAGGACTTTACACCATCCGGCAGCTTGGTGTATGAGTGCAGCCCCTTGTGTGTGTTGGTGGTGAGATACTGTTGACGCTCTTTGTCAAAATTGAGTGTAAGCGTGTGACAGGTCAAGCTTGGAGAAACCCTTTGACCCTGAGAGTGCTGCATACAAACCTTGCGACGTAGGTAATGGGTATGACTCATCGTCAATTGCTTGGTTGATAGTAACTTTGTAGTCACCGCATAAGCATACAGTTTTGTTTGCTATGGGCACTACAACAATTGGGCTAGCCCATTCACTTTTGTCAGTCTTTACTAGCACTCCGTTCTCTCTGAGCTTTACTAGCTCTTCCTCCACCTGACTTTTCAACGCATAGGGTACCGACCTTGCTTTACAATAGACAGGCTTCGTGTTGGACTTGATGCGGATATGCGCATCATACCCAGTGATGCCCTCATAACTTGTCTGTGAACAAGCTTTCGTACTTGTTCAGCATTGTGTCGAGTTGCTTCTTTAAAGCATCTACATGGAAGATGTTTTTCCAGTCTAGTTTTAACTTTCTCAACCAGTCTTTGCCCGTGAGAGTTGGCCTGTTGTTGTAGCTCGCTACAATAATAGGCAGCTTTACTGACTGGCCATTGTGCTGAACTGTACGTTCCATTTGTCCACATGTCTCTAGGATTTCTCTGGAGTAGGATTTTAACTCTATGGTACTCTTTGTAAGTGATACTTGATTAAACTTACTCTCATATGCGTCAAACTAAAAAGTTTTGTACAGAAGTCTATCTCATGACTGCTAGCATTGCCGCTAGTGGCATAGATACTGAAGATCTCTAATTCTTCAACATCAGATGTGTTCACTTCAATATTGTGAATTCCTCTCTTTTGTTGTCGCTGCTTTGCATTGCCACTAGAATGGTTCTTACTTCCTGCTTTAGATCTAGCTCTGGAATCTGTTGAAATATAGCCTTGCTTGTGGCAGTGAAAACACTTCGCATTTCTGTATTGGCAGGACTGTGGTGAGTGATTTCCATTGCAGCGATAACAATTCACTGAACTGCTCTCACCCATATGCTTTTGACTCGGTCTCACAACTTTAGGTTTGGCGGTGGCTTTGTGACTGTAGACATCAGCTGCATTAGTCACTTGAGTTGGATGGAGCTCCCTAGCATTCTTAGATGCCATCTCCATCGATGGGACAATTTTGTATCCTATGTCAAACGTTAGGTTCAGAGGGGGAAAAATTCAATTGGTAGCGCCACCCGTTAGCGCCTTAAGAGGTCGCTAAGTGGGGCGCAAACAAACTAGCGCCCGGGCGCGGCGATATCTGCGCCTCTCGCGAAATTGACCGGACATTTTGCGCTAAACAATACTGCCCGATCTCCTGCGCACGCAGATCAATACAATACAATTCAATTCAATTTTTTTTATTTGTCATGTATTGATCTTGACGTCATTCGAGATTGCAACGCCCTTGGGGTGCCTCGGACTGGAAATTCAGTGGCGCACCCCTCCTTTCTGCCTGGCCAATGACTGGAACGCTTCCCAGTCGTTGTGGGGCTGGGGGGCGCTATTTAAAGGGGGCCTCTTCCTGGCTTTTGTGTGGTAGCCATTTTTGCACCACTCGTTCTGAGAGAGAGAGAGAGAGATTTGCAGAGAAAAAAGAGAGAAAGAGAGACTTCTGCACTGAGTCAACGCTGTCGGAGGTAGTTTTGGCTTCTGACCATAACTTTGCAGGTACTTTGCTTTTTGACCTTCATAACTTTGATTGCCCAGATACTATGGGGGCTGCAATGGATGGGAACGTTGTCCTTCTCCATCACATTCAGAGGGCATAGAGACGCAGAGAGAGAGTGGCAGTCATGGCCAGATGGAGGAGGGCCAACAGGCCTCGGTACAGGAGACCTTACCCTCCCAGGGTTTTTCGCCAACAGTTCTCCTACATTAATATGTCTGAGGAGCAGTGTTTGCGAAGGCTGCGATTCAGCAAGGAGGTGGTCACTGAGCTCTGCCACCTGCTTCAGCCAGATCTGCAGCCTCAACTGAGGAGCAGGACGTCTCTGTCAGTGGCAGTGAAGATAACAGTGGCTCTCAACTTTTATGCCACCGGCTCATTTCAATCAGCTACTGGGGACATCGCCAATATCTCCCAGTTCGCCGTGCATTGCTGCATCCATCAGGTAACAAATGCCCTCTTTAAAAGGAGACGAGAGTACATCTCTTTCCCCATGACCCCGGCCAAGCAGCAAGAATACGCAACGGGCTTTGCGATGATAGCGGGCTTCCCCATGGTGCAGGGCGCCATTGAATGCATGCATGTGGCTTTGCGGGCGCCACAAGAGAATGCCGAGGATTTCCGCAACCGAAAGGGCTTCCATTCCTTAAACGTCCAGTTGGCCTGTGACCACAGACAGCTGATACTCGCTGTCAATGCCCACTTTCCAGGCAGCAGCCATGATGCCTTCATCCTGCGCCAGACTTCTGTGGCAGACCTTTTCCAGGCACTGCATCACCCAGGAGGTTGGCTTCTCGGGGACAAGGGATATCCTCTGTGCACCTGGCTGATGACACTGCTCCGTTCACCCAGCACCCCTGCTGAAGAACGATACAACGAGAGCCATCAAGCTACCAGGAACATCATTGAGCACATAATCGGCGTGCTCAAGCAATGGTTCCGCTGTCTGGACCATTCTGGAGGAGCCCTGCAGTACTCGCCTGAGCAAGTCTCCCACTTCGTTGTGTGCTGCATGCTGTATAACCTTGCAATCCTCAGGACCCAGCCAATGCCACCAGACATTGGAGCACCAGCAGAGGAGGAGGAGGAAGATGAGGAGGATAATCATCAGCAGCACCAAGGCGGGAGGGAGGCACAAAGTGGAAGGGCCATCTGTCAAAGGCTCATAGCAAGTCGCTTCTAGGCCCCTCTGAGAGAATGGCTTCTGCCATTCAAACAACCTGAATGAAACCATCCCGCAACCCCTAAGCCGGTCAAGGCAACAATGAGTGCAAAGACCAAACATGTACATTTTGAATACAGACACTTCTTTATTTCACAAACTCTGTGTGTCTCATTTCTGCATGACAAAGTAATAGAAAGAAACACAAAAAAAAGCAGTCATTCACAACCTGGAGACAATGTCCAAAACAGTAACAAAAATTTGACCACAAACCTCGGCCTTCAATAAAACAATGAAAAACATTTTGCCACACCTCCTACTTTTTGCCCTTCGAGGCTGATCTGCTTCCCTTGTGAAATTCCCCCCTTCCCACCCTGCAGCTCCTCCATAACGGGACCCCAGTGGCTGGAGCAAGGCTGGGGGAAGGTTGCTGAGTGTCAGAAACGGAGACTGCAGATGCCCTTGAGGGACGGCTTGGACCAGCTCTGGGCCTGGAGGGCCCGGCTGCTGACTGCTCCAACTCTGCATGGGCGGCAGCAGTCTGTCCTACAGGTGGTGGCAACTGCAGTGGAGAAGTGCCAGTGGTGGCAGCAGGAATGCTGTCATCTTTAGAGAGGACAGCAACTCCCTGCTCGATCGACACACTGGCACTCCCACGGGGCAGTACTTCAGCATCTGGAGCAATCTGATGGAGCACAGATTGCTGGGCTGCTGCGGCGCGGTGAAAGCCCCGGGGAAATCTGCCCGATCCAGCGAGGGTGGCAGCAGTCAGTGCTCGCTTGGCCTCAATCTGCGTCTGCATGAGACCAGCCACTGACTGCATTGCAGCACTTAGCATTTGCGTGGCAGCCACCTGTGCTACAGCGAAGTGCTCCACACTCCTTGCCAGTGATTCAATGGATTCGGGCATCCTTGCCACTGCAGCCATGAGCTCAGTGTGCCTTTGCTCCGCCTGGGCGCTCATTTCAGCGAGGACCCGCTCCTCCTCTGCGTCCAGTGCAGCAGGACTCGAGGCCATACTCTACCTCTGGGGAGAAGGCCCCCGAGCTTCCCTACCCACCTCGCGTTGCTGCAGCCCACTGGGTCCTGGAGCTTCACCCTCCCCCCTGCTCCCCTCCAGGGAAGGCGTGTCCCCAGTATGGGCATGGGCTGCCTCGGTAGAGGGTGGCGCTGATGGTCCGGCTTCCTTTTCCTCCTCGCCTTCAGCTTCACTCTCACTGGCAGCTTGAGGGCCCGTCTCCTCACCTGGTGAATCACCATCTGAAAGCAGGGAGGTACAAGAGTGGCTTTAGTGTGAGGACAGGGTGGCAGCAAGGAGGCATGAGTGCAGCGATTTAGAGATTTGGATTGAAAGTATCAAAGGCTGCTGTTGTGAGGAACAAGTGGAAGGAGAGAGGACAAAAAGGTGATGACCTTACCACTGCTGTCCAGAATGGGGTCGCATCTCCAGTGGCGACGGGACCAATCACCCGGCTTGCCACAATCCTGTGGACACGCTGCTCAAGATCGCTGAGGGCTTGAAGGTGAGGCCGCCCTCCACCGGTCCGTTGCTGCTGTCTCCTATTATGAGACAGCTTGGCCTGCAAGAAAAAGGACGGCATCTGAGTAAATATGCAGCCATGATCTTGCCTGAAATGCCTCCCATGGTTGAATAGCCCTCACTGTATGCAGCCATGATCTTGCCTGAAATGCCTCCTATGGTTGAATAGCCCTCACTGTATGCAGCCATGATCTTGCCTGAAATGCCTCCCATGGTTGAATAGCCGTTACTGTATGCAAAGTGTGGAATGTGCGTGTGTGTTTGATGAAAGGGCCATAGGTGTTGGATGAGTGTTGGGCATTGGGGCTTTCAAGACCCTCTGGCCATAAAGTGAGGTTGAGATGGAGGGATGAAGAGGTTTTGAAAAGAAGGCACTCACCCTGACGACCCGAGTGAGGTCGTTGAACTTTTTCCTACATTGCACATGGGTCACACAGAATCACAGAATCACAGAAACCCCACAGTGCAGATAGAGGCCATTTCGGCCCATCGAGCCTGCACCGACACATATCCCACCCGATCCCCGTAACCCCTACACCAACACATATCCCACCCTTTCCCCGTAACCCCACGTATTTAATCCCCCTAACACTAAGGGTCAATTTATCATAGCCAATCAACCTAACCCGCACATCTTTGGACTGTGGGAGGAAACCGGAGCACCCGGAGGAAACCCACGCAAACACGGGGAGAATGTGCAAACTCCACACAGACAGTCACCTGAGGCCGGATTCGAACCCGGGTCCCTGGCGCTGTGAGGCAACAGTGCTAACCACTATGCCACCGTGCTGCCAGGGTCCTAGGCACCATGCTGCTTGAGGACACTCTCTGAGCCACCTCCCTCCACACTTTTCTGTACTCGCGTGGCAAAGGCCTCCTGCCACTCTCTGGGTACAGAATGTATCCTCTGCGCTCCACCCCGCGAACTAGAGCCTCCAAAGCCCGCTCGCAGAAGCGCTGTGCTCGTTCCCTGGCCCTTTCCATAGTGTCTGTCTGCTAGATTTAGCCACAGGTCTGCCCAGGCCATGATTCAAGGCTCCACTGAGCAGGGTGTGACTGCAGAGCAAGATCGACCCTCCCCTTTAAGAACTGACCAGCGCCAGTGTGTCTGTGTTACATAGATACATAGATACATAGAAGATAGGAGCAGGAGTAGGCCATTCGGCCCTTCGTGCCTGCTCCGCCATTCGATGAGATCATGGCTGATCCTTTAATTCAGTATCCCGTCCCCGCCTTCTCTCCGTAACCCTTAACCCCTTTTGCCCGTAGAAATATATCTAATTCCCTCTTAAATATATTTAATGAGCTGGCGTACACTGCCCTCTGTGGCAATGAGTTCCACAGGTTCACCACTCTCTGAGTGAAGAAATTCCCCCTCATCTCTGTCCTAAATGGTTTAGCCCTTATCCTTAAATTATGTCCTCTAGTTCTGTTCTCACCCGCCAAGGGAAACATTCCTTCTGCATCCAGTCTGTCTAGACCTGTCAGAATTTTATACACTTCTATGAGGTCCCCTCTCAATCTTCTAAACTCCAGTGTGTACATCCCTAAACTACATAGTCTCTCCTCATAGGTCATTCCCGCCATTCCTGGTATCAGCCTGGTGAATCGCCGCTGCACCCCCTCCATGGCAAGAACATCCTTCCTCAGATGAGGCGACCAAAACTGTACACAGTACTCGAGGTGTGGTCTCACCAGTGCCCTGTACAGCTGCAGCAAGGTATCCCTGTTCCTGTATTCTAACCCTTTTGCTATGAAGGCCAGCATACCGTTTGCCTTCTTGACCGCCTGTTGCACCTGCATGCTCGCCTTCAGTGACTGGTGTACAAGAACACCCAGGTCTCTCTGTACTTCCCCCTCTCCCAATCTATTGCCATTTAAATAATAATTTGCCCTCCCGTTCCTGCACCCAAGGTGGATAACTTCGCACTTGTCCACATTATAGTGCATCTGCCATTTATCCGCCCAATCGCCCAGTCTGTCCAAATCGCTCTGGAGCTTCCTGGTCTCTTCCTCTGAGCCCACCCCCCCTCCTAGTTTAGTGTCGTCTGCAAATTTGGAAATGCTGCATCCGACTCCCTGATCCAGGTCATTAATGTAAATTGTGAACAGCTGGGGGCCCAGGACAGATCCCTGTGGTACCCCACTTGTTACTGCCTGCCATTCAGAAAATGAGCCGTTTATTCCAACTCTCTGTTTTCTATCTGACAGCCAGTTCCCTATCCACGCCAAAACTTTCCCCTTTATCCCATGAGCCTCAATTTTCCATGCTAATCTTTTATGTGGGACCTTATCGAAGGCCTTTTGGAAGTCCAGGTACACCACATCTACTGGCTCTCCCCCATCTATTCTACCAGTTACTCCCTCAAAAAATTCCAATAGATTAGTCAAGCACGATTTACCCTTTGTAAATCCATGTTGACTCTGTCCTATCCTGTCCCCATTTGCTAAGTGCTCCGCTATTTCATCCTTAATGATGGACTCCAGCATTTTGCCCACAACTGATGTAAGGCTTACAGGTCTGTAATTACCTGCTTTTTCCCTACCCCCCTTTTTGAATAGTGGGGTAACGTTAGCTACCCTCCAATCCATCGGCACTGTTCCCGAGTCTAATGAATTCTGAAAAATCATCCTTAGTGCATCCGCTATCTCTAGGGCCACCTCCTTCAGTACCCTAGGATGCATGTTATCAGGCCCTGGGGATTTGTCCACCTTCAATCCCTTTAGCTTCCTTAACACCATATCCTTAGAGATATTGATTTGCGTCAGTTCCTCCTTTGCCAATGTCCCTATTTTTCCCGATATCCCAGGGAGGTTTTTTGTGTCTTCCTTCGTAAAGACTGACCCAAAGTATGCATTTAGTTGATCTGCCATTTCCTTATTTCCCATTATATATTCCCCCGTATCTGACTGCAATGGACCAACTTTAGTTTTCACCAGTCTTTTCCTTTTGATATATTTATAAAAGCTTTTGGAGTTAGTTTTTATATTTTCCGCCAGCTTGTTTTCGTAAGCTATTTTGCCCCTCTTGATCATGCCCTTTGCCCTCCTTTGCTCTATCTTAAACTGTTCCCAATCTTCCGCTCTGGCGCTTTTTTTGGCTATTTTATACGCCCTATCTTTGGATTTTATGCTGTCTCTAATTTCCCCTGTTATCCACGGTTGAGTCACCTTTTTAGATTTCCTTTTATGCCAGATTGGTATAAACAATTTTTGCAATTTTGTCATTCTATCTTTAAATGTTTGCCATTGTTTATCTACCTCCAGTCCTCCCAGGAACGTTGTCCAATCAGACCTACTCAGTTCCCGTCTCATGGCATCATAATTCCCCTTGTTTAAATTCAGGACCTTAGTCTCTGAGTCAATTTCTTCGCTCTCCATTTCGAGTGAGAAATCGATCATGTTATGATCGCTCTGACCCAAGGGTCCCCGTACAACAAGATTACTGATTAGTCCCTTCTCATTGCACAGTACCCAGTCCAATATAGCCTGTTCCCGAGTTGGTTCCTCGACATATTGATCCAGATAACCATCCCTTAAACACTCAAGGAATTCCTCCTCCTCATTATTTTTACTGATTAGGCTAGTCCAATCTATATGTAAGTTAAAGTCACCTATGATGACAGCTGTGCTCTTATTTCACGCTTCTCTAATTTCCCTCGTGATGCCCTCCCTAACCTCTATTTTACTATTTGGAGGCCTATATACCACTCCTATTAATGTTTTTCGCCCCTCGCTATTTCTTAGCTCCACCCATATAGTGTTCAATCGCTAACTGACAGCACCTGCGCTCCACCCGCCCTCTGAGGTAGCGCCTCGCTCCTCGGCCTTAGCGCCTTAAGAGAGTTGTGTAGCGCCTGATTTAGCGCTCCAATCACCTCCAGGGGCGATAAAAGCCAAGTTTGCTGTTGGAGGCGATAATTAGCGCCAGGCACTAATCTTTGCGCCCGGCCGATAATTGCACCCCAAATGGGGCGATACCGAATTTCTCCCCCAGAGTGTTCAGTAACTTGGACTGTGTGTGCTCATCCACCAGTCCACACACAAGCTTATCTCGTAACGTACAATCCAAAAATGTGCCGAATTTACAATTCAAAGGCAGGTTCTTAAGAGCTACAATCCAGAAATTCTGTTCGCAGGCCTCCCGCGCGGGTGGAGGGCTGCCATCTGGAAATATCTGTGCCTGGACCGGAGGGCTCCTGGGAGGTGCAGAGTTCCGTTGCTGGGCCTCTCCAAACTGCCGGTGCGCGGGGCCCACATATCCCAGAGGCGCAGGCGGTTCGCAGCATCCCTGGGATCACGTGGGCCATGGGGAGCCAATCAGAGAAGGGAATCTCCCTTCATACATTTGACAGGAAGACCTGTCAAATGTATGAATAGAGATCACCCACAAAACATAGTAAAACTTTAAATAAAATTTTTTTTAAATCACATTTTTAAAATTACTTTAAATGACATAAGTTAAGTATTTTAAACAAAAATTTTATTTTTTGAAAAAAAATAATTAAAGTTTTTAACAGGGATAAAAATAAACTTACCTTTCTTTAAAGTATTTTTAAATGATAAATCAGTGGATTTAAAAAAAAACTTTTTTTCAACTCTTATCCTGGTAAAAGCAGGCCTTATGCCTGCTTTTACCAGGCGCAAGAATTGTAAGTGCTTTCTACAGGCGGAGGGTCTCCAAGAAACTGAACTCTCCACCTGCAGAGGCCCTGCTCTCGGGCAGGCGGAGGATCTGTCAAGAGCTTTCTTGACGGATCGGAAATGCCGGTTTCCAGTGCATGCCTAAAACCGGCATTTCAGTTGGCCCTACGGGTAAGTACACAGCGCGTATCCACCCGTAGGGATCGGAATTTCTGCCTCAATGTAGTCACTGATGGTTTCACTTTGTTTTTGGTTTCTGGTACCAAACTTATAGCTCTCTGCTATTTCTAACAGCTTTGGGTCGAAATGGTCCTCGAGTTTCTCGATAATGTGTCTTCAAACGATGCATCCTTCGCTTTCCCTGGCACGAGTAGGTTTGTCAACGTTCCGTAGACACCTGGCCCAATCTCCGTTAGAAAAATTGCTTTCTTCCATTCACAAATTACTTTATTTTGAGCTTGAACATCTCACCTGCACCTTCGGTCTCAATAATGTTATTGGCCCTAAATAACACCTCCATCCACTCGACGTAAGAACTGAATGGTTCGCGAGCTCGGTCATACATGCCGAGGCTTCTGATGAATCCTGTAGTTGCAGCCATGATTGTCCCGATCCTGTCGAACAGTGACTCAGCAGGCTACCTTTGCACCTGTGCGAATCAACACCGCTGTTGCTGTGTATACATAAACGCAAAGGCGAAGCACAGACGATTCTGCATGAGCATTAACGGTAAAACATCGCAAAAATTCAGTGTAGGTGTCACAAATTCACCTTAAACTTGTCCACTCGAAGGTTGAACACTGTCCTTCCATGATCCCTAAAAATGGCTTTGGGATCCCATCCTCATCAACAAATGAAGGACAGAGAAATGATGAGTTGGGATGTGATAAGGACCTATATACATGCAAGTTTCTTCTTGAACAGCAGCCTTATTAAGGTCTTGTACAAATTCAGTGTCATCTCCGTGCTTTTGTGTTCTATGCCTTGTAAGATTTGCAAAATTTCTACATTTCCCCAAGGTTATTAATAAGAAAAGGGACCCTGCATGAACATTTTAAAGAAAAGGGGTACCCAAAATGGCATCCGCGCCTCGTGGCAGAAAGCCTGTGAGATTTTTAAAACTTGGACTCTGCGATGCAGGCAGCTTGTGGAGAAATCGAAACCAAAGCTACAGTTTCTGTGAAGAGAGACTTTGCAATTTTAAAACCAAACAGGACTTTGAATTATGTATTAGATCAAATTGGAGACAAATCAGAATCCAGTTAGGCCTATAGTTAAGGCCATCAAGCAGTTTGCATAAATAATCGGCAACAGATTAAGGAAGCCATCGAGGCTGGACAGGGCCATCAAGGTGCATTCTAAACAAAACAAGTCAATTATCGGGCCGGTAGATGCGATTACCGGCCATCTAAAAACAGTTAGACTAGATTGCCACCATTATTTAAAATAGCCCGCCAAGATTAAGACAAAGAACTAACCTGATTTGGTGCGCAGATAAGGGCCATCCAAAAGAGTATAATTGTAGGCCCACCGGCAACCTTCACGCTCTGCTCTCAGCCTTTGCTCCGGCTCCAGCCCCTCGCCCTCGTGGCTGCTGCTCTTCCCCCGTCCCGCGCTTACCCCCTAGCCTTTGCCCGTGCCTTTCCCCACTCCATCTGGAATCGCCCAGGCACTGCATTGGGCGGACACGGACAATTCAGGCTCGGCGAGGCGGGAGGCGAGGAGGCAAGACGAACTGAGGAAGACAACGGAGGAGACGAACTGAGGAAGACGACTGAAGACAAGCTTCGAATCATCGGGCCTTCAGTCTCAGCTGACCTGCGACTATCTTCATACAAACTCAAACTGTCGGCCGAGGAAGAGGAACCGTCATCCCTGCAAGGTAAAGTACCCAAGCAGAGACTTTAACTTTGGGGTACTTGTACCTGGACAACGCTCTTGCAGCACCCGGAGACAACGTGACGACGGCAGGCTCCAGAGAGCACCAAGAGCGAACCCCGAACCCCACCGCCGTTTTGAATTCAGCAGATCCTTTTGATTGGTGAGCATGAAGTTCTGACCCCTCATAGCTTAATCTAGTTAGGTATAGGGGGTGGGATAAGGATAATGGGATTGTTAAGATAGTTGTTTTCCCTCGGTGTGCCGTGTGTTCCCCATTCCCTGTATAAATATAGTTATTTTGTATTTTGCCTGTGAAAGTGTATACTCGTAACTTTTTCATAAGATTGTGTTAAATTTTCCTCTTCATTAAAAATCTTGGGGCTAGATTTTCAGTTGCTTGCGCCAGCAGTTAGCGCCTTAAGGGAAGTGATTTCCGGGCGCTATGCGTGTAGCGCCCGGGCGCAGCGCAGTTTGCGCCCCGCCCCAAATTAAGTTGCCCGTTAGCGCCGGCGCAAAGTTTAGCGCCCGCCCGGATGCGCGCGCAGAAAATGACGTCACATCCTCGTGCAACGCCCTTTGGCCGCCCCGATTGCAAACTTCAGTCGGACCGCCCCATTGTGCGGCGGGCGGCCGGAGCGTTTGGAAAAAGGAACGCAACACAACCAGCGCGGGCCCCGGGGGGCGCTAATTAAAGGGAACGTCCTCTCCAGTATAAAGGCCATCCTTTTTTCAGAAAACAGTCTTGTGCAACGCATTTCTGGAGACACAACAAGGAGGATAGCTAACTGGTTTCAAGCAGCAAGAGCCAGGTATTTTTGGACTCAGGCAACAGCGCTGCAAGTGGCCATTTGGAAATTAGAGTGTTTGCCAGGATTTGATGGGGGTTGCATGGGGTGCCAACGCGGAGCTGCAGCTCCATGTCCGTAGGGCTCGCAGACGCATTGTGAGAGGGGCAGCCCTGGCTAGAGGCAGAGGGGGCTACAGGCGTCGGCCACGTAGGCCTTACCCAGTCAGGCTATACCGCCAGCAGCGCTCCTACCTAAACATGAGTGCCGCGCGATGTGTTAAAAGGCTCCGATTCCGAAAGGGGGTGATTGCAGAGATCTGCCACCTGCTTCGCCGAGATCTGCGGCCAAAGCTCAGGTGCAGGACGTCTCTGTCGGTGGAAGTGAAGGTGACGGTGGCATTGAACTTCTATGCCACCGGCTCCTTCCAATACGCTGCTGGGGACATAGCAAACATCTCCCAGTATGGCGCGCATCGCTGCATCCGCCAGGTGACCGAAGCACTGTTCAGAAGGAGAAGCCAATTCATCTCCTTCCCCATGGCCCTGGAGAGCCAGCATCAGCGCGCATTGGGATTTTCCAGACTCGGGGAATTCCCCTTGGTGCAGGGCGCCATTGACTGTACGCATGTGGCTTTGCGAGCCCCTCTGGAGCATGGCGAGCAGTATCGCAACAGGAAGGGCTACCATTCTCTGAATGTGCAGCTGGTCTGTGACCACAAGCAGCGCATCATGGCAGTCAATGCCAGCTTCCCAGGCAGCAGCCACGATGCCTTTATCCTGCGGCAGAGTACTGTGCATGACATGTTCCAGGCACAGCCTCCCCCAAGAGGATGGCTACTCAGGGACAAAGGCTATCCTTTGTGCACCTGGCTCATGACCCCGCTCCGCGCGCCCAGGACCGCTGCTGAAGAGGCCTACAACGAGAGCCATCAAACCACCCGCAACATCATCGAGCTAACTATTGGGGTCCTCAAGCAGCGGTTCCGCTGCCTTGATCGCTCCGGAGGAGCTCTCCAGTATTCGCCGGACCGGGTCTCCCAATTTGTGGTGGTTTGCTGCATGCTACACAACCTGGCTATCCGCAGGACTCAGGCACTGCCACCTGACGTTGGACCAGCACCTCAGGAGGAGGAGCAGGAGGAGCATGAGGAGGAGGAGGAGGAGGAGGAGGAGGAGCAGGAGTACGTTCCCAGGAGGGAGCGACCAGGGCCAAGGGCCGCACGACGCCACCTTATTACACGGTACTTCTAAGCCCCCTGTCAGGGAATGGCCAGGGGCCATGAGGGAAGATGAATGCAGCCGCTCCGCAACCCCTCAGCCGGCGAAGCCAACAAACACTAAGAAGAACAACCATGGAGACTGCATGAATAAAGATAATTTTTTATTACACAAAAATGAAAAGCCCTTCCCACATGAATCCCCCAAAACAATAAACGGGCCCCACAAAAAGCCCAACAAACGACTCACTCCCACAAACTGGGGAGGAGTCACTCCACCTTTCTTCAAACCGGGCCTCAACGTCGGCCTAACGCAAAAAATAAGCCCTCCAACAACACAACCATGGGCAAAATAAAGATGGCCACCGCCATATAAAAGGAAAGCTGCGCACACCCTCTACTGAGTGGCCCGCGAGGGCGAGACCTTGCCCAGCCTTTTGCCTCCCCTGCCCGGCCTGCTGCTCCTTCGCAAGCTCTGCCCAGTGGCTGCTGCGAGGCTGGGGGAAGGTGCCTGAGGCTCAGATGCCCTTCCGGCAGATGCCGCTGGGGGGCGGCCTACACGGCGTTTGGGCCTCGAGGGGCCGTCTGCTGAGTGGCGCACCTGAGCCTGGCCACCATCAGCTGCAGCCGCTTGCCCTTGACGCCCCAGTGGGGGAATGGCGGCGACGGATGGCGCAATGTGGGCCAGCTGGCGTGTGGGATGCGCTGGCTGGTGCTGTGGCGCGGTGGCACTCGGCCGGGCCCACACTGCAGGATCCGCAACAATCAGCCGAGGGGCGGCTTGCTGGGATGGTCCAGCGCGGCGGCTGCCCTGGCGATGCCTGCCTGAGACAGCGCGTGTGGCAGCAGTGAGTGCCCCTGTGCTCCTGGTGTGCGCGCGCATCACAGCCGTCAGGGTCTTGACGGCATCAGTCAGCATGCGGCCACTCGCGGCAGTTGCTGCCCCGAACTCGCGCACACTGGTCGCCAGCGACTCGATGGCCTCAGGCATGCGCCCCACCACGCTCATGAGCTCCGTGTGGCGCCGGTCCGAATCCTCGGCCATCTTATCCAGCTTCTGCACCTCCTCCGAGGTGAAGGTGTCCGGACTGGAGTCGCGACTCTCCCGCTGGGGAGGAGGGGGCCGAACTAGGGGACCCTTGCCGCGTTGGTGGCGGCGAGTGTGCCGAACAGCAGCACTCCCCTCTGATCCTTCCCCCCTTTGGGGGGAAGGCCGCGGGCCACGCGCACGGCTCCTGGGTGGCTGGACGCCACTGGTCCCAGAAGCTGCATTGCCCTGCGACAGTTCCTCCAGGCACTCGTCCAGTGAGGAGGTGTCAAGCATTTCCTCCTCTCCTGCGGGACGTGACTGTTCCCCCGAAGGTCCGGCTTGCTCCTCCTCCTCCTCCTGGTCGGAGGTGCTGTCACTGGCAGCTTCAGGGTCCTGGTCGTCACCAGCTGAAAGCAGGAATGCACAAGAGTAGCTTCAGAGTGAGGAGACGGCGTCAGCGAGGGAGTTAGGACTGGTGGCATTCAGCGCATTGGTGGGACAGTGGCAAAGGAGGTAGCTCGGATGGGCCAGTGCGACGCGAGAGGGCCAAAAGGCGAGGTCCTTACCATTGCTGGGCAGTGGAGGGTCGGATACTCCGCACGCTGTGGGGACAATCACACGGGCTCCCATGAGCACACACACGTGCTCCTCCAGCCGAGTGAGCTTCTGCAGCTTGGCGCGGCCACCCCTGGCACGCGCCTGGCGATTAAACGCTACTTTAGCCTGCAAGAGAAAGGACGGGCTGTAAGTGCGCAGTGAAGCCCTGATGTAGTGTGCACTGCCTCCCATGGTGGAATAGCGTGGACAGAGTGAAGCCCTGATGTAGTGTGCACTGCCTCCCATGGTGGAACAGCTTGGACAAAGTGTAGAGTGCCGAATGGCCATGTGATGCTCATGACTGTCCCAATGCTGCTGGCTGAGGGCTGGCCAATAGGACTTTCAGCTCCCTTTGCCCATCATGTCAGGTGTACATGCAAGAATGAGGAGGAGACTGGAAAGGCTACTCACCTTCACAATCCTGGTCAGATCGTTGTATTTTTTACGACATTGTTTGTGGGTCCTGGGGGCATCGCCGGTGAACGTCACCCTCTGGGCGATCTGCTTCCAGGCTTTGGTGTAGTCGTGGTGGGTTGGATTCCTCCCACTCTCTGGGAACAAGATCTTGCGCCTCACCTCCAGAGCTGTGACCATTATGTCCAGATCACCCTCTGAGAAGCGCAGGGCACGCTGACGGGCCTTCTCTGGCGTTGCCATGACTCCCTGGGGCTGAGCAGCAGTGTTGAGGCCTCTTTGCAAGGCTGCAGTGTGCAGGGCGTGGCAGCAGACCAATTCGTCCCTTCCCCCTTTAAGAGCTGGTCGGCGCCACGGGGTCTGCTGTCAGTCCAAAAATGACCGCACCCGCGCTGCGCCCCGCCTGGGCGCTATCCCCCTGGACCGCCGGCTTAGCGCCTAAAGATAGGAGTGGAACGCCTCTTTTAGCGCTCCACCAACCTCTTAGGGCGAAGCCACTGAATTTCCGGCAACGGGGCGCTACTTTGGGGCGGGCGCTAACTTCGGGCGGGCGCTAAGGTTAGCGCCCCAAAACTGTCTATACTGAAAATCTAGCCCTTGGTTTTTGCTTACATCCAACCACCTGTCTACTCGAGTCTTTTTTTTCTGTATTGCCGCCTTGTACCTAAGTCTGGTGTCGAGAACCCAGGGGCGTGGGAGCGATTCGAACCGCTCATAAACAGTCAGAGGCATAACTGACTGGCCGCATGCGCTACCCCACAGCACCCCCTACAGAAATGGCGACCGCGACAGGACACCGGCAACAAGGTTGCGATGCAGTAGACAGTGGTTCGGATGAGCGAACCATGATAGAGGAAAGGATTTCTGATTACGTATTTAGCAAGGTGAATATCACTAAGAAGTGGATCACCACTCTGTTAAAGGCTGGGCATCCGTTAGATGCAGCAGCTACGTGGACAGAGGGAAAGGAACGCAAGAAGTCCTTAGAGAAGGCAGTTTGGCTGATGTGGTTTAAAAAGCAGGCCCAGCTTTTGGACAGACTCGTTGCAGCACAGGCCGTCGAGTTAAGGGAGTCAGCCCTGGCGATCCAGGATAAGGCTCTTGCAGGAGAAAAGTTATTACAGGTAGACTATCCTTTATCCAAAAACCTCGGGACCAGCCGTGTTTCGGTTTTCGGAAAATTTCGGATTTCGGAAGGTATTTTATAAGACTGGGAAATTTGTCGGGAGTGGATCGGCGGGGGTCAGGGTCGGCGGGGGGGTCGGCGGGGGTCGGCGGGGGGTCGGGGGTGGGGGTCGGCGGGGGGTCGGCGGGGGTTGGGGTCGGCGGGGGTCCGCGGGGGGTCGGCGGGATTCGGGGTCGGCGGGGGGGTCGGTGGGGGTCCGCGGGGGGGTCGGCGGGGGGTCGGGGGTGGGGGTCGGCAGGGTCGGCGGTGGGGGTCTGCGGGGGTTGGGGTCGGCGGGGGTCCGCGAGGGGGTCGGCAGGAGTCGGGGTCAGCGGCGGTCCGCGGGGGGGTCGGCGAGGGGGTCGGCAGGGGTCTGCGGGGGGGTCGGCGGGGGTCCGCGGGGGGGTCGGCGGGGGGGTCCGCGGTGGGGGTCGGGGTCGTGCGCACGACTTACGCTGACCCTCTGCTCAGCGTAAGTCGTGCGCCACTCTGGTCATGTCGTGCGCACGACTTACGCTGAACGAAAAAACCTTCGGTTTTTAGAGGGTTTCGGTTTTCGGATGTTCGGATAAAAGGTAGTCTACCTGTAGTAGCTTTGCATGCTCTGAATCAGGAGAGAGTGCATTTAGTGGGAGAACACAAGGCCCAGTTGGAATACCTACGGTGCCAAGTCACTGAGGCCAAGGGAAATGAGTTAAGGTTGCTGGAGAAGAACGCCCGCTTGGCAAGGCAGATTAGGGAACAGGAAGAGAAAGTACAGGAGGTAAAGGCAGCGTATAAACTAGCGAGCGAACAGGGGTTTGAGGAGGCAGCCCACAGCCCCTGTAGAGAGAGGATAGAAAATCTGAGCTGGGCCCTCCGGAAGGCAAAAGGCATGGTGTGCCTCATAAGCCCAAAGGCAGGCCAGGCAGATTTTATGGGGAACGAGGGGAGGACAGTTCCAACGTCACCGGTAGTGTCTAGGGACGACCCGGTTGAGAGAGAGGCGACCTCACGACCACCACCCGTAGCGCCAAGTTTCAGCGAGGTTTGGCAGCAAGGGGGGGTGGAACCCGGGGTGGAGCCCGGAGTGGAGCCAGAAGTGGAGGCGGAGGTAGAGCAACCCCCGCCCGAGAGGTCGGAGGCCGGACCAATGTGCCCAGCACGGCATCGGAGGTTCGGCCCACCCGCCAATGGCGACATTGAGGGACCCCTCCAAAACCAGTTCGTATTACCCTTTAACGCCCAACAGCTTAGGGCTATGGTCAGCCATCTCCCGAGGCTCTCCGAGAAGGGAGACCCCTCGATCCACTTCAGGGAAGTAGAGCAAACGGCCAGCATCAACGACTGCAATGACGCTGAGAAGGCCAAAATGCTGCTATTCTCCCTGGAGAGTAGTCTCCTCCAATCCCTGTCTGACAAGTGCAGAAGGGGGCAGTGCGGGTATGAGGAGCTTAGAGATGCGGTTCTGGAGACCATGGGGATGGATGGATGGAAGTCCTTTCTCCCGTGTGAAGAAGACGATCCAGCTCTCGGGGGAAACCCCGCAGGCTTTTGCGGACCGGCTGTGGCCGGTGTACCGGAGGGTCTGTCCGGGAACGCCAGGCCGGGCGTTCCTGAATGGGGATTCCCTGACGCATTGGCTCCGTTGCCTGGTGGCGAACAGCTTGCCATAGGTCCGGGCCAAGGCAGAAGCCTGGTTCGACCCCAAAAATCCCCAGACCACCGAACTTACGGTAATTAGGCAGCTCACTCTGGCTTACAAAAATGGCAGGGGAGCCGATGCACACCCACCCAAGGGAACGGTGCATGAGGTAAAACCCGGACCGGGTAGGAAAGAGTGGCACCAGGAAGGGAGTAACCCCCCTAACACCAAGACCAATTGTTACGGGTGTGGGAAGGATGGTCACTGGTGGAAGGATTGCAAAAACCCTTGGAAAGATAACAAGGGAAAGCAGCCCACAGCCCCAGCCCAAAAGGCGGGGGCAGGGATCCCTTCCGCAGAGGTCGAGTCACTTTTGGACGCCATGAGGTCCTTGCTGACTGGCCAGGGGAGAGTAGCAGCCGCCACCAGTGCTCTCACCCCGTCCGCCCCATCCAACCCACAGCCGTGACTAGAGCCAGCGCAGCCTGTTTATCTGTGTTCTCTCCGATATGATGAGTGGAAAAGACCCCTTTTGGAGATGGAGGTGGAGAAGGTGACGAGGACCTAACTGTTAGACATGGGAGCATCATGCACCGTGGTCTACTCAGCTAATCCCATCACCTCACCTCTCTCCAGCGGGTCCCATACAGACTATCGGGGTTCACGGGTAGGGAACAGGCTGGCTCGTTTTCCATCCCGCTCGCCATTTGGTTAGGACCGCTCCGCTCCAAGTGGACCTGTGTCCTGATGAAATGGGACGTGGAGGGTGGAAGAGGGGTCCTGGAAGCTGACTTTATTGTAGGCCACGGGATCCTAGTGGATTTAAGGAATCACTGCCTTTGGGGGGCAGGTAGAGTAAAGAACGGAGAGATCGTAGTAATCCAGGGAAAGGAGGGGAAGGGGACCCTCTGCACCATGAAGCCCAAAGAGGATTATAACCTCGGGCTCATGGTCAGCAACACCCCACCAGAGTTCCAGGCATTTGTGCAGGCCCACCTGGCCACATTTGCCACTCACAAGCACGACTGCGGGAGGGTCACAGGGTTTGAGGTCAGGGTAGGCGGGAACCCCATGGCCCGACCACAGGAACAGTATAACTTCCCCAGGGAAGCAGAACCAGACATGGAAGCAGCCATGTCCTCGTTAGTGCAGCAGGGAGTTCTGAGACTGATAGCTACCCACGTGAATTCTCCATTATGGCCGGTCAGAAAGCCGGACAATTCCTGGAGGGCCATGGTAGGCTATCGGGTGCTCAATAGTAACATCCCAGCCTGCGCACCCACAGTAGCAGCAGTTGCCGACCTCATCAGGAGTATTCCAGCATCTGCAACCACTTTCACGGTGCTGGATATTTCAAATGGGTTTTGGTCCATCCCTGTAAGGAGGGAGGATCAGTACAAGTTTGCCTTTACGTTTAAAGGGCAACAGTACACGTGGAACTGTTTGCCTCAGGGCTTCCACAACAGCCCCAGCATTTTCCATCAGTGCATGGCCAACAGTTTGAAGGATTTTAGCCAGCCCAGACAGTTGGTTCAATATGTGGATGACCTGCTCCTGTTCACTGATTCGAAAGAGGAGCATGGCCCACTATTGGCCGAACTGCTGGAGCTGTTAGGACAGAAGGGTTTCAAGGTGAATCCCAAGAAAGCGCAGATCGGCCAGCAGGAGGTGAAATTCCTCGGTCTGACCGTGCGCGCTGGAGAAAGGGCCATAGATAAGGCTAGGAGGGAGGCGGTACAAGAACTACCGGTCCCTAGCACAGTAACGGGTGTGAGGTCATTTCTGGGGCTGACCTGGTACTGTAGAGATTTCATTGAGGACTATGCGGCTACCGCAGCCCCTCTGCTCTGACTCCTACACAAGGGAGTGGAGTGGCTTTGGGATGAGGGTTGCCAGGCAGCATT
The DNA here is from genome assembly GCF_052327205.1 of Somniosus microcephalus. NCBI lineage: Eukaryota > Metazoa > Chordata > Chondrichthyes > Squaliformes > Somniosidae > Somniosus > Somniosus microcephalus. Next base: position 204,532,529 of record NC_140993.1, on the reverse strand, counting down.
TGTCAGGCTCAAGAAAGACTTGCAGACCGCGCCAGCTCTAGGGGCCATAGATGGGGGGAAAGAGTTTTTCCTGGAGGTAGCAGCCAGCGGGGACAGCCTGAGCACTGTGCTACTCCAAGAGCGGCACGGCCGGCTGCGGCCGGTGGTCTACTCCTCCAGGATACTCACTGATGTGGAAAGGAGCTATTCCAACTGTGAGCGGCACCTTTTGGCCACACATTGGGCTGTGAAAAGATCACTGATCTTCACAGGCACCTCTCCCATCACCCTCCTCACCCATCACACACCCACCCAGATGCTTCTGGACGGGAGGATCAAGGATGGAACAGTGAGCAGTGCCCGCATTGCTCGCTGGACCTTGCTCCTCTCACAGATGGATCTGAAGGTGAAGGGTCTCTGTGAGCCAAAGCTCGCAGCCAACCTGGTATATCCTGGAACAGCCCACCGGTGTTCCATTGAAGGGGTTTGGGAAGGAAACATAGGTTTACGGGCCGGGATACATCCCACAGGCCGCGAGATCTAGGTAGATGGTTCCAGCACGGTATCTGCTGGCGAGCGTCTCATGGGGTGTGGAGTTTACGACCCAGTGGCAAACATTGCCCTGGCGATTAAGCTCCCCAGCATCATGAGCGCCCAGCAGGCTGAACTGTCCGCGGTGGTGTACGTTGTTACACACCCCGAAATCTTCCCCACCCCATACATGATTTGCTTGGACAGCATGTTCACGTACAATTCGTGTACGGAGTACTTGGCCATCTGGTCCCGCCGCGGATATACCTCCACTGACGGGAGACCCCTCACAGTAAAACCCCTGTTGGGAAAGATCCTGGCAGCAGTGAGGGAGGAAGGGGAGGTTTTCATTCACAAGGTGAAGGCCCATTCCTCCACAGAACCCCACGGCCAAGGCAACCAGCAGGCTGACGTGCTCGCCAAGGAGGGTGCCCGCACAGGCACTTTCTGGGACCCATTTGGCGGTCAGACGTAGGGACGGGACCCAAGGGAGTGTAGGGGTAGCGTTCGCCCCGGATCTTAAGACGGTCCAAGCCCAAGACCCCGTCCTAAAAGCAGTCCTCAGCGCAGTTGCTGAGGGAAAGGGAATAGAAGGTCCGTATGGCACAGCGACTCTCCGTTAAAGAGGGTATGCTGTTCTGGGGGGAACAGTGGGTTGTGCCACAGCAGCACTGGAGGGAATTCCTTCAACTGGCCCATGAGGGTCCAGGAGCGGGACGCCTGAGACCACCTGGCAGCGGGTGGAACAGCCGGGATGGTGGCCGGGACTCAGGGATGATGTCCACAAGTTCTATGCAGGCTGTCTTTTGTGTGCTGCGAACAATCCTGACCCCCGCAAAAGGAAGGTACCTATGGGACACGTCAGGAGGGTAGAGGGACCATGGCAGTCGATACAGGTCGACTACATCGGGCCCCTGCCCACCGCCCAGGGAGGCTATAAGTACTGCCTAGCCCTGGTGGTCGTGTTTACCAAATGGGTAGAGGCCTTTCCCTGCAGAGCCGCCAGAGCTCTGGGTACTGCCAGGATCCTGGTCCGGGAAGTGTTCTCACTGTGGGGACTACCACAGTTTGTGGAGTCTGACCAAGGGAGTCACTTCACCGGACAGGTGATGCAGAACACCCTTATGCTGTTAGGCATTGAAGGGAAATGGCACGTGGCCCACAACCCGCAGTCATCAGGGATTGTGGAGCGTATGAATCGGACCCTCAACGAAAGGTTAAGAAAGGAGACGGTGGACTCGCCCCGTAAATGGGCCGAGGTCTTACCGTTGGTTTTGATGGGGATCCGGGCCAGTCAGACTAAGAGCACGGGGTATTCCCCGTACGAGCTAATGACTGGCAGGGTTATGCGGACCCCCACCCGTGTACTAGCCCGGTGCTTACGGAAGGTCAGCTCAGAGAGGTTAACCGGGACAGGTTCGTCCAAAACCTCTTTGAGCACCTGAAGCAGGTCCATGAGCAGGCGACTGGGAACATGGGAAGGCAGCATTGGAGTAACCGATTGCTGCTTGAACCGAGAAAGCACCACGAGTGGGAGGTAGGAGATCAGGTCATGGGAAGAAACTATGCCCGAGTAGGGAATTTGGAGCCATTGTACATGGGGCCCTACAGTATTGTAGATAAAGCCAGCCCCATGGTTTTCGCCGTGAAGATGCCCCGGCGTACAAAATGGTTTCATATCAACCAGTGTAAGCTGTTTACCCCTGAAAGGGGAAAACAGCCAGTTGGGAAAAGGGCTGAGGATAAAGATCCTCAGCCTGCAGCAGGAGCGAGTTCACAGACTGCACAGGCAGGCGCTGTGGCTTGCTTGAAGGGAGGGGCCATCCCGCCCATCGATTGGGAAACTCCCCCACTCTTATGGAATCCAGATGAGGGGGAGGGACCTGAGGGCGAAAACCCCGCCCCGGACCCAGCCATGGGACCTGGGAGTGGAGACTCTCAGCTCGCAGCAGCAGGCTGCGAAAAGTTACCTGCCCCCAGCCCAGGTTCGGGAGGGGTCAAGCCTGAGGGAGCAGCGGTTCAGGTTGAAGGCCCAGCGGCCAAGAAAGCCCCACCCATCAAGGCCCCCAGAAGGCCAGAAGGTCCCCATGGACGCCCCACCCGAGAAAGCCATGGTCACCCGCCCTCCAGTTACCAAGGGCCGCCCCCCGAGCCAGGGAAGGGTCCAAGGACAGAGGTCCTCAGCCTGCAGCCATGGGCTGCGAGGGACCAACAGTGAACGACTGTGTGGTCATGCCGGGGGTGGCGGTGAGCCGCAGTCTGACCAGGGATTAGCCTGGCTGCCCGGAGACGGGCAGCGGATGTATATAGTTTTAGTTTAAGTTTTAGTTTAAGTAAAGTTTAATTATTTAGCTTAAGTTTGGGTGTTTTTGATTTAAGTTAAATAAGGTGATGGGTAGTTTTAAGTAAGCAGTCTGCTAAGAGAGTGTATATTTGGGGTCGAGGTCGCGGGACCCAACCATGCTTCACCAAGCAAGAAGTTTTACGAGTTCGATTTCGCCCACGTGGACAAAACCGAACTCTGCACCACACACCGAGAGTTTTTGGGTAATGCAGGGAGGCAAAGAAGGGGAGTATGGAATGATGTTTTTACTGCGTTTAATACTGGGTCCTCTGTCATCAACAGTTTCGATGACATAGAGTTGCAGACCCAGATAAACGGTTTAAAAACAGTTAAAGAAGATATTATGGATTTGCAAAAGTACGTAGCCCACTTTGGCTACGAAATCCCCCCTCTCCCTGAACACCTTACCAAAATATTCAAAAGCCGTCATAGTTTCGCAGAAACATTTTTACACTCTAGAGCAGAAAACAGTAGAGATAGGGACTAAGATATTGGATATTGTGATTCCACCCTGGAGGGACATTTTCAATAACATAGAGGTCCCTTCGTGGATCAGACTGTCTTCCCACATTCTCGTGGTTTGCCAGTTAGAGATAGTGTTGTATCTAGTTTGCGTTCAATGTAAGGGAAAAGGTCAGTTGTTAGAATTCCGTAACCAGAAGATCTGGAAGGAACATTATGTAAAGGTGGAGGGAGATACACCCGTTTAAGTCTTTTCCTTGTATTTTGATTAAAGGTTGTTGTTTTTTTTGTGTGTTTGTTATTTTTTAATAAAGGTTTTTCTGTTTGTTTTTTTGAGACGCGGTTAATAAAGATGGATGTGTACCAAGTGGTGCAGGGGTGTTGGACACCCTCCATGCTTGGATGTGTGTAAAGTCTGTAATTTGACTCTCTGTATGCTGATGTACACTACATTTTCGCGGAATGGGAAGTGCATGTGTCGTGGGTATATATAGATAGGTAATTACAGGGGAAGGTTGACTATGGAGGGTCAGAAATTTTTTGCTCATTTTGTAAAAGTATGATACTTGAAGCAAGTTTTAGTATCACAGGGGGGAGTGTAAGATTCGCAAAATTTCTACATTTCCCCAAGGTTATTAATAAGAAAAGGGACCCTGCATGGACAGATTAAAGAAAAGGAGTACCCAAAATGGCGTCCGTGCCTCGTGGCAGAAAGCCTGTGAGATTTTTAAAACTTGGACTCTGCGACGCAGGCAGCTTGTGGAGAAATCGAAACCAAAGCTGCAGTTTCTGTGAAGAGAGACTTTGCAATTTTAAAACCAAACAGGACTTTGAATTATGTATTAGATCAAATTGGAGACAAATCAGAATTCAGTTAGGCCTATAGTTAAGGCCATCAAGCAGTTTGCATAAATAATCGGCAACAGATTAAGGAAGCCATCGAGGCTGGACAGGCCCATCAAGGTGCATTCTAAACAAAACAAGTCAATTATCGGGCCGGTAGATGCGATAACTAAAAACAGTTCGAGTAGACTGCCACCGTTATTTAAAATAGCCCGCCAAGATTAAGACAAAGAACTAACCTGATTTGGCGCGCAGGTAAGGGCCATCCAAAGGAGTATAATTGTAGACCCACCGGTAACCTTCGCGCTCTGCTCTCAGCCTTTGCTCCGGCTCCAGCCCCTCGCCGCTGCTGCTCTTCCTCCGTCCTGCGCTTACCCCGTGGCCTTTGCCCGTGCCTTTCCCCACTCCATCTGGAATCACCCAGGCACTGCATTGGGCGGACACAGACAATTCAGGCTAGGCGAGGCGGGACGCGACGAGGCGAGGAGGCAAGACGAACTGAGGAAGACAATGGAGGAGACGAACTGAGGAAGACGACTGAAGACAAGCTTCGAATCATCGGGCCTTCAGTCTCAGCTGACCTGCGACTATCTTCATACAAACTCAAACTGTCGGCCGAGGAAGAGGAACCATCATCCCTGCAAAGTAAAGTACCCAAGCAGAGACTTTAACTTTGGGGTACTTGTACCTGGACAACGCCCTTGCAGCACCCGGAGACCACGTGATGACAGCAGGCTCCAGAGAGCACCAAGAGCAAACCCCGAACCCCACCGCTGTTTTGAATTCAGCAGATCCTTTTGATTGGTGAGCATGAAGTTCTGACCCCTCATAGCTTAATCTAGTTAGGTATAGGGGGTGGGATAAGGATAAGGGGATTGTTAAGATAGTTGTTTTCCCTCGGTGTGCCGTGTGTTCCCCATTCCCTGTATAAGTATAGTTATTTTGTCTTTGCCTGTAAAAGTGTATACTCGTAACTTTTTCATAAGATTGTGTTAAATTTTCTTCTTCATTAAAAATCTTGGTTTTTGCTTACATCCAATCACCTGTCTACTCGAGTCTTTTTTTCTGTATCGCCGCCTTGTACTTAAGTCTGGTGTCTAGAACCCAGGGGCATGGGAGCGATTCGAACCGCTCAGTCAGAGGCATAACTGACTGGGCGCATGCGCCACCCCACACTCCCCCTACAGCCTCCAGGTACAAAACCAAGGTTTCTGGCCTAGTTCATTTGCTTGCTTTATTAGGCCAGAGCGAACTGAGCATGCTCATACTAAACCATGTGATAATGCATTACATTTTACAATATTTCTATTGATTGAAATGGGTGAAGATGTAAACATCTTGCTTTCCACGTTCTCAGATTTCTTATCTCTTCCCAACTATGTGACAATTCGTACGTTTCTACATAATTGTAGTGTATGTGCCTTTAAGAGCCCCATGTGTACTGTAATGCCGGTAATGGCCACTCGGGCTATATAAGCCTGTATATTGTGTTGTATCAGTTCGTTCCCCTCCAGACTTTGTTTAGTAAACACCTATGAAACCAACTCCTGTCTTCAGTGTCTCTATCAACACACGGACACAACAGTGGTGACGAATTGGAAACGGACTTACCTGCAATTCGGCAGCAGCTCAAGGACATCGATTCCTCTGGCGTCCAAAGTTGAAGAAAAATCAAGAAAAAGAAAAAGCTGTGGTTTCACCAGCTAGCCAAGCTGGTGGCAGGTACTGCAATAATCCTTCCTGGGTGTCGGGCTGGTGCTCCAGCGGCTGGCTCTACAGCTAGGCCAAGCAGCGAAAGCGGAGGCAAGCAGTAACAGACGGGGAGGGAGCACTCGGGAGACGGCCGGCGCTGCAAGCAGGTCGGCGTTCAGACCTAGAGAGAGAGTCCGGCGGGAACGAGTCTCCAACTGTAAATAAATAAATAAAAAGAACGGAAACCGCGGGAAACAGCATTGTCATCGGCAGCAGCGGCGGGGAAGCGCCATATCTTTTCTGCAGAAAAGAAAGAAAAGCGCGGGAAGCGCCATTTTATTTCTAGGATGCCTAAGTCTGGCAATATTGATGCTTTTGATAACGAGATAGAGGATTGGACCACATATGTGGAAAGAGTGGAGGTATATTGCACCGCAAATGGAATAGAAGATGAAAAAAAAGCTTCAGTACTGCTAAATCTAATGGGCGCAAAGACATACGGGCTGTTACGAAATTTAATCACTCCAGCCAAACCAAAGGACAAGAATTTTAAAGAAATTGTTGATACCCTACAGGAGCACTTAAACCCAACAGCGCTGCTGATAGCGGAACGATTCAAATTCTTCAAGAGAAATCAACACAAGAATGAAAGTAATGCTGATTACCTCACCAAATTAAGAAAGCTATCAAAACACTGCCAATTTGAGGCAGGACTAGCAGATTATCTTCGAGACAAATTCGTCTGCGGTCTCTTAAGTGAAGGAACACAGAAAAGGCTGCTTTCTGAAAAAGATTTAACACTAGACAAGGCTTTCAGTATGGCTGTATCATACGAAGCAGCCGCAAGAGGAGCTGCAGAGATACAACAAAAGACACAGGACTTCGGCACCCATGAAATGACACAGGGTTTTGAGAGATATTATCGTTGCGGCAGATCCACCCATGACCAGAAGGACTGCTGGTTCAAGGACAAAGCATGCAGGCAATGCGGAAAGATTGGACACATTGCACGGGTATGCCGATCTGGACAAAAAAAATCCACAGACAGGAAAAAAAAAGTCAATAAAGAAAAGTACAGAAAGGTACAAATGATGACGGACAGTAGCTCCGAAGACCAGAAGAGCGATAGCGACTCCGAAAACAAGAGACTAAGCTGTCTCAAATTACATAATGTAATTGCCAAAGATGATTACCAGACCATTTGGGTTACCCTCACGATAGCAGGGTCCCCAGTTAAAATGGAGCTAGATACAGGATCAGCTCTAACCGTCATAAATCGACGAGATTACGAGCGGCTATTTCCGCATATACCTTTAAAAGACACATCCATTATCTTGAAAACATATACGGGGCAGAAAGTATACCCCAAAGGAAAAATAAGGGTGCCTGTTGTATACAACGGCAAGGAAATACAAAAGTTGTATTTATACATTCTACAAGATGGTGGTCCACCGCTGTTGGGACGTGAATGGATCAGGAAAATACGTTTAGACTGGCACTCCATTCAGGCACTGACAGTGACCAGTAAGAAAAAAAACGATGATGACGTCACACCTGAACGATTAAAAGACATCTTGGCCAACGCCAAAGAAGTGTTTCAAGAGAAACTAGGAACCTTGAAAGGCATCACCGCCTCAATAAAAGTGGAAAATGCAGCAATTCCCAAGTTTTTTAAGGCAAGACCGGTGCCATACGCAATTCGTCCAGCAGTCGAGGCAGAGCTGGAGAATTTGGAAAAGGCAGGCGTATTATCCAAAATAGATTGGAGCGAGTGGGCAACACCCATCGTTCCAGTCATGAAGAAAGCATTGAATAATAAATCTGAAGAACAGAGAAAAATTCGCATCTGTGGAGACGTCAAGGTGACTGTAAACCCGGTCCTTCACATGGTACAGTATCCTCTTCCGAGGATAGAAGATATTTTCGCCTCACAATTAAGGTCGTTCCTGGGATTAATAAATTACTATCATAAATTTTTACCGAACTTATCAACTCTTCTACACCCTCTTAATGAACTGCTACAAACAGGAGTAATTTGGAAATGGAGCAAAGACTGTAAACGTGCCTTCCATAAATGCAAAGACTTAATCACGTCCAAAGAAGTTTTGGCTCATTACAACCCATCACTGCCAATCAGACTGGCGTGCGATGCATCCCCTTACGGCATAGGAGCAGTATTATCGCATAAATTCCCTGATGGCTCGGAACGGCCGATAGCTTTTGCGTCACGCTCATTGAACTTAGCTGAGCATAACTATGCCCAAATCGACAGGGAAGCACTCAGCCTAGTATGGGGAGTGAAGAAATTCAACCATTACCTACATGGACAAAAATTTACCTTGTTGACTGACCATCAACCCCTCATCTCCATATTCAACCCTAAAAAGGGTGTTCCCATTATGACAGCGCAAAGGCTACAAAGGTGGTCCGTTTTTCTAGGGGCACACCAATACAACATAGAATACAAAGGATCAAAACAGCATGGGAATGCTGATGGGTTATCGCGCCTACCGTTGCCAACGGTAGAAGAAGCACCTACCGTAGACCCAGTGGAGATTTTCCACTCTACCATAGTCGAATGTCTACCAGTAACAAATTCTGCCATTGAAAGGGAAACTAGAAATGACCCGACTCTCTCACGAGTCTACGATTTAACAGTGAAGGGATGGCCAGCACATGGCGAACCACTGTTGCCAGCATTCTCGCAAAGAAGAGAACAACTGTCAGTGTGCCAAGGAACCTTGATGTGTGGATCCAGAGTGGTGATTCCACCCAAACTCCAGGATAAAGTGCTAAAGGAGCTTCACGAGGGGCATCTGGGTGGAGTGAAAATGAAGAACCTAGCCAGAGCGTTTGTATGGTGGCCAGGTATCGATGGAGACATCGAAGAAATGACCAAGAGCTGCCTAGGATGCCAGAAGCTCCAAAACGCTCCACCCCAAGCCCCTCTACATCCATGGGAGTGGCCCTCATCTCCCTGGCAAAGGGTACACATCGACTTTGCTTGTCCATTTATGGACTCAATGTTCTTAATCGCGGTTGATGCACACTCCAAGTGGCTGGAGGTAATAAAGATGTCCTCCACCACCACGGAAAAAACCATCACAGTATTAAGGACCATATTTGCCAGGAATGGGCTGCCGGAACAGATCTGTTCTGATAATGGACCGCAATTTGTGTCCGAAGAATTCAGGAAGTTCTTAAAAAACAATGGGGTTAAGCACTACACGTCCGCCCCATACCATCCCGCCACCAATGGATTGGCTGAAAGGTTTGTCCAGACCTTCAAGAAGGCCATAAAGGCCATGGGTAATGAAGACATAAAACTTCAGCACAAGGTGGATAACTTCTTGTTCGCATACAGGAATGCAACACATATGGTTACAAACCAAACTCCCGCCATGATGTTCTTCAATAGAAGCCTAAGATGCTGGCTGGATTTGATCAAGCCCAACATCAGAAGGGACGTAGAGAACCGGCAATTTCAAGGCATGAATGAAAGGCCAACTAGAACCTTCCAGATAGGTCAACAAGTTTTGGTCCGGGACTACCGTACCGAGAAATGGCAGCCTGGAACTATTTGCACACGACTAGGACCGCTGATGTATACTGTGGACATCGGAGAAAGCATAATAAGGCGCCATGCTGACCAAATCATAGAGTCATCCGAAAAGGGACAACCTACACCACAACTCTATACGCCTAACGATGAAGTAGAGATACCCATATCTACCTCCGATCCGGTGATACTGGAACCCGATGAACCCGACACTGGCATTCAAGCCGAATCAGCCTTGCCAAAAGAACCTACTACACCACCAGAAACTACTACACCACCGAGGCGTTATCCGGACCGAGTCAGGAAGCCTCCAGAGAGACTGACTTATAATTAATTAACTGCAGCAATGTGTAGATTATTTTTCTTGTAACATGTAATTAATAATTACTTAAAATATTATGTACTGGTTGGCTAAAAGGGGAGGAATTGTAGTGTATGTGCCTTTAAGAGCCCCATGTGTACTGTAATGCCGGTAATGGCCACTCGGGCTATATAAACCTGTATATTGTGTTGTATCAGTTAGTTCCCCTCCAGACTTTGTTTACTAAACACCTATGAAACCAACTCCTGTCTTCAGTGTCTCTATCAACACACAGACACAACAATTACAATATTAAAAGCAATAGTTACAATACAACTCCCTATAAGTTGTATTGGACCTACACTTTATCAATAACTTGAATTAATTAGCTGATTTCCTTACTAAGGAGCTATTTTTCCATTGGGCTAACAAGATTAGTATATCTCTCTTATTTCTATTCTCACATTCCTTTCCTGTTGCATTTAATTAATGTTTCCTCATATAAAACTCTCAGTTCTACGTTTGTCTTTGATTATGTACCATTCAACATTGGTCTGATTCTAAAATCTAATTGAAGGACAATATGTTACACAGATGTTCTGTCCTTGAACCTACAGATCAATGTGTTAACGATTGACATGAGTGAAAATAACACAACCTTCAAACAAATCTTTGTTTCTAACTCCCTTAACTTGGTAAAGTATCTTCTGCTGAGATCACCAAACCATGCTTTAATTAGATTTCAATGGGCTAGTGCCAAACAGTGCCATGTTCAAGGCTCAGAGAATGATAAGTTGTCAGGTGGGATTTGTCTTTCATTAAAATGGTGACATAGCAGAAACTGAAGCCTCTGCCATGCTGCTTCTTCTGGTTTTTAAACTACTGAAGATGGCAGTTTGCATATAAACCCTTTTCGGCCTATGTCTCCTAACACTTACATCTGACTTGTAAAGTTGTGGGTTCATGCCCCGCTCCAGGATTTGAGCACGTGATATTTCAGTGCAGTACTGAAGGATGCAATACACCATTTCGCATTGGGAAGTGCGCCTGGAGCTTAGATGCACATCGTATATGGTTATCCCTCTGATTTTCTGTTGTGGGATCTTGTGTGTGAATTTGCTGCTGGTTTTTAGCCACTCTTAAAAAAAATAGTTGTGTTGTGTTACAGGGGGTCTATGGAATTTTTATAACATGGGAGGGGGTCCTCAGAAGCAAAAAGGTTGAGAACCCCTGGCATAGAGAGTTCTCTTGCTAATGACCAATGACGACCTTCCTAAATCACTACCCCCGAAAAACAGAGCAACTGATTATTTATCTCATTTGCTGTTTTGGTGGCTTGGTTTACCTATATAACAGTATGACTGCACTTCAAAAGTAACTTATTGGCTGTGAAGCACTTTGGGTCATGATAAGAGCCTATATACATGCAAGTTTCTTCTTTAACAGCAGCCTTATTAAGGTCTTGTACAAATTCAGTGTCATCTCCGTGCTTTCGTGTTCTATGCCTCCAGGTACAAAACCAAGGATTCTGGTCTAGTCCAGGAAAGAATTGGTGTCCATGTTTGGGGATTGTACTGTTTCCAACCTTACATTTTCCTCTTCTGCCTATGATGGCGTTCAGTTATAAGTGGGATAGTGCTTTCAAGTGTCTCTGTTGGATGTACAGTCAGGGTGAAACGCATTAACTGAAGCAGATGTTGCAGCTGCAGTATAAATAGGATCCCGATGATAATTTTGTTCTACTTCCTTTTGCATCTCAACTAGACTCGAATAGCAAAACGCAGCAGAAAGCTGGTCGACTATGACTGCGCACGACATCACTTAGAATCTTTGCAGCATTCAAGGCGAAGGGACGATAGCAAGCTCACCAAGGTACGTTGCTAGAAAGGATTTATGTTAATGATTTGAAATCGTTCCTCTCGACATTGTATTGCCAAGGTGAAATTAGATACACACAGCATTGATCCATCAACTGTAAGCAAGTGAAATATTTGAAAGTTGGTTCATATGTCTCACCAGGTTTATACAAGACTGACCCCTGAACAGCAGCAAATGTTAAAGTTCTCCAAAATATGATCTGTCTTTAAAGGATGTGGGCATTGCTGGCAAATCTAGCATTAATTTCCCATCCCTAGTTGCCCTAAGTTTGACACAATTGAATGGCTTGCTCAGCAACTTCAGAGGGCAGTTAAGAGTCAACCACTCTGGTGTGGGCTTGAGTCACATATAGGCCCGAGGTTAAGACAGCATGGGGGAAAAATTCAGTATCGGCCCGTTTGGGGTGCCATTATCGGCCGTGCACAAAGTTTAGCGCCTGGTGCTAATTATCGCCTCCGACAGCAAACTTGGCTTTTATCGCCCCTGGAGGTGATTGGAGCGCTAAATCAGGCGCTTCACACCTGTCTTAAGACGCAAATGCCGAGGAGCGAGGCGCTACCTCAGAGTGCTGGCGAAGCAAGGAAGAACAAATCAAAATAAACCTGCAAAGTGCTGCTCAGTACTCAAAATTCCTTCACACAGTGTTGAATCTCTCCAGAAGTCAATCTCTCTCTCTCTCAGAATGCGTGGTGCAAAAATGTCACCGACAAAAAAAGGCAGGAAGCGGCCGCCTTTAAATAGGGCTCCCCTAGTCCCTTTCTGACAGCATACCACTCCCCTGAACCTGTCGTTGCTAACGGCAGGCGGTAAGGGAGGGGGCGCCACTCAATTTTCGTTCCGGGGCACTAATGGGGCATTGCGTGCTCGACTGACGTCACGATCTGCCTGTGCAGGAGATCATGGCGGTAGTGTTTAGCGCCGCCGCAAAATGTCCAGTTAATTTCGCGAGCGGCGCAAACATCTCCGCGCCCGGGCGCTAGTTGCTTTGCGCCCCAATTGGCGCCCTCTTAAAGCGCTAATGGGAGGCGCAAACAACTGAATTTTCCCCCCCATGTGTCATTCTCTAAACAACATCAGTGAACAGTTGGGTTTTTATGACAATCCAACAGCTCCATGGTCACGTTTACTGATATCAGCTTTTTATTTCTGGATATTTTTTAAACTGAATTCAAATTCTCAAACTGCCATGGTGGGATTTGAACTAGTGCTTTGGATTATTAGTTCAAGCCTCTAGTTTACTAGCCCAGTAACATAACCACACCATAGCTGGAACATACTTTGTCATGTTTATAAATAGAAGATGGCACGCTAAGAGTAGGTTTCCAACTTTGTGTTGCTAACAGGGAATTTTGCCTGCCAAGCATACGCATTGGAAATTCTTACATCTACAGCCTATGATGTGGGGATAGGGCACGCCCAGGTTTTTGATCTGCGCTCCCAGCAGCAGGCCTCACCGCTGGCAGCAGGAAGTCAGAAAATTGCCCCTAGTGATGCAGTTGGTAGGATCTTCCCCTCATATCTATGATCAATGGTTTCTATAACGGGCGGTTGATCCCCAGTGCCCGTTTTACAGCCAGGCAGCAAGTTGAAAATCTACTCAAGCTCTCTCTAGTCTAACCCAACAAGTTACCTCAGTCCCACCTCAAAAGAGGCAACATATGTGGCATTGTTTCCCCCCATTTGTAAACCAAATTAGGTTTGCTTGATTTGAGATTGCTGAATTATGGCCAATTTTGTACTGTACTCCAGGGCCCAAAAGGAACCATACAAACTCATTTCACCTAGGACCCTTACAGCCAGCAGATAGAGGAAAATGAAGACCCTTTTCAAAGCATCTCCCTTAAAGTGTTGGGTTGACAATGATACATCCCACTGCTCGACAAAATAGCCAATGAACCCTGATGAAATTTCTTTGTCTGTTATGTGCTCAAGTCCCACTTCAAGGACCTTGAACACATAGATCTAGGCTCACACTCCAGTGCAGAGCTGAGGGAGTGCTGCACTGTCGGAGGTGCCACCTTTTGGATGAAACGTTAAACCAAGGCCCCGTCTGCTCTCTCAGGTGGACATAAAAGATCCCATGGCAATATTTCGAAGATGAGCAGGGAAGTTATCCCCAGTGTTTATATTTTTATCCTTCAATCAACATAACAAAAACAGATTATCTGGTCATTATCACGTTGCTGTTAGTGGGAGCTTGCTGTGCGCAATTGACTGCCGTGTTTCCCACATTACAACAATGACTACAATCCAAAAATACTTCATTGGCTGTAAATCGCTTTGAGACGTCCGGTGGTCGTGAAAGGCGCTATATAAATGCAAGTCTTTTTTTATCCCATTTAAAATTAATGGGTTAGGGCCTCCATTAAAATAATGAATGTGTTAAAGGCTCATACACTAATATCGCTGACAATAATTTTAAGTTTAATCCAGGCACTGGCAAGAGGAAGTGCATAGATTGATTCACCCTAGTAATGTCTCAGTGTGTTTTTAGTTTGTGCTGGGTGGTTGGTTTGGGTGGAGATGGGGTTGCACTCAAACACCGACGTAGTACATTTTAGTAGTTATTTCCTCCTACTCAACCTTTGCAATGGCTGAAACCTCCTCAAAAGCATTTTTGTCATTAAAGGTTTCCAGCATTTCATATTCCAAGACACAGCCACTTACTTTTAAGTGTCCGCATCCCTTCAATTTTGAGCAGCGACCTTTTAAGAGATGCAATATTATGTGGGGCTCCTTCATCTCACTCCATTCACAAGCTCAAGCTGTGCAGGGAGTATGTTTAAATTATATTCACTCACTGGCCTTGCAACCAGACCATAATATCCTGATATATGCGCCCAGCGGGTGAGGCTTCTTGTCGATAGAGTGCATTCATAAAATTGATCCTCATCCCCATCAGAGACCACCTGAAAGTTCATCCCAACGTCCTTTTTAAAGACAGGAGTCATGAAGTTCTTCTTGAGGGTTTTTGGGGGTGATTTTGGGGTGCGTTCCTCATCCTGTCTCAAATCTGGGGCTGCAGGTACTTGAATAGAGCTGTTGGGTACCTACCTTTGGATTTTTCACATGACTGGGGCACCTCAGGTGGGAGGGGTGGGTTAGCCGGCCTTCAGTTTTGCCACTGTCCATAATGTAATTGATCTTTTTTGATCTCACTACAGAAAGTTCCGTTCAAAATTTAAATTTCCTCAAATCCCCAGCAACCCTTCTTCAACAGTACGTCCCAAACCCATAATCTCCAACACCTAGAAGGACAAGGGCAGCAGACGCATGGGAACACCACCATCTCCAAGTTCCCTTCCAAGTCACACACCATCCTGTAATGATCAGTAACATGTCATTCTAGAATGGTACACTAGGTGGAGCTGTATGTTTAGTAGTGGGCTACCCACAAGGCACTAGTCAAGATGGATGCCTGTACACTAGTCCACATGGCTGAATAAATGACTAGCTCAAGCTAGCTGTTCATAATGAAAACGTCTATTTATTTATGAACATAACACATCCCAAGTTGAAACTATATCACCGTTCCTTCATCGTCACTGGATCAAAACCCTGGAGCTCCCTACCTAAGCGCTGTGGGAGTACTTTCACCGCACGGATTGCAGCGGTTCAAGAAGGCGGCTGACCAGCACCTTTTCAAGGGCAACTAGGGATGGGTAATAAATGCTAGCATTCCCAATGACATCCACATCCTGTGACTTAATTTTAAACACTGAATGTCAGGAACTTACTAGCAAAGGGCGCAAAGGAGGGAAATAAATCATAATATGCCCGACTATTTGTGGGTGGATATTTGTGTTCCCAGCCTCAAAACCTTTGCAATTTCAGACAAGGATAAAACGAGGGCTAGGAGTTGGTGTAAATTCTTTATCTGCCCACCCAGATAACAGTACTGATGCATCCTCAGAGCCCAGGAATTTCCATGCTAGCATCAGTCCATGAAGTTGGGAAGCATTCATGAACCTGACTGAGCAGGATGATATTCAAACAATCAAGTACCTAAGAATAAGGCAACATTTATTCTGCAAGTTTAGCTTTAGTGCAGAATGATTCCAGCTTCACACTGACGCTAAACTGTCAGTGCAAGTACATGTTGTGTCCGAATAACCACTCAAATTGGTATGGTAATAACTAACTGCTTTTATTTCCAGACCCTCTAAAACATTCCCGTCAAGGAATAATAAAGGAATACAAGAGAAGTGTAGTTGCTACAATGTGCTTACTCCCATCAGGGGGCCCTCTAGTGTACAGTTATATGCAAGTGCCATACAGAGTCAGGGTCCCACCTGATGAAGGGGCAAAGTGGAGAGATTCCATTTGGAAGGGGGCTGTCACACTTTTGGACTGGAGACGACGGGGTATCAAATCGAGTGCCATATCATACCTGGTTTATAAAGTGCTCATGGGATCCATTGAACTTCCGATTGATAAACCTAACGGACCTTTAGAGAGGGAGGATTCTCCCATCCTCACTCTCCAAACATTTAAATTTTAAACCATTGGGAGAGAGCTCTGTTCAAGGTGTATACAGAGCTCTCTCCTGGGTAAGATAGTTAGGGGGTAATTTTGGCTTTGAGCAATCGTGTAAAATGGGCGATAGTGAATCGGGATCCCATTATACACTTCTCCCGATTTTCTTTTCGATTGACTTCAATGGAAATTAAAATCAAGAGAGACGTAAAACAAGCTGTCAATTCACTATCGCCCGTTTTACACTAATACCCAAAGTCAAAATTACCCCATTAGAGCTCCAGCAAATAAGAAAGACTTGCATTAATATTGCCCCTTTCATGAACTCAAGACCTCCCAAAGCTCTTTACAGCCAATGAAGTATTGTAATGTAAGAAACACAGCAACTAATTTGCACACAGCAAGGTCCCACAAACAGAAATTAGATAAATGATCTGATAATTTTTTTTAAATGATGTTGATTGAGGGATACTTGTTTACTTCGATATAAAGGTAGGATCAAAGAATTGCAGAAATAAATCTGAACCAGAATTTGAATCTGTAAGCATTGGTTTAATGGTATGGCACTTTCCACTTTGTAGGAGGGACAGGAGAATATGGTGAACTTGCCATGTAACCTCCGGTGATCAATATCACGGTTAGGGGTTAATTTAATGCACAAGGACATGGGTTTCAGATCAGACTAAAATATTGCAGAAAAGCCCGAAGCCTCTCACTAGTTGCACTAATGTGAAATTTTCAAATATAGATCTTGCTGTCACCAGAGCCCAGCTTAATTTGGACAACTATCATATTAATTGGACAAATCAAATTGGGCAGGGCTGCCTTGAGGATGAGTTCATTGAGTGTATTAGGGATGGGTTTCTTGAGCAGTATGTAACTGAACCAACCAGGGGGCAAGCAACCTTAGATCTGGTCCTGTGTAACGAGACAGGATTAATTAAAAATGTCCTAGTAAAGGATCCCCTTGGAATGAGTGACCATAACATGGTTGAATTCCATATTCAATTAGAGGGTGAGCAGGTTGGATCTCAAACAAGCGTGCTAAGCTTGAATAAAGGAGACTATGAAGGTATGAGAGCGGAATTGAGTAGAGTGGATTGGGAAAATAGATTAAAGGGTAAGACGATACATGATCAGTGGTGTACATTTAAGGAGTTATTTTACAACTTCCAAAAAAAAAATATTCCACTGAGAAGAAAAGGGTGTAAAAGAAAAGACAGCCATCCGTGGCTAAGTAAAGAAATTAAGGATAGTATTCGACTAAAAACATGGGCATATAAGGTAGCCAAATCTAGTGGGAGGATAGAGGATTGGGAAAACTTTAAAAGACAGCAAAAAATAACAAAGATTGATTAAGAAAGGGAAGATAGATTATGAAAGTAAATTAGCAAAAAATATAAAAACAGATAGTAAGAGTTTTTATAGTTATATAAAAAGAAAAAGGGTGGCTAAAGTAAATGTTGGTCCCTTAGAGGATGAGACCGGGAAATTAATGGTGGGAAATATGGAGATGGCAAAAACACTGAATGAATATTTTGTATCAGTCTTTACAGTAGAAGACACTAAGAATATCCCAACACTGGACAAACAGGGGGCTATAGTGGGGGAGGAGCTAAACACGATCAAAATCACTAAGGAAGTGGTACTCGGTAAAATAATGGGACTCAAGGCGGATAAATCACCTGGACCTGATGGCTTACATCCTAGGGCCTTGAGGGAAGTGGCGGTAGGGATTGTGGATGCATTAGTAATAATTTTCCAAAACTCCCTGGACTCAGCAAAGGTCCCGGCAGACTGGAAAACTGCTAATGTAACGCCCTTATTTAAAAAGGGCAGTAGAGAGAAGGCTGGAAACTATAGACCGGTTAGCCTAACATCTGTGGTAGGTAAAATTTTGGAGTCCATTATTAAGGAGACAGTAACAGTACATTTGGATAATCATAATTTAATAGGACAAAGTCAGCATGGTTTTATGAAGGGGAAGTCATGTTTGACAAATTTGCTGGAGTTCTTTGAGGAAGTAACATATAGGGTGGATAAAGGGGAACCAGTGGACGTAGTGTATTTAGACTTCCAAAAGGCATTTGACAAGGTGCCACACAAAAGATTATTGCTTAAGATAAAAAATCATGGGATTGGGGGTAATATTCTGGCATGGATAGAGGATTGGCTATCTAACAGAAGGCAGAGAGTTGGGATAAATGGTTCATTCTCAGACTGGCAATCAGTAACTAGTGGTGTTCCGCAGGGGTCAGTGCTGGGTCCCCAACTCTTTACAATCTATATTAACGATTCAAAGTTTGCAGATGATACTAAGATGGGAGGGAAAGTAGTGAGTGAGGAGGACATAGACAGGCTAAGTAAGTGGGCAGAGATTTGGCAGATGGAATACAATACTGGAAAGTGTGAGGTTATGCACTTTGGCAGGAAAAATCGTAGAGCAAGTTATTATCTTAATGGCAAGAAACTGGAAAGTACTGAAGTACAAAGGGATCTGGGGGTCCTGGTGCACGAAACTCAAAAGGTTAGTATGCAGGTGCAGCAAGTGATTAAGAAGGCCAATGGAATGTTGGCTTTCATTGCTAGGGGGATAGAATATAAAAATAGGGAGGTATTGCTTCAGTTGTACAAGGTATTGGTGAGACCGCAGCTGGAATACTGCATACAGTTTTGGTGTCCATACTTAAGAAAAGACATACTTGCTCTCGAGTCAGTACAAAGAAGGTTCACTCGGTTAATCCCAGGGATGAGGGGATGGACATATGAGAAGAGGTTGAGTAGATTGGGACTCTACTCATTGGAGTTCAGAAGAATGAGAGGTGATCTTATTGAAACATATAAGATTGTGAAGGGGTTGGATCGGGTGGATGCGGGGAGGATGTTCCCGATGATGGGTGAAACTAGAACTAGGGGGCATAGTCTTAGAATAAGGGGCTGCTCTTTCAAAACTGAGATGAGGAGGAACTACTTCACTCAGAGGGTGGTAGGTCCATGGAATATGCTGCCCCAAAAAGCTGTAGAAGCTACATCATTACATAAATTTAAAACAGAAATAGACAGTTTCCTAGAAGTAAAGGGAATTAAGGGTTACGGGGAGCGGGCAGGAATTTGGACATGAGTCTAGGTTCGGATCGGACATGGCCCTGTGGGTAGCGGAGCGGGCCCAGGGGCCGTGTAGCCTGATCCTGCTCCTATTTCGTGTGTCTAAATCTGTTAGATTCAGGAGATGGTTCACAGATCACAGAAATCACAGAAACCCCACAGTGCAGATAGAGGCCATTTCGGCCCATCGAGCCTGCACCGACACATATCCCACCCGATCCCCGTAACCCCTACACCAACACATATCCCACCCTATCCCCGTATTTAATCCCCCTAACACTAAGGGTCAATTTATCATAGCCAAACTACCTAACCCACACATCTTTGGACTGTGGGAGGAAACCGGAGCACCCGGAGGAAACCCACGCAAACACGGGGAGAATGTGCAAACTCCACACAGACAGTCACCCGAGGCCGGATTCGAACCTGGGTCCCTGGCGCTGTGAGGCAACAGTGCTAACCACTATGCCACCGTGCTGCGATAGTTCTGTGATAGTAGATTGGCGGTTAGGATCAGATCAGCCATGATCTTATTAAATGGCGGAGCAGGCTCGAGGGGCCGATTGGCCTACTCCTGCTCCTATTTCTTATGTTCTTATGTTCTTATGACAGTGTTGTATGAACCTTGAATGAGGGTTAAACTGAAGTGCAATGGAATAGTGACAGACTAATCCCACTGCCATCTTAACCTTTGGAACTATAGGTCTCGTCTGTCTTGGAAGTGAAAGTAAAATAATGATGAGGACAATTGCCCCAATCTCTCCTGCAGGTTGACGGAGAGACCGCTTTTGATTGGCTACATCTCGGTTGCTTAGCATTAATACAAAAGCTGAGTTCTTTGTATTCACTTTTCCAGCAATGTTTGCAATGAAAACAATATCATTTTAAACATAAAACACCAATACTCTTGATTTCTTTTAGGCAGAAGAGGAGTTTCAAAAGGCACAGAAAGTCTTTGAGGAACTAAATACTGACCTGCAGGATGAGTTGCCATCATTGTGGTCAAGGTATTGAACTCCATTCTTTCTCATGTAGTGCAAAACTTGTTATCTAAAAGCATGTTTTACTTCTCTCATTTGTATATCTTCAATGAGGAGTCAAAAGCTTCAATCCAAACAAGATTTTTCTTCACATCATTGAAGCTGATTCAGTCACTGCTTTCAGCAGCTGAGCATGTCCATCACATATTCCTGTCCTTTTAGTCAGAATTCAATATTATGGGCCGGATTTTAATTGCGGGGGGTGGGGGCTGGGGGGTTGGGGAGTCGGTTTGGGTTTGGGGCGGGCAAGCCTTGGTGTTGCAGCAAAATAAGGCCTGGAATATTTTAACTCCTGGGTCTCATTTAATGCTGCCGGCTGAATTCCCACCCATTCCGAGGCCGCCCACCAAGCAGGTAAATGCGTGGGCTCGGCTGCTGAGCTATCGGGCAGAGCTCCCCGTGAAGACCTAAGATTTCCGTGTGGGGTCTGGAGGAGCACTCCTGCAGTTCCTGGCCCCACAAGGAAAGTGATAAAACCTAATGTTAAACTCACCCTTTCAGGCCTCTTCTGGGCCCAATCCACTCCCGCGCTGGGTTGGACTGATGGGAAGCTCACTGCCGTTTCCCACGCAGGTGTCCGAATAAAATTTGCAGCCTGTTCCCGTGATGTCATCGGGACTCAACAGGCATATGTTAAAAAGGACCTCGCCCACATTGGGTAGGTGATCTTGCCACCTGTTCAGTGGAGCAGGTTAAAATAGCGCAGGTCATCTCCCGACTGCACCACGGTGGGTAACTAACCCAGGCTATTTCAACTGCCCATCCATCTGGTTTCCACAGGGCAGGTAAAGCTAAAATTGCCCCCTTGGTGAAAGCACAGTGACACAACACATTAGGGCACCAGCATGTTGTGGCATAGAGTGGGAAGAAGTGCATGCTTGTACATACTTACCCACGGTTTTACTGGTCTCAGCCAAGCTGTCATGGGGAGACGTCAAGCAGAATCTAATGTTGCCCATGGAAAAGAGGAATACAGAAGGAGAGCTGCAATGGGCCATTCTGGACCACCTCCCAGTGGATGGTAACAGAATTAGTGGAATGGGCAGTCAGTTGGCAGATGCAATCTAATGTGGAGAAATTTGAGATTATGCATCTTGAGACAAAAATAAGATGGGAGTATACACTGAATGGAAAATGTTTAAGAGTTTAGATGAACAGATAGACTAAGGGACTCAAATGGTAGATAAAGCCATAAAAGGTGGCCAGTAGCATTTTGGACTTTATAAGTAACATCAAAGACTAAAAGATGTAATGGTAAATTTGTCCTAGGCCACAGTTAGAATATTGTGTTGGGTTTTGGGTGCTCAATTATAGAAATGACGTTAAAGCCTTAGAGAGCGTACAGCGTAGATTCACCAGGATGAAACGAGGGATGTGAAACTAAAATTACAAGTGTAAGAAGTCACACAACACCAGGTTATAGTCCAACAGTTTTATAACTGTTGGACTATAACCTGGTGTTGTGTGACTTCTTACATTTGTCCACCCCAGTCCAACACCGGCATCTCCACACCATAAAATTACAAGGAGAGACTTGAGATACTAGGACTATTTCTGCTCGAGCAGAGAAGACTAAGAGAATAATAGCAGTGGTTTTTAAAATTATGAATGGTTTTGATAGGGTGATTAAGGAAAGATTATTCCCCCTGCTTTGGGAGTTAGTGATGACGGGTCATCAATTTACATATGTCACTGAGAGTGAGGAAAGGTCGTAGGATGCAGGGGATTGTTGGAATGCTTTGCCACAGGGATTGGTTGATGCAGGGACCATTGTAACTTTTGAAGGAAAAGTGGATAAATATTTGATACAGAGCTATGGGAAGAAAGCTAGTACAGACATAATGGACAAACAAATAGAGCTAAATGCTATAGTTCTATGATAACAATGAAGGAAAGGCTGAAGCAGGTGTGTCGTTCACTCCCCCCTCCCACAAGCCCCATGATCTTGTTCAGGAAGAAGAGGGAAAGGTAGAAAATAAACACTCAGAAACACTTTCAAAATATATAAATAAAAAGTTCTACTTTCATTTGCAGAGTAAAATGTTTTATATTTGCAGTGTGGGTATTCAGAATAAAATAAGCTGAGGAAAACAGACACCAGTAATTTCCGCTTGAGTTCTCCTGAGCTCCCACCGTAACTTTGGCAGAAGGTCAGTGGATACTCTGGAGAAACGCTGTAAACAACGGGAGTTTCCACCGATCTTCCCCCAAATTTAAGGACTTGCAGTGGGAGACTGGGAGAACCCCCATGTAATTTCTATTTCACTTCGTTCTCCTGATGCTACTAAGATGACAAAGAGGGTTGGAGGATAAAAACCGTGTGGATAGACTGAAGGATCTGGGCCTCTTCTCATTCTAAAGAAGAAGACTGAAGGGGGTGGTAGAGGCAGGCACCTCAGGTATCTACCTACAAGGCAAAATGGTACAATTACCTTGGAGAGGAACACATTATTGGATATAACCGCTAGGACAGCAGGAAGGCAGACTAGATGGAGCTATGGTCTTATCAAGCCTTGAGATGTCTGTGTTTCTGCAGAACTTTCTATATCTAAAGATCTTTCTGAAATTTATAAAAGTGAAAGGAGAAATGGAATACATTTGAAAGGCAAGTCATGGGGCCACGTGTCTAAATTCCCAATATTCACCCCCAATGTGTGAAGGTCTGTGTCTGGAATGCTAAAAACAATAGTATGCCCAATATTAATAAGCACATGATATGGTTCTTTGGGTATGTATGAATTAAGGGGGATGAGTTTCATGATCATTTGTTTACTCTTTCACAGCCGAGTTGGTTTCTATGTCAACACCTTCAGAAACATTACATGTATAGAGTCGAAATTTCACAAGGAGATTGCAGTGGTGAGTAGACATTGTCCTAGAGACACTGAAGATGATACTGGCACTGAAAAAGCTCCTCAGAGGGCTGCCATTCGTTAGTGTAGCAGATGATTATTTGTTTGTTTATACAGTCCCCAACGCTTATAATGGGCCCATTGGTGTCAATGCAATTTGCCCACTATACACAGTGGTCAGTGTAACCAAGAAATGCTTCTAAATGCGGAAGGAATTTTCATCCACTGCCTCTCCACTTCCTGATCTGTCTAAATGCCTCTGTGCCATTACTCACACCACGGTAATGATCCAAACAAGAGAGAAAGAGAACGATCTGGTCAGCTTCACCTTCTGTAATGTTGGTGAGCTGAACAGAGCTGAAGTATGCAGCGTCATAATCCCATTTATCTCAGCTTTCATTTGTGTAATTTATATTGTTGTCTAATTCTTGCCTTTTATTCCAATATACAGTCCCTCCCCCCCCTACTCCCACCCCACCCCAGTGGCCTACAGCTTGAGTTTCAGCAGGCTGTGACAGAAGGTGTCTTTCATCTTTGTCACTTGTTTTTAAGCAGTAATCGCAGGAGTTCTAGAGGCCACAGGTTGGTGGGGGTGGGGGAGGTGGATGGGAGGAGGGCAGTGTGGTGGGAGGTGACTGAAGGCGGCAAGGCTGCCTGAAAGGACTTAATGACAGGTAAGCACACTTTAATGAGGTGCGAACAGCTACTTGAACTGCCCGAAATTGCCGGTGCGCTTAATACATTATAAGTGCCGCCTTTGTAATTGACTGTTATGGGAATGGTAAATGGTTAGTGTCATTTGCCTGCTATTGGTGGCTGTCCAGGATAAGCGCGGAAGGCCTAATTTAAATAATCCGGGACAGTCTCCCGCCCGAAATCAGAGGATGTGGCGTAAGGGCTGGCGAGCGGAAGCAAAAATCGGGCGGAAAACCCGAGGACTCCGGGGGCGGGGAACCAAAGGAATGGTCCCCGGCATAAAGTTAGTGCTGGGCAGGGGCTTTGGAAGGGATTCTGGTTGTGGAAGGGAGAGGCAAGGCTGGGGCTGGAGTGGCCCAAGGACTTCATATGGAGCCTGGGGAGCACTCCTGTTCCTCCTGACCTGCAAGGATTCCACAGAAAAGTGATGTTATTAGACTTACCTTTGGTAGCCGTGCCTTCTGTTGCCTAGGCCCTAAGCTCTTAATTCCCTGCCTAAACCTCTCTGCCTCGTGTTGTGTCGGTACCTTTCTACCGAGACACAATTTAGGACTCAGAACTCAGAGATTCAAACATGAAGTGCTTTATTGGAAGGAAAGGAAGTTCTGGCAAGTTCCGAACAAAGAGAGCTAAACTTAACAGAGAACACCCAACCATTTATCTCCTGTGACAGCGCCACCACAGGTGGGAGGAGAACACACAATAGAACACACAATACATAACATTTCCTCCCCTCTTAAATGGAAGGTCCACATTATTCCTCAACAGGTAAGTTACTTTCAATGCACTCAACGAACCTAGGGTAGAGGTAGACTGCCTCAAACCCTGACTTTACCCTGGGGTTTATTCTGCCCCAGTCTTGTGGGTAAGTCACTAAGTCTACAGATCCAAGCGTCTTGGAGGCCGCCGCTCTCTGACAGGATACCGGCGGTCATTGCTGGCTTCCACAGCAGTAGGCATTGACACAGGCCAGGATGGAGAAGGTGCCTGTCAGTCGAAAGTCAGGAATTTGCACAGGTGGAACAGTCTCTTTGACTTAACAACAGAAAATGCTGGAAAAACTCAGCAGGTCAGGCAACATCCGTGGAGAGAAATTTGAGTTGACGTTTCGGGTCGAACCCTTCTTCAAAACTGGAAAGAAAAGAAATTAAAATTGGTGGGGTGGTAAATTGCGAGGAGGAAAGCCTCAGGCTACAGGACGATATAAACGGGTTGGTCAGATGGGCGGAAAAGTGGCAAATGGAATTTAACCCTGAAAAGTACGAGGTGATGCATTTTGGACGGACAAATAAGGCAAGGGAATACACAATGAGTGGTAGGACCCTAGGAAGTACCGAGGGTCAGAGGGACCTTGGTGTACATGTACATAGATCCCTGAAGGCAGCGGAACAGGTAGATAAGGTGGTTAAAAAGGCATATGGGATACTTGCCTTCATTAGCCGAGGCATAGAATATAAGAGCAGGGAGGTTATGATGGAGCTGTACAAAACGCTGGTAAGGCCACAGCTGGAGTACTGTGTGCAGTTCTGGTCACCTCACTATAGGAAGGATGTGATTGCTTTGGAGAGGGTGCAGAGAAGATTCACCAGGATGTTACCTGGGATGGAGCGCCTCAGCTATGAAGAAAGGCTAAACAGGCTGGGGTTGTTTTCCTTGGAGCAAAGAAGGCTGAGGGGGGACCTGATTGAGGTGTACAAAATGATGAGGGGCATAGATAGGGTAGATAAAGAGGAACTTTTCCCCTTAGTAGGGGGGTGAATAACAAGGGGGCATAGATTCAAGGTAAGGGGCAGGAGGTTTAGAGGGGATTTGAGGAGGAACTTTTTCACCCAGAGGGTGGTTGGAGTCTGGAACTCACTGCCTGAAAGGATGGTAGAGGCAGGAACCCTCACAACATTCAAGAAGCATTTGGATGAGCACTTGAAATGCCATTGCATACAAGGCTATGGACCAAATGCTGGAAAATGGGATTAGATTGGACAGGGCTTGATGGACGGCGCAGACACGATGGGCCGAAGGGCCTCTTTCTGTGCTGTATAACTCTATGAGAAAATTAGATCGAAGGCAGGGCTGCGATCGGACAAAAGAAGTGAAAGAAACAAAAGAGCTAGACGAGATGGTAATAGGCTGAGATTAGATGTAAAGTGTACTGGCAGGGCAAGAGATAGCTGCCAGGTGTGAGAGAGAAACAAAAGGAAAGGTGGGGGGGGGGGGAAAGGAGTGGAAAAATTACAAGAAAAAATGTGTAATAGGGGCCGAGGTTATGATCTGAAATTGTTGAACTCGATATTGAGTCCGGAAGGCTGCAGAGTGCCTAATCGGAAGATGAGCTGCTGTTCCTCGAGTTTAAGTTGAGCTTCCGTGGAACAATACAAGAGGCCAAGGATGGTGAGGTCCGAGTGGGAATGGAGCGGTGAATTAAAATGACAGGCGACCGGAAGCTCGGGGTCACCCTTACGGACTGAACGGAGGTGTTCCGCAAAGCGGTCACCCAATCTGCGTTTGGTCTCCCCAATGTAGAGGAGACCGCAACGTGAGCAACGAATACAGTATACTAGATTGCGAGAAGTACAAGTAAATCGCTGTTTCACCTGGAAGGGGTGTTTGGGGCCTTGGACAGTGGGAAGTGGGGAGGTATAGGGGCAGGTGTTACATCTCCTCCGCTTGCACAGGAAGGTGCCAGGCGAAGGGGAAGGGCTGTTTGGGGTGATAGAGGAGTGGACTAGGGTGTCTCGGAGGGAGCGGTCCCTACGGAATGCTGAAAGGGGAGGGGAGGGGAAGATACATTTGGTGGTGGGATCACTTTGGAGGTAGCGGAAATGCCGGAGGATGATCCGTTGAATGTGGAGGCTGGTGGGGTGAAAGGTGAGGACAAGGGGAACCCTATCGTGGTTCCGGGAGGGAGGGGCAGGGGTGAGGGCAGAAGTGCGGGAGATGGAACTGACACGGTCGAGGGCAGTGTCAACCACGGTAGAGGGGAATCCTCGGTTGCGGAAAAAGGAAGACATGTCTGAAGCACTGGTGTGGAAGGTGGCATCGTCAGAGCAGATACGGCGGAGACGGAGAAACTGGGAGAATGGAATAGAGTCCTTACAGGAAGCGGGGTGGGAGGAAGTGTAGCCCAGGTAGCTGTGGGAGTCAGTGGGCTTGTAGTGAATATTGGTCGATAACCTAACCCCAGAGATGGAGACGGAGAAGTCGAGGAAGGGAAGGGAAGAGTCAGAGATGGACCATGTGAAGGTGAGGGAAGGGTGGAAATTGGAGGCAAAGTGAATGAAATTGTCAAGTTCGGGGCGAGAGCAGGAAACGGCACCGATACAGTCATCAGTGTATCGTAAAAAGAGGTGACGGAGGGGACCCGAGTAGGACTGGAACAAAGATTGTTCCACATAGCCCACGAAAAGGCAAGCATAGCTAGGACCCATGCGGGTACCCATGGCAGCACCTTTGATTTGGAGGAAATGAGTGGAGTTAAAGGAGAAGTTGTTCAATGTGAGAACAAGTTCAGCCAGGTGGAGGAGGGTGGTGGTGGATGGGGACTGGTCGGGCCTCTGTTCAAGGAAGAAGCGGAGCGCCCTCAGGCCATCCGGGTGGGGGATGGAGGTGTAGAGTGATTGTACGTCCATGGTGAAAAGGAAGCGGTTGGGGCCAGGAAACTGGAAACTGTTAAAGTGGCGGAGGGCGTCCGAAGAGTCGCGGATGTAGGTGGGAAGAGACTGGACAAGGGGAGAAAAGATAGAGTCAAGATAGGAAGAGATAAGTTCCGTGGGGCAAGAACAGGCTGAAACGATGTGTCTACCAGGGCAGTCCTGTTTGTGGATCTTGGGAAGGAGGTAGAAGCGGGCTGTGCGGGGTTGGGGAACTATGAGGTTGGTGGCAGCGGGGGGAAGATCTCCAGAGGAGATGAGGTCAGTGACAGTCTTGGAAACGGTGGTTTGATGTTCGGTAGTGGGGTCATGGTACAGGATGCTGTAACATAAGTGAGGCGATTCACATGTCTCTGGGCAGAGAACACCAGGCCAAGAGACAATTTACCTCTGGAAGCAAAATGGCCCGCAGCGCCAAACAGAAATGATTGCTGGTAGCACCTCTTCTTCATGATTTATTCTGCTGGCAGGTGGGCTGTATACTCAGTGATGTGATTCCATATTGCTGTCTCCCCCTATGCAGGGTTCCCTTTTATGTTACCCACTAATCTATTCTTATACACTCACTTTGCTCCTCTTATTTCATTTTTCAGTTCTCCCCTGTATTTTTGTATTCAGCTTGTGTTGTGTCAGTACCTTTCTACCTAGACACAATTTAGGACTCAGAACACAGAAATTCAAACAAGAAGTGCTTTATTGGAAGGAAAGGAAGTTCTGGAGAGTTCCGAACAAAGAGAGTTAAACTTAACAGAGAACACCCAACCATTTATCTCCTGTGACAGTGCCACCACAGGTGGGAGGAGAACACACAATAGAACACACAATACATAACATTTCCTCCCCTCTTAAATGGAAGGTCCACATTATTCCTCAACAGGTAAGTTACTTTCAATGCACTCAACAAACCAAGGGTAGAGGGAGATTGCCTCAAACCCTGACTTTACCCTGGGGTTTATTCTGCCCCAGTCTTGTGGGTAAGTCACTAACCCTACAGATCCAAGCGTCTTGGAGGCCGCCGCTCTCTGACAGGATACCGGCGGTCATCGCTGGCTTCCACAGCAGTAGGCATTGACACAGGCCTGGATGGAGAAGGTGCCTGTGTCAGTTGAAAGTCAGGAGTTTGCACAGGTGGAACAGTTTCTTTGACTTCCTGTGTTGGAGAAGAGCACTGTGGCAAAGGATGCTGGTTTGCGGTATCATCCGGAAACAGTTCAGGCCAACCAGCCGTTGGAGCCTCTGTGGCTGTCTCTGCTCCTAGCAACAGTTGATCTGTGTGTCTTCTCCAGACGACGTCCTCAGCAGTCTCAACCATGTAAGACACAGGGCCCGTCTGCGCGATCACCATAGCAGGAACCCATTTCGGTCCAGTGTTGTAGTTTCGAGCTAGGACGTGCTCTCCAGGGTGAAACCGTCTCTCCTTGGCTCTTTTCTCTTTCTTTTCAACTTGAGCTTGTTGTTGACAATGCACAACCTGTTCTGCCCTTGGAGGTTTGAGTAAGTCAAAACTTGTCCGCAACTGCCTCTTCATCATGAGCGCAGCGGGGGAAGTTTTGGTTGTGGCATGCGGCTCGTTCCTGTAGGACAACAGGAAGCTGTTCAGACGTTGGTGGATTGAGCCCTGACCTTGCGATGCCTTCAAGGCGTGCTTCAAAGTTTGCACAAACCTTTCTGCCTGGCCGTTAGTAGAGGGATGATAGGGCGCAGACCTGATGTGTTGGACACCATTCACATGCAGGAAGGTTGCAAACTCCTGTGATACAAATTGTGGACCGTTGTCACTTACGAGTTGTTCCGGTGAGCCATAACGGCTGAACATCTCACCAAGTTTCTCAATTGTTTTCTTTGCCGTGGTAGACCTCATCACAGCGACCTCCGGCCACTTGCTACGAGCGTCCACAACCACCATAAACATCTTCTCTTCGAAAGGACCGGCGAAGTCCACATGTACTCGCTGCCACACTTCTGCAGGCCAATCCCAGGGGTGTAGGGTTGCCAGCTGTGGAACATTCCGGACCCTTTGACATGGGGAACATGTTTTGGCTTTCTCCTCAATATTCCCATCGAGACCTGGCCACCAGAAGTAGCTTCTTGCCATTTCCTTCATCCGAACCATCCCACTGTGGCCTGTATGAAGTTGTTGCAGTATAGGTTCCCTCAGAGGTGGCGGAATGATGACACGGCGTCCCCAAAGAAGACAACCTGCCTGGACGGAGAGCTCATTTCTTTTTGAAATGTAAGGTTTCAAACTAGGAGAATCTCCTATAGCTCTCCCTCGAATGACATCGTCCATTACCTCAGACAGGACTGGATCGTTGCGGGTGTACCTTCGCACCTGAACTGCAGTGACAGGTGCTCCCTCCACTTGTCTAAAGTAGAAGATGTCTATCTGACGAGGCTCTGGGGGAGTAACAGGCAAGGATAGCCTCGAGAGACCGTCTGCGTTGCCGTGCAAGTCTGATTTGCGATATTTGATGTTGTATGTGTGTCCTGACAACAGTAAAGCCCACCTTTGCATCCTGCTTGCAGCGAGAGACGGAATTCCGGTGTGGGGCCCGAAGATTGAAGTCAATGGACGGTGGTCCGTCAGGAGTGTGAACCTTCTCCCAAACAGGTACTGATGAAATTTTCGAATTCCAAAAACGATTCCCAAGGCCTCGCGCTCGATCTGCGCATAGTTACTCTCGGCCTTGTTCAAGGTGCGTGATGCAAAGGCGATAGGTTTCTCTTCACCCGAAGGCATGATGTGGGATATGACTGCTCCCACACCATATGGTGATGCATCACATGCTAGCTGCACGGGTATAGAAACATAGAAACATAGAAGATAGGAGCAGGAGTAGGCCATTCGGCCCTTTGAGCCTGCTCCGCCATTCAATGAGATCATGGCTGATCATCCAAATTCAGTACCCTGTCCCTGCCTTCTCCCCATATCCCTTGATCCCTTTAGCCTTAAGAAATATATCCAACTCTTTTTTGAATATATTTAATGAACTGGCCTCCACCGCCCTCTGTGGCAGAGAATTCCACAGGTTCACCACTCTCTGGGTGAAGAAATTCCTCCTCATTTCAGTTCTAAATGGCTTACCCCTTATCCTTAGACTATGAACCCTGGTTCTGGACTCCCCGGCCATCATAAACATCCTTCCTGCATCTAGTCTGTCCAGGCCTGACAGAATTTTATAAGTTTCGATGAGATCCCCTCTCAATCTTCTAAACTCCAGTGAGTATAAGCCCAATCGACACAATCTCTCCTCATACGTCATTCCTGCCATCCCAGGTATCAGCCTGGTGAATCTTCGCTGCACTCCTTCCATGGCAAGAACGTCCTTCCTCAGGTAAGGCGACCAAAACTGCACACAGTACTCAAGGTGCGGTCTCACCAAGACCCTGTACAACTGTAGCAAGACATCCTTGTTCCTGTACTCGAACCCTCTTGCTACGAAGGCCAACATACCATTTGCCTTCTTAACCGCCTGCTGCACCTGCATGCTTACCTTCAGTGACTGGTGCACAAGAACACCCAGGTCTCTTTGCACTTCCCCTTCTCCCAATCTATTGCCATTCAAATAACAATCTGCCTTCCTGTTTTTGCCACCAAAGTGGATAACCTCACATTTATCCACATTATAGTGCATTTGCCATGTTTCTGCCCAATCACCCAATCTGTCCAAATCGTACTGGAGTTTCACGACATCCTCCTCACAGCTTACCCTCCCACCCAGCTTTGTGTCGTCTGCAAATTTGGAGATATTACATCCAATTCCCTCGTCCAGATCATTAATATATATTGTGAACAGCTGGGGTCCTAGGACCGATCCTTGCGGTACCCCACTAGTCACTGCCTGCCACTCGGAAAACGACCCGTTTATTCCAACTCTTTGCTTTCTGTCCGCCAACCAGTTCTCTATCCAAGTCAATACCTTGCCCCCAATCCTATGTGCCTTAATTTTGCACGCTAATCTCTTATGTGGGACCTTATCGAAAGCCTTCTGAAAGTCCAAATACACCACATCCACTGGTTCTCCCTTATCTATTTTACCAGTTACATCCTCAAAAAATTCCAGTAGATTAGTCAAGCATGATTTACCTTTTGTAAATCCATGTTGACTTTGTCCGATCCTGTCACTGCTTACCAAGTGCTCTGCTATTACATCTTTTATAATAGATTCTAGCATTTTCCCCACTACCGATGTCAGGCTTACCGGTCTATAATTCCCCGCTTTTTCTCGACCACCTTTTTTGAATAGTGGGGTAGCATTAGCTACCCTCCAATCCATGGGTACTGTTCCAGAGTCTATCGAGTTCTGGAAGATGACCAGCAATGCATCTACTATTTCCAGGGCTGTTGTGTATGTAATATGTGTGCTACTTTGAACCTATGGACAGGACTGCACTACTTGTAGGGCGTAGTGATACGCAGTACCACTCCTGGCCATAGGGGTATAAATAGTACTGTGGGTACTGATCTCCCCTCAGTTCCCGCCTGTGGGCATGAAGTAAAGACCTACGTATAGTCCCTACCTCCAACCAGTAAAGACCTGTTTGAGTTATACGTTTAAGTCTTTGTGTTAATTGTTCAATACAATACACATACTTAACACTGGCGACGAGTCAGGTTCTTACCCTGCGGCAGTTGAAGAGAGGTTTCAAACATCACCACCCCACTAGAAGCGACAGGCTTTAGGACTCTGAAGCCTCCATCAGCGACTGAGCACTGGAGTGCAGCAGCCATCCTGACAGCTTCCAGCGACTGACAGAAGTCTTTCTGCAGTTTCCTTGTTCACCCTAGGTGGTGGGGTAAGCCGTGCAGCGTTGGCTGCAAAGACAGGGCTGGGGAAGTTGGAGAAGATAAGGGCGATCGCAATCCCTGATAAGAGCCGCGGTGAAACACGCGAGCGGGTAAGCCAGAGCCCGGGAGGGAGCGAGCAAGAGCCGCTTCGGTCGGGAGCCACTTCGCGATCCAGCGATTGCATCCGCTGATAAGGGCCGCACTTGGGCGATCGCGGCGAAGATAAGGGCCGCACTCGGGGGCTGAAGGGAGACGGCGTCGGGGGACGGGTGAAGACCGCCAAGCGCGGGAAAACCGCCATTTTGTGGGCGGAGGACGACGGCAAGAGCGGGAAGCCGCCATCTTTGATAACAAGTAAAGAAAATAAAATCTGAGAAATTGCAAATCTACAATGCCTAAACACGGGAATATTAGCACCTTTGATAGTGACCTCGAAGATTGGGCCATATATGTTGAAAGAGTAAAAAATTATTGTAAGGCCAATAAAATTCGTGACCAAGATAAAGCTCTAACATTATTAAATTTAATGGGTGCGAAGACATACGGGCAATTGAAACACCTGTTATCACCAGATGAACCGGCGGATAAGACGTTCGATGAGATTGTTACTGTCCTGAAAGATCATCTAAACCCCACGCCGCTGATGCTAGCGGAACGATTTAAATTTTACGACAGAAGGCAGCTACAGCATGAAAGCAATGCTGAATATTTGCTGGAATTGCGTAAATTAGCGAAATATTGCCAGTTTGGAACGGGACTGACAGATGCACTACGAGACAAATTTGTGTGTGGTTTATTTAAACAGGATACACAAAAGCGACTGCTCGAGGAGAATGAGCTGACGCTTGAGAAGGCGGTCACTATGGCAGCAGCACACGAAGCCGCAGCGAGAGGCACGGCAGTAATGCAGCTACGGTCACCGGAGCTCAGTGCACACAAATTGGGTGTGAGTTCTGGCAAATGTTATCGTTGTGGAAAGACAACACATGATCAGAACCAGTGTTGGTTTAAAAACCAAGAATGTAGAACTTGTGGTAGGCTTGGACATATAGCTAGAGTATGCAGGTCAGGGAAGAAGACCAGCAACAAGAAGTCACCGCAAGGAAAATACGCAAAGGTACACAAGGTGACCGAACAGGAGTCCGATTCAGACACTAGCAGTAATGAACTGGCTAGCTTAAGCTGTAATGAACTGGCTAGCTTAAGAGTACTCAACGCTGGTAAGGGTGCAGACCTCCAGACAATTTGGGTCACTCTTCAGATAGAAGGAGTCCAAGTAAAACTGGAATTGGACACTGGATCGGCATTGACGGTCATAAATAAGAAAGATTACGGAAAGTTATTCCAACATATTCCCCTACAGGATACGGGGATTATATTGAAAACATACACGGGGCAAAGAGTGTACCCCATCGGGAAAATAGAGGTTGCAGTGGTCCACAAGGGCGAAGACAGTCAAATAATGGACTTATATGTGATATCTGAAGGAGGTTCTCCACTACTAGGACGGGAGTGGATTAGGAAAATGAATATGGACTGGCATTTCCTACAAACAATAACGAGTGAGAACTCGGTGAAGATAGTCGGCCCAGACTCTGGAACGGATGATGGTAAGCCCAACTCAGGTGCAAAAGACAAAGTTTCAGCACAGAATTCCACTGAGCAACAACAACATAGTTTAACTGTGGATTCTGAGTCTGGCAAGTCTACTGATGTGCCCATTTCTGAGGGACACCGGGCTCGAACTCAACTCCATTTCAAACTACAACAGCAATTAGAACAAATGCTTCGCCGTTTTGAGCAAGAGTTGAATGCAACGAAAGAGTTCTTTGATATAGAGTTGGAGAATCTGGAAAGACAACAGAAGCAGCTGATGGAGAAAATGGAGCAGGAGCACACAAAACGTCTGATGTCAGAGGAGTTAACGGTCAGCCAACTCCTGCATATGCTGAAGGACAGGACTCTGAAATGGGAAAAACTTGAACACGAACTTCAATATTCAAACGAAAGGGGTTCGGAGCTCTCAAAGGTTATTGGAAGAGCTGAGGTGGCAACACAGACTGAGATGACTGCAACAGAGCAGCCCTTGGATGCCAAAAGTACGCTGACTCACGTCAACGTAGAACAACAGACTGCTGAAACAGCTGCTCCGGTAGAGGGATTGAATAGTCCGATCAATCAATCTCCAAAAGAAGTTGAAGTAGTAAAATCTCAAATGAGGTCATTAGTAAACGACTTGCTGAAAGCCCAGAAAAAGCTGGATGAAGAGGTACGCATGAAGAAGTCTCTTCAGGAAAGATGTCTGGACTTGGAACAAAAGCTGGCTAACGCCCAGCTGGGTATGGAGGAAATAGAAGACCCTCTCGCTGGCCTAGATCAGGACGACACCGAATATTACTATGTCCTGTCCTGCCCTTCTTGTAACTTCGACTCCCACCATACAGAAATCATGGAGGAGCACCGAAAGTCTACGGAACATCGGGAGAAGGTGGCTCTACTACGGAAAAAGGAGGAAGAGAAGGAGGAACTGCGCATGCAGCTGGCAGCTGACAGTGGAGCCCAGAGAGTCTCCAAGAAGCAGAAAAGGAAAAGTCGAAACAGAAGATGACCCATCTGAACCATTATTACCTCTACCAGATCACACACGTGGTCCCTCCGAACGGAGCCAATTCAGTTCGGAAGTTCAAACTGTTAAATCCATGGAAGGACTATTGAATGAGTCACTCCAGCAACGTGAACCGACTACACCACAGAGATTGAATCTGTGAACTGTTTTCCGCAGAGACTGAATCTGTGATCTGTTTTGACATGAAGTTATCTATGTATCTATGTTATTCTGTTATGTAAACCTGAAGTTATATATGTATATATGTTATTACGTTATGTTAAATGGGGAGATGACTGTAAAGCTAGGAAGGGAGGAATGTTGTGTATGTAATATGTGTGCTACTTTGAACCTATGGACAGGACTGCACTACTTGTAGGGCGTAGTGATACGCAGTACCACTCCTGGCCATAGGGGTATAAATAGTACTGTGGGTACTGATCTCCCCTCAGTTCCCGCCTGTGGGCATGAAGTAAAGACCTACGTATAGTCCCTACCTCCAACCAGTAAAGACCTGTTTGAGTTATACGTTTAAGTCTTTGTGTTAATTGTTCAATACAATACACATACTTAACAAGGGCCACTTCCTTAAGTACCCTGGGATGTAGATTATCAGGCCCTGGGGATTTATCGGCCTTTAGTCCCATCAACTTTCCTAACACCATTTCCCTACAAATACTGATTTCTTTCAGTTCCACCCTTCCATCAGGCCCTATGTTCCCCGGCATCTCTGGGAGGTTATTTGTGTCCTCCTTTGTGAAGACAGAACCAAAGTATGAATTTAGTTGGTCTGCCATTTCTTTGTTTCCCATTATAAATTCCCCTGATTCTGACTGTAAGGGACCTACGCTTGACTTCACCAATCTTTTTCTCTTCACATATTCACACGACTTTGGGTCGAAGTGTGTCAGGACCTCCGATTTCAGCAATGCTTTCTTTGCTTGGGCGAAAGCTTCGTCGCACAGTTCAGTCCATTTCCATATTTTGCCTTGACACAGCAACTGATGTAACGGCTTCAGCAATGTTGTTAAGTCTGGAATAAACTTCCCATAGTAGTTAAGTAGCCCCAGAAATGAACGTAACTGGCTCACATTCTGGGGTGCTGGGGCCTCCACGATCGCCTTGACCTTTGACGGCGCCTTATGCAGGCCAGTAGCGTCAATAACATGCCCCAGGTACTCAACTGAAGACTGAAAGAATTCACATTTGGCTTTACGAACTCTGAGTCCGTACTCTTTCAGTTGTTGTAGTGTCGCATCCAAGTTCAGAAGATGATCCTCCTCATTTGTCCCAGTGACAAGGATGTCGTCCAGGTAGCACTGGACTCCTGGCAGTCCACTCAAAATCTGATCCATTGCCCTTTGGAATAGAGCAGGGGCCGACGTAATTCCAAATGGAAGGCGGCAGTACCTGTATAGCCCCTTGTGTGTCACAATTGTCAGCAGCTCCTTTAATTTGTCATCGACATGCATTTGTAGATAAGCCTGGCATAAGTCTATTTTGCTGAACTTTTGCCCTCCGGCCAGGCCCGTAAAAAGATCATCAATGAGGGGAAGAGGGTACTGTTCCGCAGACAGCACCGGGTTAATAGTCACTTTAAAATCCCCGCAGATTCGAACAGATCCATCCTTTTTCAGGACAGGAACAATGGGTGTGGCCCATTTGCTCACACTCACAGGCTCCAGGACTCCATTCTCGACTAAGGCCTCCAAGTTAGCCTCAACTTTTGGCCTAATTGCATAGGGCACAGGTCGGGCTTTGTGAAACTTCGGCTTGCTGTCAGGTTTAATGTCCAGTCTCACGCTGATCTTTTTCATGCTCCCAAGTTCCCCATTGAAGAGTTCTGCATGTTTGTTTAACACTGCAGTCAGACCTGACTCCCCTTTTGACATCATGCGGACTGCAGCCAGTCCAGCGTGATTTTCTCTAGCCACGCACGTCCCAGTAGCGATGGGTAATTTCCCTTTACCACATATAGTGGCAGTTTTGCAGTCTGTCCGTTAAATTTAACTGTCACCTCAATGACACCTCTCATGGCCACAGGTTCGCCGGTATACGTCTTTCGCACAATGTTTGTTGGCTGAAGGGTAAGATGCTTTCGCATTTTGTTGTAGACAGTGTCTGAAACAAGGGACACAGCCGCGCCTGTGTCCACCTCCATCTGCACTGATTGTCCCTCCACCAGTGGTGACACCCAGTAGCCATTTAAATCACCTGCAACCGTTAGTATGTGCACCTCTTCCTCCTCAGAGGTGTTGCTCCCCTCTGTTTTGCTTGTTCCATCATACTGCACTGAATGAACACTTTTTTTCCTCTCTTGTCCAAATACAGATATTTTGCTTCCATGCTTCCCAGCTCTGTCTGTTCTTTTTTTTACCTCTACAGGCGCATTCATTGTGACCCTTTTTGCCACAATTTCGGCATTCCAGCTCCGTACACCAGCAGTCATTAGCGTGATGGCCCGTTTTCCCACAATGGTAACATGTGCCGTTCCGCGCACCTTTAGGCTCAGACGACACCTTGTGAACTCTCCCTGTTGAACTCAACTGGTGAGCCTCCTTTTCCGCCATCTCCATGGAGACACTAACTTCAATGGCCTTTTCAAGAGTAAGGTTGTCCTTAGTAAGAAGGCGCTTCTGTGTGGCTGCATTTTGCAGACCACATACAAGTCTGTCTCTAATGGTGTCATTCAGCACCTCCTTGAACTGGCAGTGTTCCGACAACCTTTTTAAAGCAGCAATAAACATCGTCACTGATCCCCCCTCCTCTTGATTCCGTTTATGAAATCTAAATCTCTCAGCAATAACCAGAGGTTTTGGTGAAAAATGTGCTCCAAGAATTTCCACTAGTTGCTTATATGTTTTAGTTCCTGGCTTATCTGGTTGCACGAGGTTGCGAAGTAAATTGAATGTCTTCGGCCCGATTACACTCAAAAAGGTAGGCACGACCTTTTCATTTGCCACAGCATTCGCCAATACAAAATAGTCAAAACGTTCTGTATAAGCGCTCCATTGCTCCACATTTTCATCAAAATCACCTAATATAGTAGCCATCTCACGTTTCAAATTAAATTTTCTGTTTACTCACTGCACCCGTAACGTACGCAGATTTGTCCGCTCCTCGTTGCCACTTGTGTCGGTACCTTTCTACCTAGACACAATTTAGGACTCAGAACTCAGAGATTCAAACATGAAGTGCTTTATTGGAAGGAAAGGAAGTTCTGGCAAGTTCCGAACAAAAAGAGCTAAACTTAACCGAGAGAATACCCAACCATTTATCTCCTGTGACAGCGCCACCACAGGTGGGAGGAGAACACACAATAGAACACACAATACATAACACCTCGCTACCTCTCTTTCCTCCTTTAAGACGCTCCTTAAAACCTACCTCTTTGACCAAGTTTTTGGTCACCTGCCCTAATTTATCCCCATGTGGATCGGTGTCAAATTTTTTGTCTTAAAATACTCCTGTCCATTTTACTACGTTAAAGGCGCTATATAAATATATAAGTTGCTGTTGGTAGTGGTCTCTTCTGGCCACACACTGACTCCGGCCGTAGTTCAGACCTCGGGGTTACAGTGCTGATGACATCATCAGGCCACAAGTTTTAGATTTAAATGAGGTCAACGCCTGCCTGCAGCTGGAGCCTCTGCCAACTTCAAAAGTCGGTGAAGATAATATGTCGCTGGCCGGGAATGATGTGGCCTTATTTCGGACTGTCCGTGGCTGCTCTTTCATTGACTTGTAAATGGACTCAGACAATTTTAACTCCTCTCATTCATTATTCCCACCGGATAGGGGTAAGGGTTAAAATCAACTCCGGAGTCTCAGCCTTCAGGAGTACATATTGAAAAGTCAGCCCTTGATTATCTGTCCATTAATGTGTCCACATAAATTTTCATCATGAAGACGCAGTGGGCAAGGCTCTGCATTGGGAGAGCAGGAACAGAAAACCTACCCTACAGATTTTTGACACTTGATTTGGGTGCATTTTCTGACATTATGAGGTAGACATTTTCCATATACATAATTATATTCTGGCACATGCGTTACGTCAATCTATCTCACTGAGCCTGACCACACACATTGGGCTAGATTTTCAGTTGATAGCGCCAGCAGTTAGCGCCTTAAGAGAAGTGATTTTCGGGCGCTATGCGTGTAGCGCCCGTGCGCAGCGCAGTTTGCGCCCCGCCCCAAATTAAGTTGCCCGTTAGCGCCGGCGCAAAGTTTAGCGCCCGCCCGGATGCGCGCGCAGAAAATGACGTCACATCCTCGTGCAACGCCCTTTGTGCGCCCCGATTCCAAACTTCAGTCGGAGCGCCCCATTGTGCGGCTGGCGGCCGGAGCGTTTGGAAAAAGGAACGCAACACAACCAGCGCGGGCCCCGGGGGGCGCAAATTAAAGGGGACGTGCTCTCCAGTATAAAGGCCAGCCTTTTTTCAGAAAACACTCTTGTGCAACGCATTTCTGGAGACACAACAAGGAGGATAGCTAACTGGTTTCAAGCAGCAAGAGCTTGGTATTTTTGGACTCAGGCCAGAGCGCTGCAAGTGGCCTTTTGGAAATTTGAGTGTTTGCCAGGATTTGATGGGGGTTGCATGGGGTGCCAACGCGGAGCTGCAGCTCCATGTCCGTAGGGCTCGCAGATGCATTGTGAGAGGGGCAGCCCTGGCTAGAGGCAGAGGGGGCTACAGGCGTCGGCCATGTAGGCCTTACCTAGTCAGGCTATACTGCCAGCAGCGCTCCTACCTAAACATGAGTGCCGCGCGATGTGTTAAAAGGCTCCGATTCCGAAAGGAGGTGATTGCAGAGATCTGCCACCTGCTTCGCCGAGATCTGCGGCCAAAGCTCAGGTGCAGGACGTCTCTGTCGGTGGAAGTGAAGGTGACGGTGGCATTGAACTTCTATGCCACCGGCTCCTTCCAATACGCTGCTGGGGACATAGCAAACATCTCCCAGTACGGCGCGCATCGCTGCATCCGCCAGGTGACCGAAGCACTGTTCAGAAGGAGAAGCCAATTCATCTCCTTCCCCATGGCCCTGGAGAGCCAGCATCAGCGCGCATTGGGATTTTCCAGACTCGGGGAATTCCCCTTGGTGCAGGGCGCCATTGACTGTACACATGTGGCTTTGCGGGCCCCTCTGGAGCATGGCGAGCAGTATCGCAACAGGAAGGGCTACCATTCTCTGAATGTGCAGCTGGTCTGTGACCACAAGCAGCGCATCATGGCAGTCAATGCCAGCTTCCCAGGCAGCAGCCACGATGCCTTTATCCTGCGGCAGAGTACTGTGCATGACATGTTCCAGGCACAGCCTCCCCCAAGAGGATGGCTACTCGGGGACAAAGGCTATCCTTTGTGCACCTGGCTCATGACCCCGCTCCGCGCGCCCAGGACCGCTGCTGAAGAGGCCTACAACGAGAGCCATCAAACCACCCGCAACATCATCGAGCTAACTATTGGGGTCCTCAAGCAGCGGTTCCGCTGCCTTGATCGCTCCGGAGGAGCTCTCCAGTATTCGCCGGACCGGGTCTCCCAATTTGTGGTGGTTTGCTGCATGCTACACAACCTGGCTCTCCGCAGGACTCAGGCACTGCCACCTGACGTTGGACCAGCACCTCAGGAGGAGGAGCATGAGGAGGAGGAGCAGGAGTACGTTCCCAGGAGGGAGCGACCAGGGCCAAGGGCCGCACGACGCCACCTTATTACACGGTACTTCTAAGCCCCCTGTCAGGGAATGGCCAGGGGCCATGAGGGAAGATGAATGCAGCCGCTCCGCAAGCCCTCAGCCGGCGAAGCCAACAAACACTAAGAAGAACAACCATGGAGACTGCATGAATAAAGATAATTTTTTATTACACAAAAATGAAAAGCCCTTCCCACATGAATCCCCAAAAACAATAAACGGGCCCCACAAAAAGCCCAACAAACGACTCACTCCCACAAACTGGGGAGGAGTCACTCCACCTTTCTTCAAACCGGGCCTCAACGTCGGCCTAACGCAAAAAATAAGCCCTCCAACAACACAACCATGGGCAAAATAAAGATGGCCACCGCCATATAAAAGGAAAGCTGGCCACACCCTCTACTGAGTGGCCCGCGAGGGCGAGACCTTGCCCAGCCTTTTGCCTCCCCTGCCCGGCCTGCTGCTCCTTTGCAAGCTCTGCCCAGTGGCTGCTGCGAGGCTGGGGGAAGGTGCCTGAGGCTCAGATGCCCTTCCGGCAGATGCCGCTGGGGGGCGGCCTACACGGCGTTTGGGCCTCGAGGGGCCGTCTGCTGAGTGGCGCACCTGAGCCTGGCCACCATCAGCTGCAGCCGCTTGCCCTTGACGCCCCAGTGGGGGAATGGCGGCGATGGATGGCGCAATGTGGGCCAGCTGGCGTCTGGGATGCGCTGGCTGGTGCTGTGGCGCGGTGGCACTCGGCCGGGCCCACACTGCAGGATCCGCAACAATCAGCCGAGGGGCGGCTTGCTGGGATGGTCCAGCGCGGCGGCTGCCCTGGCGATGCCTGCCTGAGACAGCGCGTGTGGCAGCAGTGAGTGCCCCTGTTGCCCTGGTGTGCGCGCGCATCACATCCGCCAGGGTCTTGACGGCATCAGTCAGCATGCGGCCACTCGCGGCAGTTGCTGCCCTGAACTCGCGCACACTGGTCGCCAGCGACTCGATGGCCTCAGGCATGTGCCCCACCACGCTCATGAGCTCCGTGTGGCGCCGGTCCGAATCCTCGGCCATCTTATCCAGCTTCCGCACCTCCTCCGAGTTGAAGGTGTCCGGACTGGAGTCGCGACTCTCCCGCTGGGGAGGAGGGGGCCGAACTAAGGGACCCTTGCCACGTTGGTGGCGGCGAGTGTGCCGATCAGCAGCACTCCCCTCTGATCCTTCCCCCCTTTGGGGGGAAGGCCGCGGGCCACGCGCACGGCTCCTGGGTGGCTGGACGCCACTGGTCCCAGAAGCTGCATTGCCCTGCGACAGATCCTCCAGGCACTCGTCCAGTGAGGAGGTGTCAAGCATTTCCTCCTCTCCTGCGGGACGTGACTGTTCCCCCGATGGTCCGGCTTGCTCCTCCTCCTCCTCCTGCTCGGAGGTGCTGTCACTGGCAGCTTCAGGGTCCTGGTCGTCACCAGCTGAAAGCAGGAATGCACAAGAGTAGCTTCAGAGTGAGGAGACGGCGTCAGCAAGGGAGTTAGGACTGGTGGCATTCAGCGCATTGGTGGGACAGTGGCAAAGGAGGTAGCTCGGATGGGCCAGTGCGACGCGAGAGGGCCAAAAGGCGAGGCCCTTACCATTGCCGGGCAGTGGAGGGTCGGATACTCCGCACGCTGTGGGGACGATCACACGGGCTCCCATGAGCACACACACGCGCTCCTCCAGCCGAGTGAGCTTCTGCAGCTTGGCGCGGCCACCCCTGGCACGGGCCTGGCGATTAAAGGCTACTTTAGCCTGCAAGAGAAAGGACGGGCTGTAAGTGCGCAGTGTAGCCCTGATGTAGTGTGCACTGCCTCCCATGGTGGAATAGCTTGGCCAGAGTGAAGCCCTGATGTAGTGTGCACTGCCTCCCATGGTGGAATAGCTTGGACAGAGTGAAGCCCTGATGTAGTGTGCACAGCCTCCCATGGTGGAATAGCTTGGCCAAAGTGTAGAGTGCCGAATGGCCATTTGATGCTCATGACTGTCCCAATGCTGCTGGCTGAGGGCTGGCCAATAGGACTTTCAGCTCCCTTTGCCCATCATGTCAGGTGTACATGCAAGAATGAGGAGGAGACTGGAAAGGCTACTCACCTTGACAATCCTGGTCAGGTCGTTGTATTTTTTACGACATTGTTTGTGGGTCCTGGGGGCATCGCCGGTGAACGTCACCCTCTGGGCGATCTGCTTCCAGGCTTTGGTGTAGTCGTGGTGGGTTGGATTCCTCCCACTCTCTGGGAACAAGATCTTGCGCCTCACCTCCAGAGCTGTGACCATTATGTCCAGATCACCCTCTGAGAAGCGCAGGGCACGCTGACGGGCCTTCTCTGGCGTTGCCATGACTCCCTGGGGCTGAGCAGCAGTGTTGAGGCCTCTTTGCAAGGCTGTAGTGTGCAGGGCGTGGCAGCAGACCAATTCGCCCCTTCCCCCTTTAAGAGCTGGTCGGCGCCACGGGGTCTGCTGTCAGTCCAAAAATGACCGCACCCGCGCTGCGCCCCGCCTGGGCGCTATCCCTCTGGACCGCCGGCTTAGCGCCTAAAGAGAGTAGTGGAACGCCTCTTTTAGCGCTCCACCAACCTCTTAGGGCGAAGCCACTGAATTCCCGGCAACGGGGCGCTACTTTGGGGCGGGCGCTAACTTCGGGCAGGCGCTAAGGTTAGCGCCCCAAAACTGCCTATACTGAAAATCTAGCCCATTGAATCATGTCATCATCAACTTCATCATCATCGGTCGGCCTTCATCTGAGCTCCTGTGACTGTCCTTCACACCATTTTAAGGCAGGGACCTGAACCCTGGTGGTGTGTTTCGAACTGTCCGTGGTTGCTCCTTCATTGACTTGTCGTGTATTGCAGTTGTGAATGGCATTGGCTAATTCAAAGATTACTCATTTGCCTGTTGATGTCTTTCTACCCTCCGCCCGACGTTGTCACTTTCTGGAGGTGGCCGGGTTACTTACCCGCTGCCTGGCACTTGCTGTTGACCAGACACAGGTCATACCGACTATTGTCATTATGGTAGCAGATTTTAACACCTGACCTGACACCACTCCATGAGTCATGGGGGTCATTTTGACTTTGGCCGATAGTGTGCTACGGGCAATATGGGATCAGCCGCCCGTTATATCTCTCTCCCAATTTTCATTTCTATTGATCCCAAAACCATCTAATGTGTTGATATCTGAACTGCCTCCTCCACGGGATCTCTACTATCAAAAAGGACACGAGCAAAAATATCGAAGGAACACCATCATTTCCAAGTTATGGTCAAGTCACACACCATCCTGACTTGGGCATATATTGGTGTTCCTTCATCCTGGAATTCCCTAGTTAACACCATTGTGAGAATACAATCAGCACGAAGACTGCTGCCATTCAAGGAGAAAGCCCAATGTCATCGTCTCAGGGCAAGTAGAGATGAGCAATAAAAGCTGCCTTGCCAGTATCGCTCACATGCTGAGAGCAATTAAAAAAAACCTTCCAATTGCTGGCCAACTCTGTTGGCAATGTGAGTTGTCTATGTGACACACATAAGCAGCATCATATCTGATTCCTTGGACCCGTTCCAGTTCGCATATAGGGCAAACAGGTCTGTAGACGATGCCATCTCCCTAACACTACACACCGCCCTGGAACACCTAGACAGGAGGGACACTTACGTCAGACTGTTGTTCATTGACTACAGCTCTGCATTTAATACTATTATTCCCTCCAAGCTGGTCCTGAAACTGAGGGACCTGGGCCTGGGCACCCCCATCTGCAATTGGATTCTGGATTTCCT
This sequence comes from Somniosus microcephalus, assembly GCF_052327205.1. NCBI lineage: Eukaryota > Metazoa > Chordata > Chondrichthyes > Squaliformes > Somniosidae > Somniosus > Somniosus microcephalus. The sequence continues at coordinate 204,488,268 of NC_140993.1, read as the reverse complement.
GACTGGTAGGCCTCAAGTGGTGAAAATAGGGAACTTACACCTCATCCACTCTGGTCCTCACTGCTGCCTCAGTCCTTGGCTGTACTCTCTGTTTACACATGACTGTACAGCCATACACAGCAACAACCGGATTATCAAGTTTGCCGACGACACCACAGTAATTGGCCTGATAAGCAGCGATGACGAGACGGAGTACAGAGATGAGATAGTCCAGCTGATGAGATGGTGCAATGACAACAGCCTTGCCCTGAACGTTGGCAAGACTAAGGAGCTCATCGTGGACTTCAGAAGCCACCGAGGGAACCATCGCCCCATCAGCATAGACGGGACACCAGTGGAAGTCATCAGTTGCTTCCGATTCCTGGGACTGCAGATCTCTGATGACCTGGCCTGGAACCATAATACTGAGGCTATGCTGAAGAAGGCACACCAGCGCCTCTACCCTCTATGGTGCCTGAGGAAATGCGGCATAAGCACACAGTGGCTTGTGAACTTTTACCGCGGCACCATAGAGAGTGTCCTGACGAGTGGTGTCAATGTGTGGTATGGTAACACCACTGCACAGAACAACAAAGCCATCCAGAGAGTTGTGAATACGGCAGAAAAGATCATCGGGTGTGCACTTCCATCCATCGAGGAGATCTTCCAGACCAGGTGCCGGAACAAGGCCCGCTCCATCATCCAGGACCCCAATCACCCTGGGCACAAACTGTTCTCCCTCCTGCGGTCCGGACATCAGTACCGCAGCATCCGAACCAGGACCAGCAGGTTTAAGAACAGTTTCTATCCACAGGCAGTGTGCCTACTGAACTGCTAACCGCACTGCCCCACATATTATAGTCATATGTTTATGTAAATATATATATTATATTTATATTACCATATATTTATCATATTACATTACTATTATTTCCAGTGGTAATTGAGGCTTTTTTGCACTATTCATCATATCCTGCAACTTGGACTGTCATTGCTATACTTTTTGCTTATTTGCTTATTGTTTTTATTTATACTTGTTTTTATTTTGTTGCTTTTATATTTATATGCTTGTATTGTGGGAGTGAGTGGGGAGTAAGCATTCCATTGTACTAGTTACATATGGCAATAAAATGATCTTGAATCTTGAATCTTGAATAACAAAATGCATTCATCAATCTCGTCACCCACATATTTCCAGGTTTTTCCCTTTTGGCTTGCTCTAGTACGTCTGAACAATATTCATTGTTTTCCTTAACTGCTGCAATTCCAGCAAGTTACTAAGTAAATTATGTTTAAACAAAAAGCAAAATACTGCAGGCTGTTGGGAATCTGAAATGAAAGCAGAAAATGCTGGAAACGATCAGCAGGTCAGGCAGCATGGAAAATCTGGGAAAGTGGAGCAGGCTCCAGTGACCTGGGAGCGTGGCGGAGGAAAAAGGCATGTAGACACCAGGGGCTCAATTTTAACTCAGCCGTCAGGCAGGCTTTGAGGCATGTGGGGGGTTAAAATCGCAACACCTGGGAGTCGGGACCACCCCCCCCCTGCCTGGTTCCCGACACCTAGCCATTTTAACCCAGGTGTGTCTGATGGTCCCGAATCAGTCCCGCCTGTGCACTGATTGGCCTTTATAATCCCATTTTAACAGGCTCTTGCCTGTTTAACTCTTTTCCCACGTAAAACACGCCTGGTGGGGATCACGCCTGTGAAACCTGGCGTGAGCACTATTGGCTAGCTGGCTATCAGCTGCAGGTCAACCATTAAAGAGGAGATTTGATCAGCCATCATTTGCAGGTGGCAGGACTTTGTTGTTTCAGGCCTGGGGCAACTTTTACCAGGCCTAACCACACCTGTGGAAGGTTGGAGCCTCACACATTTCTCCAGTGTGACCTCCTGGGAAACCCCTCTCGCCAACCTCACTCAGCGCTTCCTCAACTGAGGCATCTACCAGAAACATGGGAGGCCTTTTTTTCCTTCCCTTCTTGGCATTAGAGGACCTCCGGCCCCATTCGCGAAATGACACACGCCACAACTGCAGAAGTTGCCATCAGAATGTTTATGCAAAACAAACAACTGATGGCATTTTTACAGATTAAACAACATTTCACCCAAGTGACTACCCTTGTGACTATTTGTGCTTTATTTTCCTCTTACGCGTGCTCCTACGTGGTGGTTCCCCTGTGGCTTCAGCAGATGTGGAGGCCCCTTGCTCACTTTCCTGCTGCTCCTGTCTCGACACCTTTGGCCTTCATCCCCAGTGTGCAGGAGGACCTTCGTCCTCTGGGGTGGCGAGCCTATGAGGGCTCATCAGCAGTCTGCTGCTCCTGCGGCTGTGCAGGAGTTGAGACGTCTATCTCAGTTGGGTGTGGACTCCGGCGGGGCTCTGACCGAGGGCTCCGCAGTGGCATGGAAGTGTGAGCGCTTGGAGAGGAGCCCCCACTTCCTTGAGGTCTGCCACCAACCTCCTTCTCATGGGTCAGGTCCCCCTCAGTGCCTGCAAGTGGCTTGAGAGCACCTTGCTGCACATCAGGGGGGCCATGGGGACCCGTATCTGCAATGGCAGTCCTACTCAGAAGGACTTCCATGAAGGTCTGGTTTCTCTGTTCAATAGATGCCCATTGCTCCTCAAGAGATGTCATTCTATTTTGAACACTCACCATGTTTTCCATACCCTGGAGACTAACCTCCCCCATGGCCGTAGCCCTCCTCTCCTCTACCGTAGCCATCCTCTCCTCTACCGTAGCCAGCCTTACCACGGAGGCAGCAATCATTTCCACGTAGGTAGCCATCCTTTCCGTGTTGATGCGTTCATGCGCCACTGACTCCACAAAGGCTCTGCTCATGTTCGCTATGGACTCCTCCATTCGCACCACACTCGCAGTGACCCTGGAGACAAAACCTGCCAGAGATTCCTGCATCTGTGCATGGAGTTCCATCACCTCTGATCTTACGGATGGACCCAGAGGCAGAGGGTCGACATACAGCTGAGTCAAGCTGGCAGAGTCCTGCGCCCTCCGACGAGGACTCTCCACTGCTGTCCCTGTCTCCACAATCTGCTGATGCTCACTTGTGAGCTGTGATACACCAGGTGACAACTCTACTCTATATCCCGAAGGTACCACCGAGGTGTGAGTGTCTGCGCTGGTGCTGGGTGCGCTTATTGCTGATGATGCTGCGCCCTCAGAGGTTGCAGATTCCTCTGAGCAGTTTGGCATCTCAGGCTCTTCCTCCTGCACACTGGGGATGGGGGCTCTCGATGGTCCTGTGGGGGAGTCAAGGAAAAAGTTAGAGATGTGATGCCAAGGTTACATGCACATTGCATTTTGCAGATGATAAGTCCATATGATGTAGCTTCAGAATCATTATCAGCGACTCATGCAATGCCAGTGAGAGAGATGGAAAACTATTCTGTCACCAGCTTGCGGGGATGCACCTGTCTCTCCTTCCCCAACTACCGCATCTCTGTCAGCCCCGACAATCTCCAGGACGCCTTCCTCCCAGGGGGTGAGCTGGGCTAATGAGCGTGGCCCTCCCCCTGTCCTGGCTTGCTCTCTCCTGTTGTGAGCTCTCTTTTCCTGCAATGAGGGAGACAAGTGGAGGTTGAGTGAGAATGAAGGAGTGAGTGCAGAGATTGAATAGCATAGATACATAGAAGGAGACAAAGATGGAGTGAGGTTGCAAGACCAAGGGCCCTCCCTGTGTGTTGTCAGTTGTGTTCAAAGCATCAGAGTGAGAGGGAGTGTGAGGGCTGCATGGTGGAATAGTTACGTGAATGTGAGCATAGAGAGAGAGGGAATGGGTAAGGGTGCATGGATGTGAGTGTCTAGTGGGATGTGGAGGAAGAGATTGCTAAAGCTGAGTGCTGGTGAGGAAAGGCAATGGGGATCAGATTGAGGGTAATGGAAACTTCATACAGTACTTACTTTTCCAGTGCGATGAAGGTCATGGAATCTTTTCCTGCACTGCATCCAGGTGCGCCATGTGAGCCCCAAGGAGTTGACTTGACCAGCCACCTGCATCCACACAGCCTTGGTCTGACTGGGAGGCCTCTTCCTCCCTGAAGAAGGGAACAGGACCTCCCTGTGGGCCGTAGCACCATCCAGCAATGCCTGGAGTGAAGCCTCATCAAATTTGGGGGCAGCTCTTGCCCTCCCGCTGGCCGTTGCTCCTGCAGGCTCCTGTGCCATCTCAGTGGTGAAGTTTGGAAGCCTGCAGAAGAAGCAAGGCTTGCTGTGGACCTTAAAAGCAGCAGCAATGATGACGTCATATTCTGCGACTTTCTGACTGGAAATACTCAGTTTGAAGGAGTGAGAGCTGGAGAGAGGACTGTTTGAAATCAAAATCAAATCAACTTTTATTGTCATTGTTAGTGCACAAGTGCAGTACAACGAAATGTAGGCTTGCGGCTCCCGAGAGTGTACATTTGGATTAAGACATTTAAACATTCAACATACATTTGGCTTGTAGTATATTAACATAAATATAACCACATAAAGTGCATTGGCAGATGTGCAGGCTTTAGAGTTTATTTGTGGAGTTCAGTAGGATGACAGCCCTGGGAAAGAAGCTGTTCCTAAATCTGGTCGTACAGGTGCGAATGCATCTGTAGCGTCTCCCAGATGGCAGGAGGGCGAACAGACTGTGGCTGGGGTGGGTAGGGTCTTTGATGATGGACCGTGCCCTCCGTAGGCAGCGTTTCTGGTATATGTGCTCTATGGTCGGTAGCCAGGTGCTGGTAATGCGTTGGGCAGTTTTGACTACCCGCTGCAGGACTTTCCGGTCATAGTAGCTACAGCTGCCATACCATACTGTGATACAGTTTGTCAGGATGCTCTCTATAGTGCAGCGGTAAAAGTTAGAGAGGATCAGGGGTGACAGATTACATCCCTTCAGCCTCCTTAGGAAATATATGCGCTGCTGGGCTTTCTTCACCAGAGAGGAGGTGTTGAGGGACCAGGAGAGGTCTTCCGTGATGTGGACTCCGAGGAACTTAAAGCTGTCCACCCTTTCCACCACAGCCCCATTGATGTGGATGGGGGTGTGATTTCCGCCTTTGGACTTCCTGAAGTCCACAATGATTTCTTTGGTTTTCTTGATGTTAAGGGCCAGGTTGTTATCGGCGCACCACTTCACGAGATGCTGGACCTCCTCCCTGTAGGCTGACTCATCGTTGTTGGTGATCTGGCCTACTACCGTGGTGTCATCCACAAACTTGATGATGGTGTTGGAACCATTAACAGCCACACAGTCGTGGGTGAAGAGGGAGTAGAGGAGGGGGCTCAGCACACATCCTTGTGGGGCCCCCGTGTTCAGGGTCGGGGGGGGGAGGTGTGGTTACCTAATTTGACAGACTGGGGTCTGTTTGTTAGGAAGTCCAGGGTCCAGTTGCAGAGGGAAGTGTTCAGGCCAAGAGTTTGGAGTTTGGTGGCCAGCTTGTTGGGGATGATAGTGTTGAATGCTGAGCTGTAGTCTATGAACAGCATTCTGATGTAGGTCTCCTTACCACCTAGGTGATTCAGTGCCGAGTGTAGAGCAGTTGTGATTGCATCCTCCATTGATCTGTTTGCACGATAGGCAAACTGGTGTTGGTCAAGAGAGGCAGGAACACTGGCTTTGATGTGGGCTAAGACCAGTCTCTCGAAACACTTCATTATGATGGGTGTGAGTGCGACAGGTCGATAGTCGTTCAGGCACGTCACAGCCGTTTGTTTTGGCACAGGAATAATGGTAGCGGTCTTGAAGCATGTAGGGACTACTGCCTGGGCCAATGACAGATTGAAGATGGCGGTGAAGGCATCAGCCAGCTGATCAGCACATTCCTTGAGTACCCGTCCAGGGATGCTATCCGGTCCAGCAGCCTTTCGTGTGTTCACTCCGCGTAGAACACCCCTTACGTCGGAGGTCGACAGAGTGAGCACCTGGTCTTCCGGGGGTGGCAAGGCTTTGGTAGCCGGCTCCCTGTTGTCCCTGTCGAAGCGAGCGTAGAAGTTGTTAAGCTCCTCCGGAAGGGAGGCATCGCTAACCGGGGGACTGGTGTTTTTGCCCTTGTAGTCAGTGATGGACTGGATGCCTTGCCACATGTGCCGGGGGTCCGAGTTGTTGCGAAAGTGATCCTCTATCCGCAGTGTCTGTTTCCTTTTGGCAGTCCTGATACCCTTTTTTTGAAGGAGCGAGAGCTGGAGAGAGGACTGTTTGAAGGAGCGAGAGCTGGAGAGAGGACTGTTTGAAGGAGCGAGAGCTGGAGAGAGGACTGTTTGAAGGAGCGAGAGCTGGAGAGAGGACAGTTTGAAGGACCGAGAGCTGGAGAGAGGACAGTTTGAAGGACCGAGAGCTGGAGAGAGGACAGTTTGAAGGACCGAGAGCTGGAGAGGACAGTTTGAAGGAGCGAGAGCTGGCGAGAGGACAGTTTGAAGGAGCGAGAGCTGGAGACAGCAGTTTGAAGGACCGAGAGCTGGAGAGAGCAGTTTGAAGGAGCAAGAGCTCGAGAGGAACCCGAGAGGAAACATCGAGAAAGACTGAGAGGAAACATCGAGAAAGATTGAGAGGAAACATCGAGAGAGACCAAGATGGAAACATCGAGAAAGACTGAGGGGAAACATCGAGAGAGGGGAAACATCGAGAAAGACCGAGGGGAAACATCAAGAAAGACTGAGGGGAAACATCGAGAGAGGGGAAACATCGAGAAAGACCGAGGGGAAACATCGAGAAAGACTGAGGGGAAACATCGAGAGAGGGGAAACATCGAGCAAGACCGAGGGGAAACATCGAGAAAGACTGAGGGGAAACATCAAGAGAGACTGAGGGGAAACATCGAGAGAGACTGAGGGAGCACTTTATTTATTTAATTTTATTAATTAATTAAATTTATTTAATTATAAGTTGTGAGTTCCTCATGATGCTCTCCCAGGGCGGCCACCCTGTAGCCAGAGATTATTCTAGAAGCCTGGGTAGAAATATCAATGTGATTACTGCAGAAATTACTTTTTTTACATTATTGCTTGTTCATTTTATGTGCTGTCTTTTTATGTCTTTTATTTATTTTATGTCTGCTTTATTTATATTTAAAGTATGTATGCGTGTATATGTCGGTATGTGTTTTTTTGTGATGGCGCCGATGAAGATGGCTGCCGTCCTTGCGGGCTCCATGCGTATCAGGCAGATAAGTGTTCTTGCTGCTTGGTGCTACCGGCTAGTCAAGAAAAAAGCATTTCACTGACTAGATTTCACTTCTTGTATTTAGTTATGTGATAAATAAAATTGAAATTGAAATTGAAAATTGCCAAGGCTTCCCACACGCTGGAAATCAATTGGCCAATTGAGTTAAAATTGCATCAATCTCACAGACCCATTTAGATTCGTGTGGGAAACACTAAATTCGGGGAACCCGCCAATTCCCAGCACCTGAGTTAAAATCGACCCCCAGGTGTGCACAAAATAGCAGACTGTGGCTATGGGTAGACTGACCGATGTGAACCATTTATGTTCAGCTAGTTATTGTGTGCCTCAGCACCATTATTGTAGTTGCATTCTGATCGGCCCTTTGGTTCCGTGTCAGTTTAATACACCTAGTGTAAACTTGTGCATTCCTAAAAGTACATTTAAAAAAAAGAGGCCCTCTGATGTAATGCAGTCTGTGTGTGAGTAACTTCTCTCCATCACCTCCCCGCCCCTCCCTCGCACCCCCCCCTCCGACCCCCTGCTTCCAAAGTTCACATACCTGCACTAACAGTGGTCACTAGATAGTAACCAAGAGCAGAACCCTGACTTTTTACCCCTTCATTAGTCCAGTGATGTGCCTTGGCTAAGATCAGCTACCAGTGGTCTGATGGTTCTGTACTACACCTGGAATTGCTTTTAGTTCTTAATATAGCCAAGAGGTGGAAAGCTGGTAAAGAAATCTAGACTGAAATGGTTAAATAAAGAAATTTTAAACACTTTACATGACTTTAAAAAAAAAAAAAAATTATTCTATATATTTATTTATTATATATGGGCGAAACGACCATGGTCACATTTCTTGCCCATTAGTAAGAGATTGTGTTGGGCCTTCTTCTTTAACTGCTGTAATCCTTATGACGATGGTACTCCACAATAGTGATAAGTAGGGAATTCCAGGATATAGGCCCAGAGATGATGAAGGAATGCCGATATATGTCCAAGTCAGCATGGTGTGCGACTTGGAGGGGGAACTTGGCATTGATGGTAGTCCTTTGGTATTGCTGCTCTTGATCCTCTTAGTGGTGGAGGTCACAGGGGAGAGAGGTGCTAGCAAAGTATAGAGATGATGGTAGCCCCGGTATGTGGAGTGGGAGGAAATGCATTGAAATTCATTGGGAAAATAGAGATTAGTAATAAATGACTATTAAAATATTGGAGTATTTGATATTCATAAGGCAACAGGGCTAAGTGGAACATTTAGAACATATTAGAAAATACTGAAGCAAATGAGGCTAGAAACAGTTGTCCTACAGCTTAAGTGTTTTTTTTATAGCTTCATTAAACACAGATGTATAACCAGAAGACCGGAAAATAGCTAATGCTGCAATTTTGAAAAGAGAATTGAAACAGGATACTGGGAATTATTGTCCATTTGGATTGTCTGTTATAGTAAGAAAAACATTAGAGATTATTATAAAGAAAGCAATTTAAGAGCATTTAATGAGACTGAGCATAATAATACATAGCCAATACAAGATTAGAAAGACATGTTATGCCAAGTAAATTTATTGGAATTCATTGAAGATATAACACAAGGGTAGACACGTGTGTGTTTTAGCCAATGTTCATGTGAAGTTTCTGTTAATGTGCTGTCAAACATTGAAACCTTTATTTTCAACACTTTGCGTTCTTGGATAGATTTGTATACACCTTTGGAAGTGGCTTAGTGAGTTGCAGTGAATGGTGAGACATAAGCGTACCCCCTGCAATGGTCATGAGTGTGAAAGGAATGGCTTGGGCATTGTAGGGAAGCTTTATGGTGTTGATGTGAGGTGGTGCCAACCTGGTGCATCCTGTGGCAGCCAGAGTGTACAGCATCAAGTGAAGTAAATCTGGCCATGGTGAGGCCTCCCGGGCAGTAATGTGGTCGGGTGCTGATGCCCTGTGTCCTGTGCAGCATCAGTTGATTGCGGAGAAGGTTGGTGTTGTTATTGGTGCTGCTGGTGTGCCTGGTGCAATGAGACCTAGGTGTCCTTGTGCACCAGTCGCTGAAGATAAGCATGCAGGTGCAGCAGGCGGTTAAGAAGGTAAATGGTATGTTGGCCTTCGTAGCGAGAGGGTTTGAGTACAGGAACAAGGATGTCTTGCTGCAGTTGTACAGGGCCTTGGTGAGACCACATCTTGAGTATTGTGTGCAGTTTTGGTCGCCTTATCTGAGGAAGGATGTTCTTGCCATGGAAGGAGTTCAGCGAAGATTCACCAGGCTGATACCTGGGATGGCAGGAATGACGTATGAGGAGAGATTGGGTCGATTGGGCTTGTACTCGCTGGAGTTTAGAAGAATGAGAGGGGATCTCATTGAAACTTATAAAATTCTGACAGGACTGGACAGACCAGATGCAGGAAGGATGTTCCCGATGGTCGGGGAGTCCAGAACCAGGGGTCACAGTCTAAGGATAAGGGGTAGGCCATTTACGACAGAAATGAGGAGGAATTTCTTCACCCAGAGAGTGGTGAACCTGTGGAATTCTCTACCACAGAAGGCAGTGGAGGCCAATTCATTAAATATATTCAAGAAGAAGTTGGATATATTTCTTAAGGCTAAAGGGATCAAGGGGTATGGGGTGAAAGCAGGGACCGGGTACTGAATTTGGATGATCAGCCATGATCGCATTGAATGACGGAGCAGGTTCGAGGGGCCGAATGGCCTACTCCTGCTCCTATCTTCTATGTTTCTATGTTTCTGTGGTGCTGCTGGCATTGGGGCTGATCATGGTGGGATCCTGAGGACCAAGATGAGATAGTTTCAAGGGCACTGATGCTGATGTAATAGATGGCAGGTGAACTTAAGATGACAGAAGCGATTTGTCAATGGTGAGAGAGATTGTTCCAGTGAGGTGACACTGTATACAGAGTTTACTCCAAACACTATCCACCTGCATAAAGCTCAATCTGTCTTCCAAATGCAGTAAGCAACAGCTTCTGAGCTTGGAAAGTGAACAGCTCTGAGATAGGAGCTTTTATAGCACATTTGCAGCTGTCAAGTAAAGGGATCATTTCATGCTAACACAACTCCTGACCTCCTTACCTGACGTGATCCCCGAGCAGTGTGGACCCCGTGGGCGACCTCGTAAAATTTAAAGGTGAGCTCAAAATACTTTTTAAGTGGCTCTTAACAAGGTCATAATGACTTAAATTGCCTCCACCGCCGCTGAATATCGGGTCTGTTCACCCGACATCTGGGAAAGTTGCGTGGCGGCCCACTGTCAAAAAAAATCTTCCCATCCGACCCGCCACCAAACGCGCCCGCTGACCCCCTGAAAAAAATCCCCCTAGTGTTCCTTGTAAATAACCAGTTGACACTGAACCAGTAGAACTACTTTCTGTTAATGTAGACCACTGTATTGTGCTGAGGGGTGTCAAGCGATACATCCTGTAGCGTTCAGGGCTCGGCCTGGCACAGAGTAATTAGCGGGCGACAGAACCCGTGCCCGACAGTTGTTAAATTTGTAAACTCCTCAGTCAGTTTTAGAGCTCCTGGACCCCAGCACTGTGTCTTTGCTCTCAGATGGCCCGAGCTGCACCCTTTGGATTTGAGATGAATCCCATTGAGACCTCCACTGACTCCCCGCTACACACTGTGTTCTCCTAAGCACCACTCCACACTGGATAATTCTGGTGGGGCCCCATATTTGGCTGGGTCCCTGGGCATGTGCCCGTGAGTCCGTGCATTAATCCACTCCTCACACTAGTATCCTCACTCTCTCAGCTGATTATCCGACTACTGTCTGGCTGGCAAATTATTCTGACCATCTATGACCTGGAATAACGAAGGTCTTTGTAATATCTGCTTTACATTTACTTTTCACGAACTTATTTTCTCCAGTTCTATTTCCTTGACTTACTATGAGGTAATATTCTGGGTTTGTTATTTAATCCTTTACGCACCTTGATGATGCTCCTTTCCTTTAAAGGTTTTCCCTCCCGATCTCTCTAATATTTCCCTATATCCCAGCTCTTTTAAATCTGTAATCATTCTTAAACACTTAAAATGTATCCTTACCCATGAATCAGCTATCACTATTCCAAGTAAATTTGTCCTTTGTTTCTCACATCTTTTATAGTGTGCAGCTTAGGGAGCAATAGAAATTATTTGACATTTTAAATAATACCGTTCATTGAAAATATTAAGAAATAAAAGGACTGAAAATATTGGAATAAATTGTACGATTTAGGATTGCTGGTGTAGAACTTTGCATGACAGGAGCGCATATCAAGAACTTGCCTGCGGAGATGAGTAGATCTGACTCCTGGCCCATGTGATTCATGGACCCGCTGATATTTGTGCCTGAATATGCTCTCATGTCGCTGGATGTACTGTGTCTTTAACTCTACGCTCTTTTAATCTCTAATGGCGTAGTTCAAAGAGGAGTCCTTCATAATATGTATGGTATTTGCATATTATTAACTGAACACTAGATAGGCCCCCTGATGGGAGTAAGCACTTTGTAGCAATTACACTCCAATGTCTTCTCTTGTGTTGTTTTTTAGAGGGTCTGGAAATAAAAGCAGCTGGTTATTACCATACCACTTCCAGTGTTTATTTGGAGACAACATTTCATAGCTGTTTCCTTTTGTTTTCTAGCTCTGCCACAAACTGTATGAAATAATGAGTAAGCTCGGAGAGCAGCATGCTGATAAAGCATTTACCATCCAAGGCGCACCCAGGTATTGTACCTAGTGGAAACTTAAATCATCATCGCCTTATTTTAAGAGATATTTGGACAACGTGCTCAACAAACATAAGGGACAATTTTACAGTAAGAGTGTCCCCATTGAAGTATCATTTGTAAATCTGGAGGAGGATCATTTTAAACTAACCCCCTCCCCCGCCGGGAAACTGATGGGATCGGGCCAACCTCCCGTTTTACACCTGCTCAATTTTACCTTTGATTGGCACTTAAAGCTTTTGCTCACACGATCCCTGCTGACAGTCCTAGTTTCCACTTCACACCACTGAGGGGATGTTTATTGAAAACCTCATTTTTGTTGGGGCTATTTAGGCACAGATCAGTCACGATCTGCTTGAATGCTGGAACGGGCTCAAGGGGCTGAATGGCCTACCCTTGTTTCTGTGTGCCTTTGTTTATGTAATTCATTTTGTGTTCAAAACCTCTAGTAAAACCAGGATCAGTATTGACCCACTAATCAGCAGCAAACTAATGGCTGCTTATCTTCCACTTTGCTAGTAAGTGTTAATCTCGGAGATCTCAATTTTCACTGTGCTAACGAATTCTGAATTCAGACCATCAACGTGAAATACTCTGAGCAGAAAGGCAAAAGGCTCCCCAGGGTATTGCCTGTTGCCATATATGGACATAAGTCATATCCTAAATTGGTTCTTCAGCGTGGAGCTCTTCAAACTCATGAACTTCCAGTAACAGGCCTCTCCCTTTCACAAATAAAGGAAGAGTTGGTTTCATGTTAAAGGATGGACATTCCCATTTGTAGTTTCTATCTAATGTTAGTGCTCGTGCAATCTCATTATCTAGTAAACGTACATATGACTTTAGATGGTTAAATTCCTACAGGGGGAGAGTGTCCACTCCATATCAAGCCAACAGAGACTCTAGACATGTGTGGGTTTCTCGGTAGTTTTTTTTTGGAAACTTTTAAATGCAGTGCTGAGTTTGTGTACGTGTGTGTGTGTGTGTGTGTGTGTGTGTGTGCACGCCTGTGTTTCTGTGTGTATATATCAGACACCTGGCTGCCAAAAAGAACCCTGTATGCATATTTCATGATTCGATGACTGTGTTTCCCTACATAATACAGGCGCTACAATAATAAATACCTCAATTTCCACCCCCCCACCCCTTTAACAAGGTCATTTGACCAGGCCTAGTACACCCAAAGTACACTGCATCTAACTAAGCCTCAAGGTGCCTGAATTTGTTGGGTTGTCAGTATGCTACATTTACATCACTGGCACATGCCTGTCCTCTGGCAGGGCATTACATCAGGGAACTGGGGTGCAAACACAAGTGCCTGATAGGTCTGCAACTGTGGGACTGACTATAGGCCACAGGACCTCCTGGTTTCTATTGGAGATCAACACCCAGAAAGGTTACCAGACCCATGATAGGGTACAATATATATGGGCTGTGGAAGGAGATTAAATGGGTGGGGTAAAGTCCATGATAGGGTAAAGTGTATATGGGTTGTGGAAGGAGGCTAAATGGGTGAAGCAGAGTCCATGATATGTTACAGTGTACATGGGCTGTGAAAAGGAGTTTAAATAGGTGGGGTAGAGACTATGATATGGTAGAGTGTCCATGGGTTGTGGAAGTTGTTTAAATGGGTGGAGTAGAGTCCATGATAGGGTAGAGTGTGCATGGGTTGTGGAAGGAGATTAAGTAGGTGGGTAGAGTGTCCATGGGATGTGGAAAGATTGAGCTTGATTGGCTGAAAGGCCCATTCTCAATTCTTAATTTCTGAAATTCTTTTGAAAATTCTAGTTTGATTACTACTGGGTTCTTATCATTGAAGTAGCTCTTTGTCATGTCAAATTTATGTTTTAAACCATTAACAATTGGATATAATCAAATGTTTGATGCTATTTCACACTGCTTTTTGCTACTGTTGACAAAGGAAATGGAGGTAGGTTTGGAGTGTGTGTGATGTAGAACAGTTGCTAGTAGGAATGATTAGCTTTTAAACAGATTCGTGATTGTGGCTAGGAATACCAAATCATGTGGGCATTAGTCCAGCTAAGGAGGCTTAGATCTTGGCCTTCTGTCAAAAACTAAGATGAAGCAAGATTAGTACCAGGTGGTAAATCTTATTAATGTTTAATATTGCTCCTGCTGACTGTAAATATCAATCTGCTTTTCTCGCTTTGTGCATTTATCCTAGATATCTGTTGTTTGTGTTTATGTTTAGTTATTGAGTATGTTTGGATATCCAATCCCTTTATAATTAGTCTAATGTTCCTGTTTGTGTTTTAGAATTAAGAAATGGATAGCTTAAGTATAAAGCAAAGCTCTTCCTTCTCAGGACTGCCCTTCCTGATAAATGTCTCCAGACTATTTACATGTTATCCTGTGTCAGGGTAAATGGTGAGAATACAAGGCTGAATTGTGGCTATGTTCAAAACCTCTTATTCAGTGCTGGATGAGTTCAGTGCGCTGTGTGTGATTGAACAGTGAAGCAGAAGTTGAAGCTTTAATCTGGATAATGCTTCACTTAACAATGACACAAATCCCAGAAGCTTGTGTGCAGTGTGTTTGGTAAATGATTGGAAAAGGGTGGCGCAATTATAGGCCTGGAGAAGGTTCACTAGGTTGATTCCTGAGATGAAGAGGTTGTCTTATGAAGAAAGGTTGAACAGATTGGGCCTATACTCATTGGAGTTTAGAAGAATGAGAGGGGATCTTATTGAAACATATAAGATTCTGAGAGGGCTTGACAGGGTAGATGCAGAGAGGATGTTTCCCCTCGTGGGGGGATCTCGAACTAGGGTGCATAGTTTCAGAATAAGGGGTCGCCCATTTAAGACAGAGATGAGGAGGAAATTCTTCTCTTAGAGGGTTGTAAATCTTTGGAATTCTCTTCCCCAGAGAGCTGTGGAGGCTGGGTTATTGAATATATTTAAGGTGGAGATAGACAGATTTTTGATTGATAAGGGAGTCAAGGGTTATGGGGAGCGGGCAGGAAAGTGGAGTTGAGGCCAAGACCAGATGAGCCATGATCTTATTGAATGGCGGAGCAGGCTCGAGGGGTCAAATGGCCTACTTCTGCTCCTATTTCTTATGTTCTATGGATTTTTGGTCAGACCCAGTATTACTGTGACAAGGTATGTATCTTATAATATCAACAGCTAATTTATGGCTGTATGCTCTGCTGTCCTATTACAGTGACTCGGGGCCGCTGCGAATTTCCAAGACCCCGACACCACCGGAAGAACCATCTCCACCCGGTAGTCCTATGGCCAGCCCTAACCATACTTTGGCACCTTTGGCAGCATCACCAGCTCATACTCCGACTCGCCCCAAGTCGCCATCTCAGGTAAAGTTCTAAAACAAAAGTAAATTACTGCAGATGCTGAATTCGGGTAAAGTTCTGTTGTGTAAAATGCATTAAAGGGGCACATAGAATGCAGGTAAAAGTAACGAGAGAAAGGAAAAAAAATGATGGAAACAAACATGGAAAAACTGCAAATGCACAGCACAGTTCATTCAACGTCAGTAAGGCAAATGTTTTGGGTGTGAGGCTCTCGACAAGTGTTACCCCATGACAAACACCTGTTGCCCCTTTTCCATATTCTCTGGCCCCATATTGTCGGGCACTGCGATTCGCAGGGATGGTGCCATTTAAATAGTTGGAGCAGAGTGCCTGTGCCTGCATGATTCAAATAGGTGCCTGACCCGACTGCAGGCTGGGAAATGGGAGCAGCGTCTTGCTGTTCTGATGGTAGAGTAATTGCCAAGGAAATGTGGACCTTAATTTTAAGGTATGCCTGGGAACTTATGAGACTTTTGGCAAGGCCTAGTACAGAAAGCTTGCCAATTCTCAGCTGTTGTGACTTCCACTGGGCCTTCAGATTGACTGGAATTCTCAGGGCAGTCTAAGAACTCCCCCAGATAAGCCCCCAAAGCTGTTTTGAGGTGTGAGGAAAGGGGAGCGGGTAGAATATCCATTAGCCCTGCCCCCCCCCCACCCACTGTTTGGGCCGTACTTTACACTGAGCGGAATCCCACCAGATCCGAGTTCCATCCCAAAATATGAACATAATAAGCTATGCATTGTTATGCCCCACTGGAATTCCATAGACTCTGGGAGTGATTGTAACTCTCCCCACCCAACAGGTGGGCATTAAAATTGCACAGGTCATTTACCTGTGAGGACGCCCACCCAAAGCTGGTGGGGTCCTTTTTAACATATGCACATCAGCTCCTGATGATGTCAGCAAGATCTGACTGCAATGTTTACTAGGCAGTCTGATCGGGAAGCAGCAGTGAGTTTCCCGCCAGGCTAACACAGTGAGGAAGTAGGTTGAGGATAGGAGAGGCTCGGAAAGGTAAGTTTTAAATATTTTTTTACTTTCCTTGTAGGGCCAGGAGGAGCAGGAATGCTATTCTGGGTCCCACGAGGAAACCTTAGGCTTCCTATGCTTCGATCACACCCCCCCCCCGCCCCCAATCGCGGGACCCCTACGGGATTGCCCAGCAGAATATCCTGCCGCCTGCTGTTGGAGGCTGGACTCTAAGCCCATGATTTCCCACCACTTCCCGCCCAGAACGGGTGGGAGGTCAGCCAGCAGGATTTAAATGAAGCCAGTGATTTAAAATACTCGGGGCCTCATTTCTGGGGCAGCGGGTGAGTTTCTAACTCACACCGCTGCTCACTCGCTCAAAACTGGCCCGCTGTTAAAATCGGGGCTCCTGTGTTTCTCGAAGTATTGTCAGCTTTGTCAGAATCCCCTATTCTGAAGGACGATTCCACAATCCAGCACTCCATCAAAATTAAAGGACATGAAATCCAGGACTTCGGTCCATGGTTCCCCGCAGTGAAATTCCTGGGAGCGCGACATTGCGGAATCTTTGATGCTTTTGTTTCTATGCAGGGTTTGTTTTTATATCTCTCTTTTTTTACTTCCTCTGTTGTATCTAGCTGAGAAAAGGGCCTCCAGTCCCACCACCTCCAAAACTCACTCCAACAAAGGAGCTGCAGCAGGAAAACATTATCAACTTCTTCGAGGACAACTTTGTTCCTGAGATCAATGTCACCAGCCCATCACAGGTCAGCTGACTTTACAACTACACTGTTTACCCAGACCTACCTAGGCTTATATCATAGAAGACATGCAGGATGAAGCTTGTCACTGTTTCAGTCACGGACAGGAAATGTCATCACCATTTGCTTTTAGTACCTGTGCTGACTATTCACTGAGCTAGTTATATGAAAGAAAGAGCTTGCATTTATACAACACCTTTCACAACCTCTGGATGTCTCAAAGTGCTTTACAGCTAATGAAGTACTCTTCAAGTGTAGTCACTGTTGTAATGTGGGGAGACATGGCAGCACAGCAAGATCCCAGAACAGCAATGAGATAAATGACCAGATAATCTGTTTTATGTGATGTTGATTGAGGGATAAATGTTGGCCAGTACATCGGTGAGAACTCCCCTGCTCTTCTTCAAATAGCGTCATGGGTTCTTGAGCGACCACTTGAGGAAGCAGACGGGCCCTCGGTTTAATGCCTCATTGGAAAGACAGCAATTCCGACAGGCAGCACCCCCTCTACTGCACTGAAGCCTCAGCCTACTTTGTATGTTCAAGTCTCTAGGTCAAAATCCTGGAACTCCCTACCTAACAGCGTTGTGGGAATTCCTTCACCACATGGACATAGAAATATAGAAATATAGGAGCAGGAGTAGGCCATTCGGCCCTTCGAGCCTGCTCCACTATGCAATATGATCATGGCTGATCCTCTATCTCAATAGCATATTCCCGCTCTCTCCCCATACCCCTTGATGCCTTTTGTGTCTAGAAATCTATCTATCTCCTTCTTAAATATATTCAGTGACTTGGCCTCCACAGCCTTCTGTGGTAGAGAATTCCATAGGTTCACCACCCTCTGAGTGAAGAAATTTCTCCTCATCTCAGTCCTAAATGTCCTATCCTGTATCCTAAGACTGTGACCCCGTCGTTCTAGACCCCCCAAGCCAGGGGAAACATTCTCCCTGCACCCAGTCTGTCTAGCCCTGTCAGTATTTTATACGTTTCAATGAGATCCCCTCTCATTCTTCTAAACTCTAGTGAATACAGGCCTAGTCGACCCAATCTCTCCTCGTACGACAGTCCTGTCATCCCAGGAATCAGTCTGGTGAACCTTCGCTTCACTCCCTCTATGGCAAGTACATCCTTTCTTAGGTAAGGAGACCAGAACGGCACACAGTACTCCAGATGTGGTTTCACCAAGGCCCTGTACAACTGTAGTAAGACATCCTTGCTCCTGTACTCAAATCCTCTTGCAATGAAGGCCAACATTCCATTTGCCTTCCTAACTGTTTGCTGCACCTGCATGTTTGCTTTCAGTGACTGGTGTACAAGGACACCCAGGTCGCTCTGTACATCAACATTTCCCAATTTATCACCATTTAAATAATACTCTGCCTTTCTGTTTTTCCTACCGAAGTGGATAACTTCACATTTATCCACGTTATACTGCATCTGCCATGTATTTGCCCACTCACTCAACTTGTCTAAATCACCTTGAACCTCTTTGCATCCTCCTCACAACTCACAATCCCACCTAGTTTCGTGTCGTCAGCAAACTTGGAAATATTACATTTGGTTCCCTCATCCAAATCATTGATATATATTTTGAATAGCTGGGGCCTAAGCACTGATCCCTGCGGTACCCCACTAGTCACCGCCTGCCACCCCGAAAAAGACCCATTTATTCCTACTCTCTGTTTCCTGCAATTTTCAATCCATGCCAGTATATTACCCCCAATCCCATGTGCTTTAATTTTGCACACTAACCTCTTATGTGGAACTTTATCAAAGGCCTTCTGACAATCCAAATACATCACATCCACTGGTTCTCCCTTATCTATTCTACCAGTTAATTCCTCAAAAAACTCCAGTAGGTTTGTCAAATACGATTTCCCTTTCATAAATCCATGTTGACTTTGTCTAATCCTGTTGATATTTTCTAAGTGTCCTGTTATCACATCCTTTATAATAGACTGAAGCATTTTCCCTACTACTGATGTTAGGCTAACTGGTCTGTAGTTCCTTGTTTTCTCTCTCCTTTTTTAAATAGTGGGGTTACATTTGCCACCCTCCAATCTGGAGGAACTGTTTCATAATCTATAGAATTTTGGAAAATAACAACCAATGCATCCACTATTTCCATGGCTACCTCTTTTAGTACTCTGGGAAGTTATTTGTGTCCTCTTCCGTGAAGACAGAACCAAAGTATTTGTTTAATTGCCCTGCCATTTCCTTGTTTCCCATTATAAATTCTCCCGTTTCTGACTGTAAGGGACCTACATTTGTCTTCACTAATCTTTTTCTTTTTACATATTTGTAGAAGCTTTTGCAATCTGCTTTTATGTTCCTTGCAAGTTTACTCTCATACTCTATTTTTTCCCCTCTATCAATCTCTTGGTCATTTTTTGCTGAACTCTAAACTGCTCCCAATCCTCAGGCTTTCCAATTTTTCTGGCAACTTTATATGACTCCTCTTTGGATCTAATACTATCCTTAATTTTTTTTGCTAGCCATGGTT
Source organism: Somniosus microcephalus (assembly GCF_052327205.1). Taxonomy (NCBI): domain Eukaryota; kingdom Metazoa; phylum Chordata; class Chondrichthyes; order Squaliformes; family Somniosidae; genus Somniosus; species Somniosus microcephalus. The sequence goes on along the minus strand of NC_140993.1, from coordinate 204,468,835 downwards.
GGGCTGCTTTTCCTTTCGTGTTTTTGTGCCAGAAAGGAATGTATAACTGTTGCAATTCATGCATTCGTTCTTTAAATGTTAGCCATTGCCTATTCACCATCATGCCTTTTAATGAAGCTAACCAATCTATCATAGCCAACTCACTCCTGATACCTTCATAGTTTCCTTTGTTTAGATTTAGGACCCTAGTTTCAGATTGGACTTCTTCACTTTCCATCTTAATGAAGATTTCTATCATGTTATGGTCACTCTTCCCTAAATGACCCCGCACAACAAGATTATTAATTCTCATTGCACAATACCCAATCTGGAATAGCCTGTTCCCTAGTTGACTCCTCAATGTACTGGTCTAAAAAAGCATCTTGTACACACTCCAGGAATTCATCCTCCACAGTATTATTGCTAATTTGCTTTGTCAGTCTATATGTAGATTAAAGTCACCCATGATTACTGTAGTACCCTTGTTACATGCATCTCTAATTTCCTGTTTGATGCCATGCCCTACATTACCACTACTGTTTGGAGACCTATAGACAACTCCCACCAATGTTTTCTGCCCCTTGGTGCTTCTTAGCTCCACCCAGACTGATTCTACATCCTGATTTTCTGAGCCAATATCCTTTCTCACTATTGCTCTGATTTCATCCTTTACTAATAATGCCACCCCACCTCCTTTTCCTTTTTGCCTGTCCTTCCTAAATATTGAATATCCAACTCCCAGCCTTGGTCATCCTGCAGCCATGTCTCTGTAATCGCAATGATATCGTATTCGTTTTCATCTATTTGCGCTGTTAATTCGTCTACCTTATTATGAATGCTTTGTGCATTCAGATACAGTGCCTTTAGATTTGTCTTTTAAACATTTTTAGACATCTTGACATTGTTTTGTACTGTGACCCAATTTGTCTTATTACTATTTTTTCTTACCCGGACCCTATTTGTTAGTGCACTCCTTTGTTTGTACGCTCTGTCCCTTCCTGACACAATCTGGCTGTCCTTACCCCAATCACTTTCCTGCACTGCTTCCTTGACTTTTCTCTTTAGCATTCTAGATTTCTCTCCACCGGGACCCTCCCCCCCTCCCTTATTTAGTTTAAAGCCCTACCTACCTCCCTAGTTATTCGATTCGGACTACAGTGGTTCAAGAAGAAGGCTCACCACCACCTTCTGAAGGGCAGCTAGGGATGGGCAATAAATGCCGGCCTTGCCAGCGATGCCTACATCCTGAGAATGATTTTTTTATGTCTCTGGATTAGGGCTTGAACCCACAACCTTCCGACTCAGAGATGAGAGCACTACCACTGAGCCAAGGCTGACACCTGTATATTCCATGGAAGTAGTGTCAGTGTGTGGCTTTTACATTGTGACATGGCATCTTCTTCCTGGGTTGCGAACCCTTACATAAAGCTGCAGCCGCATTGTTTGTGACGTACTTGCAGATGGTTGTAACCCCCTGTTCATTCAGAGTTATTAGCCTAGATTTTGGTCTTTAGCGTCCAGGCGTGATGGCTCCGTTCACCAGGAACACCCATGGGCTTGCGCTGCTTACGATGTTCTATTCATTATAATTAATGGAATGGGAAATCATGGCTAGTGTCTGCCATAGGGAGCCAGCAGGCAAAACTCTTACTTCCAGACGCTGAAGACATAATTCTGGGCCATTCAGTCTAAGTGAGGCAATAATTACCACATATTTCTGAAAAGGAACGTTATGCTGTTTGGACCTCAATATAGGACATTTATTTGAAGTACCACCTCAATAAGTGTGAGGAGTTAACCAGTTACAGTTACGTTGTTCCTACCAGCTTGAAGTTCTCTCAGTGTTTGCAGCTCAGAACTGTAATTTAGTTTTCAAAATTTGCATAATTTCAAACTGTGTTTCTCAGAATACAGGGTAAACTTTAAGAACTAGCATCCTGGGCACAGAGATTCACGTGACAGAACTCCACATCGAGTATTCAGTCATGGGGGCTACCTTACTTACAGATTAACATTCGAGGCGTAATCCTTTGCGCGACAGGTGCACACACTGGGACTTTGAAGGTTAGCGCTAACTTCTGTCCTGTAAGGCCTTTTGTTCTTGTTGGTGGGATCTGTGCTCTCTGTTTGTGTTAAAGTGCCACATTCCAATGGCTGGGTTTAACAAACTTCCCCCAGCTGTTTTCCTGAAGAGAGACCGTGTTAGTGTAAAACATTTCATAGAATCATAGAACGTTACAGTCTTGCGCAATCAGTACACACACTTGGGGGCGGGGGCAGGGGCAGGGGTGGTGGGGGGCCCTCAAGGATCAAATTGCTGTTGCTTTCCTCACATCTTTGGTAAGATTGGCTCTGACATGAATGAGATGCATTAAACACTTTTAACTACCCCTTCGCTCGGTGGAAACCGGGCCCAGAGTGGGGTGGGCAGCTAAAATGGAGTGGGTGAATTGCCCCGACCATCACGATTTTAAAATGCCTGAATTATCAGGTACATGAGGCATTTGCCCAACTCAGCAGGAGCCTCACACATTTACGCAAATCATGGTCCTATTACGTCAATGGGACCCCAACGCCAGGACTGCTCCTCTAGGCCCCACGAGGGAAGTGTGCAGGCTCCCCGCTCCCCGCACCTCTGACATGCTGCAGGAATGTGCAACACAGGCTAATGTCTGGGATTTAGCACAAGCTCGTGAAAAGGAGGGAATTCAGGTGCTGATACAAGCCTTAAACACCTGCAGCAGCTTAAAAAGGCAGCAGCAGTTCAGTTCTCTGCAGTGTGGGAAGGAGAAGGACATCCCATTTGCAAGAGGAGACCATGGAAGTCTTGCTGCAGCAAGTGCAGCTGGTGTTCCCCAGAATTGGCTGTTGAGCGCCCAATATTTGGGGTACACGGCTCAGCAGGACGTGGCTGGTGTGCTGAATGTGAGTTCCGCTAGTCAGAGGATGTGGGAGAATTGTCAAAAAAAATTCAATAGTCTCATCAAGAGTGGCAATGTAGGAAACCTCTTGTCATTTTGGCACTGGTGGTATAAATTCTCATCTCCTCCCCATGCATTCCTTCAGTATGCCTTCAGTTTTTCAACGGTCACCTTTTAGGCTGCATTGTGCAATTCCTAGTACCTCCCTTGCCCAGCACCTTCAGCTGGGGCCTACACTAGACAAGGCCCTGACAACTCCTTCCATATGCCATGCCTGCATGCTGCATTACAGCATGTTCCCAATACCTACAAATAGCACTCAGACTGGGATTTGACTGGCCACCAATGTCAACGACTCTGCTTTTGCAAGAGAAGACAGCACATATCAAGAGGGAGAGGGCAACAATGGGAGGAGATCCAGCAAAGCTACATCCTCTCTTTAAGGAAGAGGTCCTTGCAATCCAAGGCTGAGACTTGAAGAAAGAAGCAGGAGGCATGGCCCCAGCTTAGGCTTTGCCCAACATTTATCCTTCCTTTATTCTCCATTCTATTCAGTCACACATGTACATGAAAGCTTGCCTTAAACAGCAGCTCCAAGTCAGTTACCCTGGTGAAGGCTGCCTGGCAACAAGTTGCAATGCTGAGTTGTTGGTCATCCTTTTCCTCTTTCTGTGTCTGCAGGTATGGCAGAAGAAGCTGTGGTAGGACCTTCTTAACTGCACTTCTCATGCACCTCATGCGAGAACCCATCACTCAATCTCACTCTGGCAAACAGCCTTGGTTGGGGGGGAGGGGGGTGGTGGCGCGGAGAGTCAGAGTGAAGGCAGATCACTGGCTGATGCACTGAGGACAAGTGAGCTGCAGCAAATGTAGATTGCTCAGAAAAAGCAGGAAACACCTGACCAAAGGATTATCTTGCATTCATACGCCTGATGAGAGCAGGGATCCTGATATCCGGCACCTATCATTTGAAAGAATGCTTTCGGAGCGTGTTATAGTGTTAGATTGTTGATTGTGGATTTCTGCTGGAATTGCAAATTTTGCAAATCTGGAACTCTCTTCCCCCAAAAGGCTGCGGCTGCTGGGTCACTCGAGGTGGGTAGGAAGCTTTGGCTGATGGCTTTTGTTGAAGAGCTAGCCCCGGCAGACATGCGATGAGCCTTCTGTGCAAAAATTCTAGAACATTGTAAATTTAAGGCTGCAAACTGAAAAAAAATGCCCTCGTTATGCTTTGTTTTTCAAACAACATTTTGTCCCTGCAATCTTTGGCAAGATGCATCGAGCAGATGGCATGATGCTGGACTCCTGTCTGTGCCATCTTCATTATAACAGCTGGAGATGCCCAGAAACTCAAATTTTAACAAGGGCATTAAATGGACGTCAGCAGCCCTGGTGATACATCCCAAACCTCTGCAAAATTTCCTGATCCTATTTACTAATTCTGAGTATTAACAATGGTTCTGGCTATGAGCTTATTCGGGGAGCTGGACCTTGATTTTTCTCTGTTGGCGCAGTCCAGACCACAATGACTCTGGGCAGGGCTCAAATCGAGGTGTGCTGTTTGCACCCAATTTTCCAAAATCAGCTCATTGGCGTAACATCAATTTCAGATTTAGATGGGTGCAGAGTGGTGGGAGTGGAAAGTTGTGTGTAAGTGAAATTTGAAGGGATGGGACAACTAAAGGGGAGTATCACAACAGGGTGAGAAATCTCTGAAAGCCTTTGGAGAGTCTCTAACAGTATCTTAACTTATTATTAGTCCTTACCAAGGCCGAAGAGACAAAATACTGAGGAGATAGGCAACAATGAAAGGTGTAGGTGTGACTCTGCAGTCAAGTGATGGAACAGCCCAGCCCCGATCCCCTCTTTGATGGCTACTGAAGTTGTGGTGGTGCTGCAAGAAGTCATTGTATGAGGTCAAGGAGGTTATCCTCTGTGGTACTCAATCCATCTCCATAGGTCAGCATTTCAGCTTACCGACAAGGAGGCCCAGCCAAGTTTCAGGCTACAGCTGAGCATTACTGTCACTGGATGTGCCAGCCCCATGCTGCATGATAGCTGCAGGTCTCCTTGCAGCTGATGACAAAGCTCTGCATCTGCCTCTCTGCTGACCCAGACCCTGGGAAGACCAGGGTCATTGCCAGGTAAGAGTGCCAGGGTCTGCAGATATGGTTGGTGGCTACTCAGTGGGTGTGACTAATTAAGGTACACTGGCTGTTAATCACCATGACATGCTTTCTTTCATGCGGTGCCACTGGATACTGTAATTGGGGTGCTTTTCAGGAAGATCCAACAACGATTCATGTATTTTAATGGTACCATTGGGTCTGCTGTCCCAGCTTCCTTTTGGGATAGGAGCCTCCATCTGCAGATATGGGTAGGCAGGTATTATCAGGTGGGCACAGAGAAGCTCTTGTGCGGCCTGGCCGCCTGGCATCCCTCCTTTGGTCTTCTTCATCTTTCAAACACTCAGGTAGGGGGATTCCCATTGGAAAGTCCATTGGTATCAGAAATGATGTGAGGAGCAAAAAGAAAATATAACTTACAACAAATGGCATAAGGGGTCGAGAATTTACATGCCAGCAGGAAGAGAAAAATTGAGAAACATTTGTTAAGAAATGAAATATACTTACCTTAACATCACTGTCCTTTCCACAACCTTTTATATTTTGACCACTGTCTTGCAACTCTGGTCACCAGTTTACGTGGACGTGATTTAAATCATAGAATTATAGAATGATATGGCACAAAATGAGGTGAAAGAGCTATCCAGTTAGTCCCACTACCCTGCTGTTTGCCCTACAGATTGTTCCCCTTCAAGTAATTATCCAATTCCCTATTGAAATTTACTATTGAAGCTGTTTCCAGCACCCTTTCAGGCAATGCATTCCAGATCGTAACATCTCGCTACGTAAATTTTGTTTCTTCACTTCGCCTCTGGTTCTTTTGTCAATAACCTTAAATCTGTGTCCTCTGGTTACCAACCCTTCTACCACTGGAAACAGTTTCTCCTTATTTACTCTACCAAAACCCTTCATGGTTTTGAACACCTCTACCAAATATCCTCTTAAACTTCTCTGCTCTAAGGAGAACAACCCCAGCTTCTCTAGTCTCTCCATGTAACTGAAGTCTCTCATCCCTGTTACCGTTCTAGTAAATCTCCTCTGCACACTCTGCAAGGCCTTGACATTCTTCTTAAACTGTGGTGTCCAGAATTGGTCACAATATTACAGCTGGTGCCTACCCAGTGTTTTATAAAGGATTAGCATAACTTCCTTGATTTTGTACTTTATGTGGGGAATTTTAACCGCCAAAATTGGGTGGGTTGGTGTCTGGTCGGATGTTAAAATGTTAAAAGTCTCAAACCCAAGCCAAACCCACCTGAAGATATGTCTACCCATATCTTAATGAAGGCGGGATGGGGGCCAGGCAACCAACCCGCTCCCAGGAGGCAGGTCGCTCATTTAAATATTTTAATGAGACTGCCAGCATCTGATTTTAACTCCATTTAAAATTTTACGCTGGCCAGATGAAGGGAGGCGAGAACTGCTTGATCCAGCAGATAAGTACCTTTCCAGCACTGCTTGTGGGCCAGGAGTACGCCCCCCCAGTCCACCAAGCTAACCTGCTTCCCTCCCTGCGATCGGTCACCCCCCCACCCACCCACCCAGTGATCTCCCCCCTCCGAGCCACGATGTCCCTTGAAGCCACGATCTCCCACTGACCTGGCCTTTCCGACCTCCCCGCACCCCCCAGGACTTTCTGATCCCTTCCTCTCTCCTCTATGCTCCCCAGCTATGGCCTCCAATTCCCCCACCCCCCCCCCCCCGCCCCCAGCCCTTCTGATCTCTGTGCCCCTCCACCCCCGAACCCTTCCGATCTCTCTTCCCCTACTATTCCAATATTCTCCCCCTCCACCCCCCCCCCGGACCCTTCCGATCTACCCTTACACTCTTCCTTCCTGACCTCCACACCCCCCCCAATGCCCGGCCTCTGATCTCCCCTGACACTGGCCTACGATCTCCCCCGACTCCAGCCTCTGGTCCCTCTCCCCCTTCTCTCTGCTCCCCAGCTACAGCCTGATGCCGAAGGCCTACCCGCCCAACAGTCAGGCAGCCTCTCAATCTGGCTGGCTGTAGCCGGGAAATGGAGACACAAAATGTTAAACAGGTCCTGCCGTTAAATTCGGCAGCACCTGAGGGAAACCCATTTTTCTGGGATTCCCAAACACAAAACGGTTCCCAGCCCCGCTCCCTCCCAGCCTCCCCATAAATATTGGGGCCTATGCCTCTGTTTATACAGCCAAGGATCCCATAGGCATTTTTAACAGCCTTGTCAACTTGTCCTGCCACCTTCAATGACTTGTGTATGTACACCCTTAGGTCTCTCTGTTCCTGCACCCCCTTTAAAATCTGGGCCTAGAAATTGGAACCTTTAACGCGGCCGTTAAGGCTGGTTTTGAAGAAAAAATAGCGGCTGCCTCGCTCAGGATCTCAGGATTTCTCATGCAATGGTTTACCGACATCTATGCCACAGTCTTTCACTTGGAAATGTACTGTTAATAAGGTGACAGCCGGAGAACGCCACACCAATCCTTTAGACCCGACCTTCGGCCTCCTGCTGCTGTTATCGCTGGAAAGAACGCATTGCATGGGAGCTTCTGCACTGCACTCATTTAAATCAGCAGGCCGCACCAAATTACCAGTGCTGCCTGCACTCTTTATGTGGGCTGCCATTAACCTTTGCCCACGGTGGCTCCGCTCGATTTCGGGCTTAATCGAATTTCATGGCCCTGATGTCTTACACGCCAGAAAAGCAGGAAATGCAGGATGTACACCCCTCCCCAAATTAATGTTGTAATGAAGCACCTACCTGACTGAAGCAGGCACTTCCACTGCTGCTTGTTCTGTGCCCTGGAAAATACATCAAAGTTCAAAGCAGGCAGAGTTCCAGCGGGATTGAACTCCCAGCCAATTTACACCACAACATTGAGCATTTGACAGCAGAAAATCCAGGAGCATTCTTTCACATTCAATTTGTGATACAAAACTTTTGATTGGTTCTAATGGGATATAAATTTGTTTTGGACAATAACTCAAACAGGCAGTAGGGAATCGGAAAAGACGATTGGGCAGGGTACAAAGCGGGCTGCCGAGTTGCTATAGTCTGTTTAGCATTACTACCCAAGGCAAATTTCTACCCCATGAGCCGATTATGATTACAGTGAGCGCTTTCTAAGTGACAAGTATAGGAGTTGAAATGAAAATCATTTGTCTGTTTATTTTAAAGAGGTGCTAGTTAAATTTTACAGCACAGAAGGAGGCAATTCGGCCCATTGTGCCTGTGCCAGCTCTTTGAAAGAGCTATCGAATTAGTCCCACTCCCCTGCTCTTTCCCTATAGCCCTGCAAAATTTTCCTTTTCAAATATATTTCCAATTCCTTTTTGAAAGTTATTACTGAATCTGCTTCTCTTTCAGGCAATACATTCCTCATCATAACAACTCGCTGCGTAAAAAAATTTGCTCACCATCTCCCCTCTGGTTAATTTGCCAATTATCTTAAATCTGTGTCTTCTCGTTACTGACCTCCTGCCAGTGGAAACAGTTTCTCCTAATTTATCCCCTTGTGGCGGAGCCACTAAGGGACTCCAATCAATTGTATATAATTCCCTTTAATATTATGTTGGCTACAGCCTGAGTCTGTATCTTTGTTTTCACTGTTTACATGTACAGAGCGCGATCACTTTAATAGCGCGGGTAAACGCGATGACATCACGCCGTTCATCACGTGATCCCCCACCGGCGGGAAAAACGTGATGACGTCATGACGTCAGCCACGGGACCGCCCTAGCAGTCCTCGTGGAGCCTCCGAACTGACTAGACCTATATTCGATGTTCTCCTGTTGTTATTCGTTAAACTCTGTTAGCTTTCATTAAACCTTGTTTATTTGATCGCCTGAGTGGACCTCAGTCTTTTGGATAGGAACTAGACATTCCTACACCCTCATAATTTTGAATACTTCTATTAAATCTTCCCTTAACCTTCTCTGCTCTTAGGATTTCTGGGCACTTGGGCACTTTTAAACTGAGGGAGTGCTGTTGGCAGCAGGTTCCTTGCGCTGCCGCCATCAGTGGCACCAGTTAATGGAAAGGACCTAATGATATCGGAGAACCTGGGCAGGGGTGGGGGGTCAGTACAGCTGTGGTAGGGTTTCCAGTCACATGGATCTGAGTCCCTCCCTTTTGGACATGGGAATCTTCCAAGAGGTTTTGATTGGAACAGCGGTAGGAGATAAGATAAATAAGAGAAGGTGCCTGCGGAGGTCATTGTGATCCCCCAGGACTCGTTTCGATAATGTAAAAGTGAGTTCAAAGATGAAAAATCACAAAGATTATTTCCAGGACTTTCTAACAAAAGAACATCACCTAGCTAATATATGTACAGGGCAGTTTATACTACATTAAATAAATACTCATTATCACCTTTTCGCTGCAGAACTGGCACATCTGGGACTGTGCGTACCCAGTGGCTTGAAGTGAGAATGGATTATCAACAACACTTATTTGGTAGCTCACAGTCTCTATTCCTTGTTGAGACTTAATTTCCTTCGAGTGTTGTTTTGATTATTCTTTCTTTAGAACGCTGTATCACCAAGGATTGATTTGGTGCAATTTCAGACTGAAAGCGGTACATGTCTGCGCTGTGTCCAGTTACAGCAGAGTAATCTTCCAGTTTTCCACAACCTCACACCCGTGATTTCCCAAGATGGTACTCCTTGCGATTGCTATTACGAGCTGGGCATGCCGCATTCCTGTCACAACCCTGTACGATTTTCAGCTTCTAACGACTTTTTTTTGACATCTGGTCACAATTAATGGATATGAGCTCTGGGTGTATTGTGTAGTGGAATCGGAACTGCTGAGCCTTGGGGGGAGGGGGATAGCAAAATCTGCAGCAGCAGCAGCCAAGCGTGAGTGCCAACATGTGTCAATCCCAGACGATTTTCTTGGTCGGAGAGGTTCCTTCATCTCCAGTGATGGGCACCCACATCCATAGGGGCACACATGGGGCACTCACCTGCCAGAGAAGCCACTTAATGCAGTGGAAGTGGTGGGATTCAGGGACTGGGGGGAGGTGCTGGCTTCCCCTCCCCACCACCACTGCTCCCCAAGTAAGGCTACCAATAATTATACATATAAAAGAAAATTGCCACCTTTTAAATCTTTCGAGGTCCAGGCCTCAACTATCAGGGGATCCCAACTTCCATCATGGAGGAGACTGATACAGGTGGCGTACAACTGCCAAGGATACACAGGGACCCTTCGAGAACCTATATTACAGGAAGTACTGACATAGGGAGGTCCCCCCCCGCCCCCCAGCCCTCCCAATGACGATGGCCTTGCCTTGAGGTTGGCAGAGACCCATCCAGAAACTAGACCATAAGGCTGGCACCCACCATATCCAAGTTTAGGCCTACGTAACAGCTCTCCTGCCAGACTCCTGCCCAGACTTGCTGTGGGAGTACTCTGGAAGGCCAAGGCTCTTTGGTCCCTGGATTTTAAGTGAAGCCGATGGTAAGTTCACTCTTTTGTTTTGTTCCATAACCCATTTACTTTAATGCTCCTCCCAGAGATGACGCTGTAACATAAGTGAGGCGATTCACATGTCTCTGGGCAGAGAACACCAGGTCAAGAGACAATTTACTTCTGGAAGCAAAATGGCCCGCAGCGCCAAACAGAAATTGTTGCCGGTAGCACCTCTTCTTCATGATTTATTCTGCTGGCAGGTGGGCTGTATATTCAGTGATGTGATTCCATATTGCTGTCTCCCCCTATGCAGGGTTTCCTTTTATGTTACCCACTAATCTATTCTTATACACTCACTTTGCTCCTCTTATTTCATTTTTCAGTTCTCCCCTGTATTTTTGTATTCAGCTTGTGTTGTGTCGGTACCTTCCTACCTAGACACAATTTAGGACTCAGAACTCAGAGATTCAAACAAGAAGTGCTTTATTGGAAGGAAAGGAAGTTCTGGAGAGTTCCGAACAAAGAGAGCTAAACTTAACAGAGAACTGTAGTGTATGTGCTTTAAGTCAGAACTACTTTTTACAGCTCCTGTATACTGTAGTACCAGCAGTAACCACACCGGTATATAAGCTGTGCGCATGCCTCTATACCCCAGTCTAGAAATTACCCTCCTCCAGTAAAGGCCTGTTATTTGTTTATGTACAGCATCCGTGTAATTCTTTATCCACTGAACCACGGATCTAACCGTGGCGACGAGTGTTGATGCGAATCCACCTGCAACATTAAAAAAAAAATAGTCGAGCCCAGGAACATGGGCGTCGACCGTGAGCAACCGACCAGCAGTCAGGCAGAGATCCAACTTCGCTGGGGAGGCTGTGGAGAGCCGGGCTTGGTTCCCCAGCCACAACGAACAGTAAGAGACCGACGACAGGTCCAGAGCAGACCCTTCCCGAGCAGCGGCGGCTGGAGCCGACCGACGGCAGAGAGAGAGAGCCGGGCAGCGTCGACGGGGTAAGAAAGAGGGTGAAGAGAGCAGGGCGCAGCCGGGGGTTGATCACCAAGCAGCGTCGAGGAAAAATACTGCAAACCGGAGAGAGAGAGGGTAAGAAACAGCCGGGTTCTAGACTGAGCGGCGTCGACAAATATCAAGAGAAGAACGCGCAGAGCACAGCCAGGGATCACGGGCTGATCAGGGTCCGCGGGGCGAAGCAAGGAGAGACGCCATTGAGCCGCGGAGAAGCAGGGAGAGCGCGGGAGGCACCATTGAGCCGCGGAGAAGCAGGGAGAGCGCGGGAGGCACCAGTGAGCCGCGGAGAAGAAGGAAGAGCGCGGGAGATGCCATTTTGCGAAGCCGCAGCAGAGAAGACGGGCGAGCGCGGGAAGGAAGGAAAGCGCGGGAGATGCCATTTTGTGCCAGCGGAGAAGAAGGGGAAGCGCGGGAGGCTCCATTGGGGATAGTTAACGCACAACCAAGGATGCCGAAGAGTGGCAGTATCTCTACGTTCGACAATGAAGTCGAAGATTGGGTGACATATGTGGAACGTATTGAGGTGTACTGCAGGGCGAATGAAGTGCCAGATGCTAATAAAGCACTGGTTCTGTTAAATTCCATGGGTGCAAAAACTTATGGGTTACTGCGAAATCTAATAACCCCAGAGAAGCCGGTAAACAAGAATTTTGAAAGCATAGTAGAAATCCTACAGGACCACTTAAACCCCACACCGCTGCTGATAGCAGAACGATTTAAGTTCCATAAAAGGAACCAACACAAAGATGAAAGCAATGCTGAGTACCTAACGGAACTGTGCAAGCTATCAAAATACTGCCAGTTTGGAGTGGGACTAGCAGACACGTTAAGGGACAAGTTTGTGTGTGGGCTACAAAGTGAAGGAACCCAGAAACGGCTTCTATCAGAAAAGGACCTTACGCTGGACAAAGCTTTCAATATGGCAGTATCACACGAAGCAGCCGCAAGGGGCGCTGCAGAGATACAACGGAGACCGCAAGAATACGGCACCAACGAAATGACCTATGGAACAGGGAAGTGCTATCGCTGCGGCAGAACAACACATGACCAGAAAGATTGTTGGTTCAAGGACCAAGTGTGCAGACAGTGTGGGAAAGCAGGACACATAGCAAGAGTCTGCAGGTCTGGGAAGAAAACCAACAGTAAGAAATCTCCACAGGAGAAGTACAAAAAGGTACACCAGGTGATGGACAGTGGTTCAGATGAACAGAAAAGTGACACAGACTCCGGAAGCAAGGAGCTGGGTTGTCTGAAACTACATAATGTAACCAAAATGGAGGATCACCAGACTATCTGGGTTACACTCAAGATAGACGGAGTCCAAGTGAAAATGGAATTGGACACAGGGTCAGCTCTAACAGTCATAAATCAAAGAGACTACAAGCGGCTATTTTCACACATACCCTTGAAAGCTACAGAGATTGTCTTGAAGACGTATACGGGGCAAAAAGTCTACCCCAAAGGAAAAATAAGGGTGAAAGTGACATATAAAGGTCAGGAAATACCTAAAATGGATATATATGTATTGCCAAATGGAGGACCACCACTGCTAGAACGTGAATGGATCCGGAAGATACATTTAGATTGGCATTCCATACAGGCACTGAAGGTGGAGGCCAAAAAGGATGATGACGTCACACCTGGATGACTGTCAAAAATGCCAACTGACGCAAAAGAAGTGTTCCAGGAGGGACTAGGAACACTAAAAGGAATAACAGCAACAATTAAAATAGAGGATAATGCAAGCCCAAAGTTTCTGAAGGCCAGACCAGTGCCTTATGCGATCAGACCAGCGGTTGAAGCAGAGCTGGAAGGGTTGGAACGTTCAGGAGTACTGTCCAAAATGGACTGGAGCGAGTGGGCTACACCCATCGTTCCTGTAATGAAGAGGTCGTTGAGTAATACGCCTGGGGAACCAAAGAAGGTCCGCATCTGTGGGGATTTTAAGGTGACAGTGAACCCAGTCCTTCACACGGTGCAATATCCGCTTCCACGAATTGAGGATATTTTCGCCTCACTATCTGGTGGTAAACGCTTCACCAAAATTGATCTAGCCCAGGCGTACTTGCAAATGGAGGTAGAAGAAGCTTCGAAACATTACCTTACGATCAATACCCATAAAGATCTCTATCAATACAACCAGCTGGTGTTTGGAGTAGCCTCGGCTCCGGCTATCTGGCAAAGGGCGCCGGCTATCTGCCAAAGAGCGATGGATCAGGTCCTGCAAGGGATTCCAGGGACCCAGTGTTATTTGGACGACATCTTGGTCACGGGCGAAAATGACGGTGATCACCTCGCCAACTTGGAGAAGGTGCTCGCCAGATTAAAGGAATATGGGCTACGAGCTAATCGCCACAAGTGCAAGTTTTTCCAGAAACAGATCTCGTATTGCGGCCACGTCATCGATGAAGAGGGGTTACATAAGTCCCCTGACAAGATTGAGGCAGTAGTCAAGGCTCCAGCACCGGAAAATGTGTCACAACTGAGGTCGTTCCTCGGGCTGGTAAACTATTACCACAAGTTCTTACCAAATTTGTCTACAGTATTACACCCGCTGAACACCCTACTGCAAACAGGGGTACCATGGAAGTGGGATGACGAACGTAGACGAGCTTTCCAGAAGTGTAAAGAATTGATCACATCAAAAGAGGTGTTGGCCCATTTCAACCCAGCACTACCAATTCGTTTGGCATGTGATGCATCACCCTACGGCATTGGAGCGGTGCTGTCGCACAAATTCCCAGACGGGTTGGAGAGGCCAGTAGCCTTTGCGTCTCGGTCACTAACCTCAGCTGAGCGCAACTACGCCCAGATTGACAGGGAGGCCCTCAGCCTAGTATGGGGAGTGAAAAAATTCAACCATTATCTGCATGGGCAGAAGTTCACCTTGCTGACTGACCACCAACCACTTGTCTCCATCTTTAATCCTAAGAAGGGCGTGCCAGTAATGACTGCACAGCGGTTACAAAGATGGTCCCTGTTTCATGGGGTGAATCAATATGACATAGAATATAAAGGCACGAAACAGCATGGGAACGCTGATGGGCTATCGCGCCTGCCACTGCCTACGGTGGAAGAAGCACCAGCAGTGGACCCTATCGAGATATTTTATTCGTCGATAATTGAACGATTGCCAGTAACAAACGCGGATATAGCGAAGGAGACCCGCAATGATCCGACGCTGTCACGGGTATATGAATTGACGGTGAGGGGATGGCCAACACATGGCGACTCACTGTTGCCAGCATTCTCATCCAGAAGAGAACAGCTGTCAGTATGCCAGGAGACAGTGATGTGTGGATCCAGAGTGGTGATTCCACCCAAGTTAAGGGAGAGAGTGCTAAAGGAGCTACATGAAGGTCATCTGGGGGGAGTGAAAATGAAAAGCCTTGCTAGGGCTTATGTGTGGTGGCCGGGAATCGATCAACAAATCGAAGACCTAACTAAGAGCTGCTTAGGATGCCAGAAGGTCCAAAATGCACCACCACATGCCCCTCTACTCCCATGGGAGTGGCCCTCCTCTCCATGGCAACAGGTGCACATTGATTTCGCTGGTCCATTCATGGACTCAATGTTCTTAATAGCAGTGGATGCTCATTCAAAGTGGCCTGAGGTGATAAAAATGTCTTCAACCACTACAGAGAAAACGATTGTAGTCCTACGGACCATATTTGCCAGAAACAGTTTGCCAGAGCAGATCTGCTCTGATAATGGACCACAGTTTGTGTCCGACGAGTTCCAAAAATTCATGAAAAGGAATGGAGTAAGGCATTACACATCCGCCCCGTATCATCCAGCCACCAATGGATTGGCTGAGAGGTTCGTACAAACCTTTAAGAAGGCAATAAAGGCCATGTGCGATGAGGAAATTCCACTACAGCATAAGATGGACAATTTCTTATTAGCTTACCGAAACGCGACACATGCAGTTACCAACCAGACCCCGGCCATGATGTTCTTTAACCGAAGGTTGAGATCTCGTCTGGACTTGCTCAGACCAAATGTGCGAAGAAATGTTGAGGACAAACAATTCCAGCACATCAATGAGAAGCCGACAAGGAGCTTCAATGTAGGGCAACCAGTCTTGGCCCGTGACTATCGAACAGAGAAGTGGCAACCCGGAATGATATGTACAAGGCAGGGGCCATTAATGTACACAGTGGATGTCGGGGAGAACATTGTGAGACGCCACGTCGATCAGATCTTAGCGTCACAGGAAGGTGTCAACCCCATGTCTCGAGTACCTGGGGATGAACCCGACATACCGGTAGCATCTACTTCAGACCCAGTAGCAGTGGAACCCGATGAACTACCCAAGGAAAAGGGGTCAGAATCGCCTCTGCACCAAGAACAAGAACCTCCAGAAAGGCGCTCAGCCCGAAAGGGTCAGGAAGCCGCCCCAAAGACTGAATCTATAAATGGACTTTTGTTATTGAATGTACATGTAAAAATGTAATTGTTATTTGAATATTAAGGGGGTATTATTAATCTAAAAAGGGAGGAATTGTAGTGTATGTGCTTTAAGTCAGAACTACTTTTTACAGCTCCTGTATACTGTAGTACCGGCAGTAACCACACCGGTATATAAGCTGTGCGCATGCCTCTGTACCCCAGTCTAGAAATTACCCTCCTCCAGTAAAGACCTGTTATTTGTTTATGTGCAGCATCCGTGTAATTCTTTATCCACTGAACCACGGATCTAACAAGAACACCCAACCATTTATCTCCTGTGACAGCGCCACCACAGGTGGGAGGAGAACACACAATAGAACACACAATACATAACAGCTTGGTTCTCTACTGAATTATGAACCCGACATTTATCATAAGCCTCCTTTTTCTGTTTCATTTTAATCTCAATGGGCTAGAAATTCGTTATAGCCAAGGAATGGGCAGTGTCAGTAGAAAAGTTGGAAAATTAGCACCAGGCGCAAATGCTTTAGACTGCATAAAGAATTTGTGCTTACTGCTCAATAAAATGATTGGAGTCCTAAATCAAGTCTTAAAACCCAAGCTCACTGGCGTTACACTTAAAGGGTTGACCAATATTGGGTGTAGTCTAATCGCAACTCATCATTGCCACAGGCTTTTTTCACTACTTAAAGGGGAGGTTCATTGATGCTGCAGCACCTCATTCTCAGCATTGCTGGCTATGCAGCTGCCTCATCAGCAGAAGCAGAACAAGGAGAAGGAGCTGGAGGACTGAACCAGGTGTGCTCATGGCAGGTTCACGCCCCAGGGAGAGAGCCAGCAGATTCTCTAATGAAGCATTGGATGCATTGGTTTTCGATGTAGAGAGATGGAGGGTGGTGTTCTACCGGCAAGTGGCAGTACACCCTCACCACAAGTCTTCAGCACCATGTGGAGGGAGGTAGCGCAGCACGTCTCGGGCAGCACTGTGGTCTCCAGGACCCACACACAGTGAAGGAAGAAATTTAACGACCTCACTCAGGTGGTCAGGGTAAGTGAATTCTTCAACAAATGCTACATATCACCATCTGTACCACAACCTTCACACGCTGCCCAAAGCACCACAGCCCCAGCACTCACCCACCAACAATATCTACCTACCAAAATCCACACCCACATCTCATACCTTGCACATAATCACAGCTATTGAACTATGGCAGGCACATCACCTAAACACATTGCTCCACACTCACTCACACACTTTCCTTTCTCTTGCAGGCCAAGGTGGCACACCATAGGATGGAGCAGGAGCGCACAGGCGGGGGACAAGCCAACACTCAACCACTGTCTGCGCTGGAGAATCGAGTGCTGCAAATCATTGGGCGCCAGGTGATGGGCGCCGTGGCCACCGGCGACAGTGACCCCCTTGGGGACAACAACGTTATGTTCATCCCTACACCTTCTCACATCCCACTTCCCCCTCACCCCACAAGCGTTTTGCACTTTCCAGCAAATTATGCTATATGCATGCATTTCTCCCTTCCTGCCCCCTCCCCTCACCTTAACCCGACTCTTGTGCCTTTATGCTTTCAGATAATCAGCAAGCACCTGAACAGCCTGTCCGTGAGGGCACGGTAGAGAGTAAGACAGAAGAAGAGGAAGAACACACGGCATCACTGCATCTCTCAGCCACAGACACCAGCTCAGATACTGGCACTACACATTCTTTAGAGGCTAGCATTGTAGCTAGATCTGCACAGGGTGAGGCACCGGGGACGAGTGGGCTGCAGCAAGACCAGGGGGAAAGGGTAGCTGGGGGGGCCAGCTCCCCAGAGGTTGAGTTCGCCTGCACAGGACTCAGATGAGGACTTCGTTGGGGAGGCCTTTAGAAGAAGGGTAATGGGAATGCACAAGGAAATGATAGGTGCAATGACAAGGGTGCCCGAGAGCCTATTGGCAATGGTAAGGAACGTGGAGGAGTCTGCCTCCAACATTGCGCAAGGCTTTGCGCACACTATGGAGCCCATCATTTCCTGTCTGCAAAGGATGGTAGACTCCCAGAGTGACCGTGGCGACCCAGACCTGATGCCGCTTGTGATGGATGATCTGGCAGCTTCCATTGCAGCACAGACGGAAGCGATGCAGCATCTTAGTGCTGTAACGCAGTCTATGTTTGGTGGCATCCAATCTCAGACTGCTCTCATGCAGTCTCAGCTTGATGCCATGCAAGCTCTGACTGCTGCCATCGTGGCTGGGTCTATCACTGTCAACCGGGGCTTTCATGGTGTCGCATCAGGCCAGTAATCTGTGCTCCAACAGATTGCTAGGGATGCTGAGGTGCAGCCCCGGGGAAGTGGCAGTGGGTCAGTGGAGCAGTAACCTGCTGTCCTCTCTCAGGATGACAGCATTCCTGCTCCCACCACTGCCACTCCGCCATTGCCCTTGTCGCTGCCTGTCATCCAGCCAGCCACCGCTCATGCTGAGGTGGTGCAATCTACAGCCGAGCCTTCCAGGTCCAGAGTTGGTCGAGGACGTCCTGCAAAGCCATTTGAAGTCTCCCACACAGACACTCAGCAGCCTTCCACCAGCCCTGCTGCAGCCACTGGGCCAACACTTCGTAGGAGCACTAGGGCAGGAAAAGGCACAGTAACGACAGGCACTATGGGATTGCTCAAGGGTGAAAAGTAAATATTTTTGTTGTAAATATGTGTCCACTACTTTTTGATAAATGTATTACTTCACTTACCATTCTTTTGTGGTGTCACTCATTTCAGCGTTGCGCAGTGATATGGCCTGCGAGAGGGGTGGAATGATGGGGATGTGGTGAGCAAAGGGGATCTGGGGATTAAGTCATCCTGGTGTGAGGGTGGAGGTCTGTTTGGAGGAGGTGACAGTGTTCTGTGACCACCTCCTTGGTGAAGCAGAGCCGTCTGCTACACTGCTCCTCGCTTAATTGAAGGTAGGAGAAGTGTTCCTGGATTACCCTCAGAGGGTAAAGCCTCCTGGTAAGAGCCTTGATGTCCCTCCTCATCTTTCTGCGTGCATGTTCCCCTATTTCTCGCTGCCTACGCTCCCTCCACTGTAGATCCTGGAGGGGGAGGTGCCGGTGCCAGTACAGCCCACATTAATGTTATCAAGTGTAGCAGTTTGAATCTTTGATGAATAAGTGTAGCTACTTTTTAGTTGCCAGAAGACTCCTGATACAAAAGAACCTTGAAATTACTGAAACTGTTGCAGTAGGTGAAACTAACAAAAAAAAACCCTGAAACAGCACTAATCAGCAAATAATTACTGATGATCCCATTAAATAACGTCCCTGGAGCCAGCTTTCTGGTGTTGCACATCACCTCTCCCTGTCGGTGTTTACTCCAGGCGGTGAGGTAAGTGGTGAGAATCAGTTTTGCAAATCGGGCAGTCAGTGAGCGTTTCACACTCATTGACGTCATGATCTACCTGACGTTGACATTCTCAGCGATACCTCTTACCGGCGGTGCTACAGGGGGGCCGGATTTGGCATGCGGCACTGGACTTGCCTCACCCTGGCGATACTGGTCTGGCGCGCCATCTACTGGCGCTAACAGGAGATGCTAAGGGGATTAATTTTTCCGCCTATATCTTTAGTCATCCAGGGAGCTCTAGCTTTGGATTCCCTTCCTTTCCTCCTCATGGGAATGTGTTGAGTCTGTACCCAAACTATCTCCTATTTGTAGGCCTCACAATTGCATATTTACTGTTTTACCTGCCAATCTTTAATTCCAATCCACCTGGGCCAGATCCCCTTTCAACTCACTGAAATTAGCGCTCATCCAGTTGATTATTTTCACATTTGATTTTTCCTTGTCCTTTCCATAACTACTCTAAACCTAATGATATTGTGATCAGTGTTTCCCAAATACTCTACCACTGAAACATGCTCCACCTGCCCCATTTCATTCCCCAGAACTAGATCCAGTTCTGTGTCCTTCTTGTTGGGCTGGAAACACACTGATCAAGAAAGTTCTCTTGTACACTTTTCAGGAATTCCTCTCCCTCTTTGCCCTTTACACTGTTATTTAACCAGTCTATATTAGGATTATTGAAGTCCCCCATATCACTACTCTTTCATCTTTCTGCAATTTGCCTGCAAATTTGCTCCTCTGTCTCCTTCCCACTATTTGGTGGCCTATAGTATACACCCAGCAGAGTAATAGCTCCTCTATTTTTCCTTAATTCTAACCAAATAGATTCTGATGTTGAACCCTCAAGTACATCATCCCTTTCTAGTGCTGTAATCTTTCCAGAATACACTGTAGCCATGAATATTAAGTGCCCATGCCTCCCCTTGTTTGAGCCAGATCTCCGTTATTGCCACTATATCATAATCCCATGTGGCTACTTGTGCCTGTAGCTCACAAATCTTATTTACCACGCACATGCACTCTAAACCCACCTTAGTCTGCCTCACATTTCCTCCCTGTCTGATCTCTCCTATTTCTGAACTATTCTTTATTCTAACGCTGTTTGTCTCTCCCAGTCCTCTGTGGACCTTGTATCTTCTCTCTACTACTTTATCCTGGTGCCCCTACCCCTGACAAATTATTTCAAACCCTCCCGCACAGCACTAGTTAACCTCCTCGCAGCGGGAACAAGTCACCTTCGGAACCATTTCTATTGGAACATAGGAATTGCTGGATGATAAAAGACCAATCTCCGTCTGGTTCGTCTTCTGCCATCCTGGTAGTCACATGATACAAGGATAATGGAATTTTTGGATGCAGTTCATGATCGTAACGGGCTATTAAATTAAAAAATTGCATTTATATAGTGTCTTTCATGACCTTAGGATGATCCAAAACACTTCACAGCCAGTTAAGTACTTTAGAAGTGTAGTCACTGTCGTAATGTAGGGGATTGCGGCAGCCAATTTGCATTCAGCAAGGTCCCACAAACAGCAATGAGGTAAATAACCGGATAATCTGTTTTTGTAGTTAGTTGATGGATAAATGTTGGATAAACACAGGAAGAACTGCCCTGCTCTTTTTTCAATAGTGCAATGGGATATTTTACATCTACCCAAGAGGGAAGATGGGACCTCGGTTTAACGTCTCAGTTTAAAGGACTAATTGTCTGCTTCTGCATTTTTGGTGCCAAGCCTTCCACCCCGAGGCACTCATTAGGGAATCACAATGCCTCAGCCCCTGATTTTCCATCCATTAGATGAAAAGCTGGGACTGGACGTGCATGATTTGCCAATCGGCACTCCCAGTTGCTAAGGCTTTGCACAAAAACAGACAATTCCCCCTAAAATGTTGCAGCACTTTAAACATAGGGTTTATACAGATGGAAGGCCGAGGTATCTATCAAAGGATGTGATTATGTTTGGGATGTGACGTTGATTTGTTTTGGCAGAGGCAACTACTTTTGTTAATTAGACTAAGTAGATTATCTACCCCTTTCTCCTTAGGCCCTGACATGCTGTGGATCCTTCTTTGCTGTACCAGAATTATCTCAACAGGTAAATAGCAGTGATCTGCAATCACCTGTTTCTGTTTCAAGTGCTCAATAATTAACTTTTGCTTCATATCTAAATTGGTTGCCATTTAAAAATTATTTTCATTCAAGATTCAACCCCTTCGATTTATGTGACAATCCAACATAGATAATCATATTAACAATAGAAAACGCTGGAAAAACTCAGTAGTCCAGGGCAGCATCCGTGGAGAGAGAAACGGAGTTAACGTTTCAGGTCGAAGACCCTTCATCAGAACTGGAAAAAAAGCAGGAAGAGGGATCGATTTTAAAGCAAGTGGGGGCTGGGAAAAGGTGGAGGGGATGAAAGAACAAAAGGGAAGGTCAGTGATAGGATAGAAAGCAGGAGAGATTAAGAGACAATGGCCTAGAAATTCAGTTGTTTGCGCCAGCCGCTAGCACCTTAGGAGGAGGAGATGTGGGGTGCTAAGCAGCTAGCGCCCGGGCGCAGCGCGATCTGCGCCTCTCGCCAACTTCAGTTAAGATTTAGCGGCGGTGCCAAGCCTTTGCGCGCGCTCAGCTGCGCGCGCAGATCCTGACGTCATTTCATGGTGCAACGCCCTTTGTGCGCCCCAAACTGGAAATTCAGTGGCGCCGGCCTATTGTGCGCCTGGCGCCCCTAGCGACTGGTAGAGGGGAACGGTTCCCCGTCGCTGCGGGGCGCGGGGGGCGCTAATTAAAGGGCATTCCTCCTGCAGTAGAAATGGCAGCCATTTTGCAACACTCCTTCTTTGTGAGAGACGGATCTTTGGAGAGAGACAAAGGTAGAGAGCTTTCTGGTTTGGCTCAACACTCGCACAGGTACTTGTGGCTTCAGGCCACAGCTTTGCACTTGTCTTTAACTTCAGAGCCATAGCATTGATTGGAAACATATAATGGGGGCTGCAATGGGTGGAAACGTTGGGCTTCCCCATTGCATTCAAAGAGCTCAGAGATGCCGTGAGAGAGTGCCAGTCATGGCCAGACGGAGAAGGGGCAACAGGCGTCGGCAAAGGAGGCCTTACCCACCCAGGGTATACCGCCAGCAGTTCTCATATCTGAACATGTCTGATGAGCAGTGTGTTCAGAGGCTGCGATTCAGAAGGGCGGTGGTCACTGAGATTTGCCACCTGCTTCGCGGAGATCTGCAGCCACAGCTGAGGAGCAGGACGTCTCTGTTGGTGGCAGTGAAGGTGATGGTGTCTCTCAACTTCTATGCCACCGGCTCCTTCCAATCCGCTACTGGGGACATTTCCAACATCTCCCAGTTTGCGATACATTGCTGCATCCGCCAGGTGACCAATGCCCTTTTCAGAAGGAGACATCAGTTCATCTCCTTCTCCATGACCGTTGACAAGCAGCAACAGCGTGCAATGGGCTTTGCAGCATTAGCGGGCTTCCCCATGGTGCAGGGCGCCATTGACTGCACGCATGTGGCTTTGCGGGCACCTCTAGAGAATGCCGAGGATTACCGCAACCGGAAGGGCTACCATTCGCTCAACGTGCAGTTGGTGTGTGACCACAGGCAGCTCATCCTAGTTGTCAATGCCCGCCTTCCAGGCAGCAGCCACGATGCCTTCATCCTGCGCCAGACTTCTGTGGCAGACATGTTCCAGGCTAACCCTCGCTCACGAGGATGGCTTCTCGGGGACAAAGGCTATCCTTTGTGCACCTGGCTGATGACCCCGCTCCATGCGCCCCGCACCCCTGCTGAAGAGGGATACAATGACAGCCATCAAGCAACCAGGAACATCATTGAGCAAACAATCGGTGTCCTGAAGCAACGGTTCCGCTGTCTGGATCGTTCCGGAGGAGCCCTACAGTACTCGTCTGAGCGAGTCTCCCATTTCGTTGTCGTGTGCTGCATGCTGCACAACCTGGCTATCCACAGGACTCAGCCACTGCCACCAGACATTGGAGGACCACCAGAGGAGGAGGAGGAGGAGGAGGAGGACCAGCACAGGAGGGAGGCAGAAAGTGCAAGGGCCGCCCATCGGCGGCTTATTGCACGTCGGTTCTAGGCCCCCTCTTAGGGAATGGCTTGTGCCATGGCACAAGATGAATGTCGCCGCTCCACAAGCCCTCAGCCGAGCAGAGCAACCAGGACTTCCAAAAGAAAGCATGGACAGTGCGATTTCAGAAAATTTATTACTTTGATACCTCTGTGCCCTTCCCACATAACAAACTAATGGAGAGAAGCCCCCCCCAAAAAAACAAATAGACCAGTCTCAGCCTTTCCAAAAAAACAAATAGACCAGTCTCGGCCTTTCCAAAAAAACAAATAGACCAGCCTCGGCCTTTACAAGTAAAACAAAGACACCAGTATCGGCCTTTACAAGTGAAACAAAACATTTGGCCACACCTTCTACTTTTTCCCCCGCGAGGGTGATGCGTTTCGCATCCGTGACTGGCCCCTGCCCGCCCTGCAGCTCCTCCTCAATGGGACCCCAGTGGCTGCAGCAAGGCTGGGGGAAGGCTGCTGAGCGTCAGATGGCGAGACGGCAGGTACCCTTGGGGGTCGGCCTGGACCAGCTCTGGGCCTGGAGGGGCCGGCTGCTGACTGCTCCAACTCTGCTTGGGCGGCAGCAGTCTGTCCAGCGGCTGGTGGCAGCTGCAATGGAGGAGTGACAGTTTCGGCTGCAGGAATGCTGCCAACCTGACAGATCACAGGTACTCCCTGGTCGCCTGATACATTGGCACTCACACGGGCCAGCACTGCAGCATGCAGCTGCGAGTGCCCTGGCGATGCCTGGCCGATCCAGCAAGGGTGGCAGCAGTTAGTGCCCGTGTGGCCCTGGTCTGTGTCCGCATGACACCAGCCAGTGAATGCACGGCACGACTGAGCACTTGGCTAGAAGCCGCCTGTGCTGCCACGAAGTCCTGCAGACTCCTGGCCTGTGCTGCACTGAATTGTTGCAGACTCCTGGCCTGTGCTGCACTGAATTGTTGCAGACTCCTGGCCTGTGCTGCCCCGAATTCCTGCACACTCCTTGACAGTGACTCTATGGAGTCAGGCATCCTTGCCACTGCAGCCATGAGCTCAATGTGCCTGCGCTCAGCCTGGGCACCCATTTCACCAAGGAGCCGCACCTCCTCTGCGCTCACCGTAGCAGGACTGGAGGCCACACTCACCCTCCGGGGAGAAGGCCGCCGAGCATCCCCACCCCTCCCGCGTTGCTGCAGCCCGCTGGGCCCCAGAGCTTCACTCTCCTCCGACCCTTCCCCCCTGCTCCCCTCCAGGGAAGACGTGTCCCCATCATCGCCATGGGCTGCCTCGGCTGAGGGTGGCACTGATGGTCCGGCTTCCTCTTCCTCCTCCTCGCCCTCCGATTCACTCACAGTGCCAGCTTGAGGGCCCGCCTCCTCACCTGGCAATTCAGCACCTGAAAGCAGGGAGGCATAACAGTTGCTTTAGAGTGAGGACAGGGCGGCAGCGAGGGAGGCATGAGTGCTGCTATGCACTGCATTGGTCCGACAGTGGCAAAGGATGCTGTTCTGAGGCGCAAGTGGAAAGAGAGAGGTCAAAAAGGTGATGCCCTTACCATTGGGGCCCACAACAGGGTCGGCATCTCCACTGGCGACGGGGCCAATCAGCCAGCCTGACATAATGCGCTCCACACGCTGCTCCAGGTCGGAGAGCTGTTTGAGGTCAGGGTGGCCTCCCCCGGTCTCACGCTGCTGCCTTCGGTTGTGCGCCACCTTGCCCTGCAAGAGAAAGGACGGCCTCTAAGTACAGTGTGAAGCCCTGATCTTGTCTGCACTGCCTCCCATGGTGGACTAGCCCTGACAGTGTGAAGCCCTGATCTTGTCTGCACTGCCTCCCATGGTGGACTAGCCCTGACAGTGTGAAGCCCTGATCTTGTCTGCACTGCCTCCCATGGTCATAGAGTCATAGAGTAATACAGCACGGATAGAGGCCCTTCGGCCCATCGTGTCCGCGCCGGCCATCACGCCCTGTCTAATCTAATCCCATATTCCAGCATTTGGTCCGTAGCCTTGTATGCTATGGCATTTCAAGTGCTCATCCAAATGCGTCTTGAATGTTGTGAGGGTTCCAGCCTCCACAACCCTTCCGGGCAGTGAGTTCCAGACTCCAACCACCCTCTGGGTGAAAAAGTTCTTTCTCAAATCCCCTCTAAACCTCCCGCCCTTTACCTTGAATCTGTGCCCCCTAGTTATTGACCCTTCTACTAAGGGAAAAAGCTCCTTAGTATCCATCCTATCTATGCCCCTCATAATTTTGTACACCTCAATCATGTCCCCCCTCAGCCTCCTCTGCTCCAAGGAAAACAAACCCAATCTGCCCAGTCTCTCTTCATAGCTGAAGCGTTCCAGCCCTGGTAGCATCCTGGTGAATCTCCTCTGCACCCTCTCCAAAGCTATCACATCCTTCCTGTAGTGTGGCGACCAGAACTGCACACAGTATTCCAGCTGTGGCCTAACCAGTGTTTTATACAGCTCCATCATAACCTCCTTGCTCTTATATTCTATGCCTCGGCTAATGAAGGCAAGTATCCCATATGCCTTTTTTACCACCTTATCCACCTGTTCCGCCGCCTTCAGGGATCTGTGTACTTGCACACCCAGATCCCTCTGACCCTCCGTCTTGCCTAGGGTCTTACCATTCATTGTGTATTCCCATGCCTTGTTAGTCCCCCCAAAGTGCATCACCTCGCACTTTTCCGGGTTAAATTCCATTTGCCACTGTTCCGCCCATCTGACCAACCCATCGATATCGTCCTGCAGACTGAGACTACCCTCCTCGCTATTTACCACCCTACCAATTTTTGTATCATCCGCGAACTTACTGATCATACCTTTTACATTCATATCCAAGTCATTAATATAGACCACAAACAGCAAGGGACCCAGCACCGATCCCTGTGGTACCCCACTGGCCACAGGCTTCCAGTCACAAAAACAACCTTCGACCATCACCCTCTGCCTTCTGCCACTAAGCCAGTTTTGTATCCAACGTGCCAAGGCACCCTGGATTCCATGGGCTCTTACCTTCTTGACCAGTCTCCTGTGCGGGACTTTATCGAAGGCCTTACTGAAATCCATGTATACCACATCCACTGCGTTACCCTCATCCACACACCTAGTCACCCCCTCAAAAATTCAATCAAATTAGTCAGACATGATCTTCCCTTGACAAAGCCATGTTGACTATCCCTGATTAATCCTTGCCTCTCCAAGTGGAGACTGATTTTGTCCATCAGAATTTTTTCCAATAATTTTCCCACCACTGATGTTAGGCTCACTGGCCTGTAGTTCCCCGGTTTTTCCCTACTCCCCTTCTTGAATAATGGAACAACATTAGCGGTTCTCCATTCCTCTGGCACATCCCCTGTGGCCAGAGAGGTTCTGAATATGTGTGTTAGAGCCCCCGCAATCTCTTCCTTTGCCTCACACAGCAGCCTGGGATACATTTATCCATTTTTAGGCCTGCTAAAACCACCAATACCTCCTCCCTCTCGATGTTAATGTGTTCGAGCATATCACAGTCCCCCCGCCCTATTTCTATGTCTACATCGTCCCTCTCCATAGTGAAAACAGATGCAAAAAATTCATTTAGAACCCCTCCTACATCTTCCGGCTCCACACACAGATTGCCACTTTTGTCCCTAATGGGCCCTATTTTTTCCCTAGTTATCCTCTTACCCTTAATATACTTATAAAACATCTTAGGATTTTCCTTTATTTTGCTCGCCAGTGTTATTTCATGGCCCCTCCTTGATCTCCTAATTTTTTTTTTAAGTATCCCCCTGCACTTTTTGTACTCCTCTAGGGCTTCCTCCGTCTTTAGCCTTTTGTATCTGCCAAAAGCCCTCCTTTTTTTTCTAATCCATTCTAGTATATCCCCTGACATCCACGGTTCCCTGTGGTTTTTGGAACCACCCTTGACCTTTACGGGAACATGTTGCCATTCTATGATCTCAATCTCCCTTCTGAAAGCCTCCCATTGCTCTGATGCGGATTTTCCTACAAGTAGCTGATCCCAGTCCATTTTGGCCAGATCCTGCCTTATCCTATTAAAATCGGCCTTCCCCCAATTTAGAACCTTTATTTCCGGCCCATCCCTGTCCTTTTCCATGACCACCTTAAATCTCACCATATTATGGTCACTGTCACCAAAGTGCTCACCTACTAGCACTTCTTCCACTTGGCCGGCCACATTCCCTAGAATTAGGTCCAGTACCACCCCCTCTCTTGTAGGACCTTCTACATGCTGGCTCAAAAAGCTCTCCTGGATGCACTTTACGAATTCTACACCCTCTGTGCCTTTCACACTCTGACTATCCCAGTTAATATTGGGGAAGTTGAAATCCCCCATTATTATTACCCTATTATTTGCACATTTCTCTGTGATTTACCTACATATCTGTTCCTCTATCTCCCCCTGACTGTTTGGAGGCCTATAGTACACTCCCAGCAAAGTGCTTGCCCCCTTCTTGTTTTTAAGCTCCACCCATATGGCCTCATTAGAGGAACCTGCTAATATGTCATCCCTCCTTACTGCAGTAATTGACTAGCCCTGACAGTGTGAAGCCCTGATCTTGTCTGCACTGCCTCCCATGGTGGACTAGCCCTGACAGTGTGAAGCCCTGATCTTGTCTGCACTGCCTCCCATGGTGGAATAGCCCTGACAGTGTGTAAAGTCCTGAATGTGCAAGTGATTTTCATGACAGTCCCATAGCTGCTGGATGAGGGCTGGGCATTAGGGCTTTCAGGTCCCTTTGCCCATAAACTGAGGTGCACATGCAGGGATGAGGAGGACACTGGAAAGGGTACTCACCCTGACAACCTGAGTGAGGTCGTTGAACTTTTTTCGGCATTGTACAGGAGTCCTGGCAACCACGCTGTTGGAGGTCACCCTGTTTGACACCTCCCTCCAGGCTTTCCGATCGGCGCTGGGCAGCGGCCTCCTGCCACCTTCAGGGAACAGAACATGGCGCCTGCGCTCCACTGCGCCAACCAGCACCCTCAGGTCACCCTCGCTGAAGCGTTGCGCTCTCTCCCTGGCCTTCTCCATTGTCCTGGGCGTTGAACAGATCAAGCAGCAGTGGTCAGGCCTTGCTTCAGGGCTGTAGTGTGCAGGGCGTGGCAGCCAAACAAATCCACCCTCCCCCTTTAAGAGCTCACCGGCGCCAGAGTGTCTGCCTTCAATCAGCAACTCGCCGCACCTGTGCTGCGCCCGCCCTCGGGGGTATCGCCCCGGGCCGCCGGCTTAGCGCCTAATGATAGTCGTGCATCGCCTGTTTTAGCGCAGCAGCAACCTCTTGGGGCCATGCCACTGAATATCGGCGAAGGTGGCGCTAAGTTGCACCGGGCGCAAACTTTAGCGGCCGCCCGGCTGTAGCGCCCCAAACATGGCTATACTGAATTTCTAGGCCATTAAGAGATATTCAAGGAACAAAGGATGGCTTTAGATGAAGTGTGAATGGCCCTGGCAGAATGAAGGACAGCTGCCATGGGGGAGGGAAGAAAAAAGCCCAGACAAAAGTGTGGATTAAAAAAAAGAAAGGGAAAATATATATACATATATATTTTTTTTTTTCCCTTTTTTTTATATATATATGATAGGGGCCGAGGTTATGATCTGAAATTGTTGAACTCTATGTTGAGTCCAGAGGGCTGTAGAGTGCCTAATTGAAAGATGAGGTGCTGTTCCTCGAGCTTACGCTGAGCTTCCATGGAACAATGCAAGAGGCCCAGGACGGTGAGGTCTGAGTGGGAATGGGGCAGTGAATTAAAGTGACAGGCCACCAGGAGCTTGGTATCCCCCTTATGGACTGAACGGAGGTGTTCCGCAAATTGGTCACCCAGTCTGCGTTTGGTCTCCCCAATGTAGAGGAGACCGCATCGTGAGCAGCGAATACAGTATACTAAATTGCAGGAAGTACAATTAAATCGCTGTTTCACCTGGAAGGGGTGTTTGGGGCCCTGGACAGTGGGAAGGGAGGAGGATAAGGGCAAGTGTTGCATCTCCTGTGCTTGCACGGGAAGGTGCCGGGCGAAGGGGAAGGGGTGCTGGGGGTGGTAGAGGAGTGGACTAGGGTGTCGCAGAGGGAGCGGTCCCTATGGAATGCTGAAAGGGGAGGTGAGGGGAAGATGCGTTTGGTGGTGGGATCACGCTGGAGGTGGTGGAAATGGCAGAGGATGATCCATTGAATGTGGAGGCAGGCGGGGTGAAAGGTGAGGATAAGGGGAACTCTATCGTGGTTCCGGGAGGGAGAGGCAGGGGTGAGGGCAGAAGTGCGGGAGATAGAACGGACACGGTCGAGGGCCATGTCAACCACAGTAGAGGGGAATCCTCGGCTGAGGAAAAAGGAAGACATGTCGGAAGCACTGGTATGGAAGGTGGCATCGTCAGAGCAGATGCGGCGGAGACGGAGAAACTGGAAGAATGGAATTGAGTCCTTACAGGAGGGGGGTGGGAGGAAGTGTAGTCCAGGTAGCTGTGGGAGTCAGTGGGCTTGTAGTGAATGTTTGTCAATAACCTATCCCCAGAGATGGAGATGGAGAAGTCGAGGAAGGAAATGGAAGAGTCGGAGATGGACCATGTGAAGGTGAGGGAAGGGTGGAAATTGGAAGCAAAGTGAATGAAATTTTCCATTTCGGGGTGAGAGCAGGAGACGGCACCGATACAGTCATCAATGTACTGGAAAAAGAGGTGAGGGAGGGGACCCGAGTAGGACTGGAACAAAGAGTGTTCCACATAGCCCATGAAAAGGCAGGCATTGCTAGGACCCATGCGGGTACCCATAGCAACACCTTTGATTTGAAGGAAATGAGTGGAGTCAAAGGAGAAGTTGTTCAATGTGAGAACAAGATCAGCCAGGCGGAGGAGGGTGGTGGTGGATGGGGACTGGTCGGGCCTCTGTTCAAGGAAGAAGCGGAGCGCCCTCAGGCCATCCTGGTGGGAGATGGAGGTGTAGAGTGATTGTACGTCCATAGTGAAAAGGAGGCGGTTGGGGCCGGGAAACTGGAAACTTTTAAAGTGGCAGGGGGCGTCGGAAGAGTCGCGGATGTAGATGGGAAGAGTCTGGACAAGGGGAGAAAAAATAGAGTCGAGATAGGAAGAGATAATTTCCATGGGGCAAGAACAGGCTGAAACAGTGGGTCTACCAAGGCAGTCCTGTTTGTGGACCTTGGGAAGGAGGTAGAAGTGAGCTGTGCAGGGTTGGGGAACTATGAGGTTGGCGGCCATGGGGGGAAGATCTCCAGAGGAGATGAGGTCAGTGACAGTCTTGGAAACGGTGGCTTGATGTTCGGTAGTGGGGTCATGATCCAGGTGGAGGTAGGAGGAGGTGTCGGAGAGTTGACGTGCAGCTTCCGCTAGGTAGAGGTCGGTTCACCAAACAACAACAGCACCACCCTTGTCAGCAGGTTTAATGACAATGTCGGGGTTGGATCTGAGAGAATGGAGTGCTGCAAGTTCAGAGGGAGGTAGGTTGGAGTGAGTGAGGGGAGCAGAGGAATGGAAATGGCCGATGTCATGGTGGCAGTTTGCAATGAAAAGATTTAGAGAGGGTAAGAGGCCAAAGGGAGGGGTCCAAGTAGAACAGGAATTCAGAAAGCAGGAGAAAGGGTCAGCGTGCGGGGGGAAGACTCCTGGCCAAAGATGTGGGCATGGAGGCGAAGGCGGCGGAAAAAGAGCTCAGCATCGTGCCGAGCTCGAAATTCATTGAGGTGGGGGCGTAAGGGGATGAAGCTCATGCCTTTGCTGTGGACTGATCGTTCGGGGTCAGAGAGGGGAAGGTCAGAAGGGATAGTGAAAACACGGCAGGAGGTGAGATTGGAAGAAGGGATGGGGTCAGAGGAAAGTAATGGGGAAGAAGGCTCCAGAGGGGCGTTGGTGTTCAAGAGTTGATGAAGCTGGCGATCCTTGACATCAGAAAGGAAGAAAAAAAGTTTTTTGTTGAAGCGTCGGATGAGTCGAAGGACGAAATGGAACTGTGGACCCGGACAGCTTTGAGATAGGGTGCGTGAGGTCGAGAGTGTTCATGTGGCGCCACATGGCGTTGAGTGTGGATCTCAAGATGCGGCGAGAGCAGTACTTCGAGGAACGATGAATATCTTGGAGATATTTGTAATCCTGGGTGGATCCAAAACATGAAGGATGGAAGTTTAGTTGGAATCCATATGCAATAAGTTGGAACCGGAGACAGTTGCTGAGGAAAGAGATATGGCTGTGAAACCGAGTCTTGGCAGATACCTGATCAAACATGAGAAGGGAAACTGAAAGCAATGAAGATGAACAAGGTTGAAGAGACAAACGGAGATCCCGTCGAAGAGAAGAGCAGAACTTCTTCAAGGTGGGCATTCCTAGAAGAGAGGTGGCAGTGAACCAAACACTAATACGATAGCAAAATACTGCAGATGCTGGAAATCCGAAATAACAACAGAAATTGCTGGAAAAACTCAGCAGGCCAGGGCAGCATCCGTCATAGAGTCATAGAGTTATACAGCACAGAAAGAGACCCTTCGGCCCATTGCGTCCGCGCCGGCCATCAAGCCCTGTCTAATCTAATCCCATTTTCCAGCATTTGGTCCATAGCCTTGTATGCTATGGCATTTCAAGTGCTCATCCAAATGCTTCTTGAATGTTGTGAGGGTTCCTGCCTCTACCACCCTTTCAGGCAGTGAGTTCCAGATTCCAACCACCCTCTGGGTGAAAAAGTTCTTCCTCAAATCCCCTCTAAACCTCCTGCCCCTTATCTTGAATCTATGTCCCCTTGTTATTGACCCCTCTACTAAGGGGAAAAGTTCCCTTCTATCTACCCTATCTATGCCCCTCATAATTTTGTACACCTCAATCAGGTCCCCCCTCAGCCTTCTCTGCTCCAAGGAAAACAACCCCAGCCTGTCCAGTCTTTCTTCATAGCTGAAGCGCTCCAGCCCAGGTAACATCCTGGTGAATCTCCTCTGCACCCTCTCCAAAGCAATCACATCCTTCCTATAGTGTGGTGACCAGAACTGCACACAGTACTCCAGCTGTGGCCTTACCAGCGTTTTGTACAGCTCCATCATAACCTCCCTGCTCTTATATTCTATGCCTCGGCTAATGAAGGCAAGTATCCCATATGCCTTTTTAACCACCTTATCCACCTGTTCTGCTGCCTTCAGGGATCTATGTACATGCACACCAAGGTCCCTCTGATCCTCTCTCTTTCCTAGGGTCTTACCATTCATTGTGTATTCCCTTGCCTTGTTAGCCCATCCAAAATGCATCACCTCACACTTTTCAGTGTTACATTCCATTTGCCACTGCTCCGCCCATCTGACCAACCCATCTATATCGTCCTGTAGCCTGAGGCTTTTCTCCTCGCTATTTACCACCCCACCAATTTTCGTGTCATCTGCGAACTTACTGATCATACCTTTTACATTCACATCCAAATCATTAATGTAGACCACAAACAGCAAGGGACCCAGCACTGATCCCTGCGGTACCCCACTGGACACAGGCTTCCAGTCACAAAAACAACCTTCGACCATCACCCTCTGCCTTCTGCCACTAAGCCAGTTCTGGATCCAATGTGCCAAGGCATCCTGGATCCCATGGGCTCTTACCTTCCTGACCAGTCTCCTATGCGGGACTTTATCAAAAGCCTTACTGAAATCCATGTAAACCACATCCACTGCACTACCCTCATCCACACACCTAGTCATCCCCTCGAAAAATTCAATCAAATTGGTCAGACATGATCTTCCCTTGACAAAGCCATGCTGGCTATCCCTAATTAATCCTTGCCTCTCCAATTGGAGACTAATTCTGTCCCTCAGAATTTTTTCCAATAATTTCCCTACCACTGATGTTAGGCTCACTGGCCTGTAATTCCCTGGTTTATCCCTACTACCCTTCTTGAATAATGGTACTACGTTAGCTGTTCTCCAGTCCTGTGGCACATCCCCTGTGGCCAGAGAGGTTCTGAAAATTTGTGTCAGAGCTCCTGCAATCTCCTCCTTTGCCTCACACAGTAGCCTGGGATACATCTCATCCGGTCCTGGGAATTTATCCACTTTTAAGTCTGCTAAAACTGCTAGTACTTCCTCGCTCTCGATGCTAATATGTTCAAGTATATCACAGTCCCCCTGCCCGATTTCTATGTCCACATCGTCCTTCTCCATAGTGAACACAGATGCAAAAAATTCATTTAAAACCCCACCTACATCTTCTGGCTCTATACACAGCTTGCCACTTTGGTCCCTAATGAGCCCTACTCTTTCCCTAGTTATCCTCTTACCCTTAATATACTTATAAAACACCTTAGGATTTTCCTTTATTTTGCTCGCCAGTGTTATTTCATGGCCCCTCCTCGCTCTCCTAATTTCTTTTTTAAGTATCCCGCTGCACTTTTTATACTCCCTTAGGGCTTCCTCTGTCTTTAGTCCTTTGTATCTGCCAAAAGCCCCCCCTTTTTTCCTAATCTATTCTCGTATATCCCTTGACATCCAAGGTTCCCTGGGCTTGTTGGTCCCACCCTTGACCTTTACGGGAACATGTTGCCATTGTACTCTCTCAATTTCCTTTCTGAAAGACTCCCATTGCTCTGATGTGGATTTTCCATCAAGTAGCTGATCCCAGTCCACATTGGCCAGATCCTGCCTGATCATATTAAAATCGGCCTTCCCCCAATTTAGAACCTTTATTTCCGGTCCATCCTTGTCCTTTTCCATGAGTACTTTAAATCTCACCGAGTTATGGTCACTGTCACCAAAGTGCTCACCTACTAACACTTCTACCACTTGCCCGGCCACATTTGAATTAGGTCCAGTACCGCCCCCTCTCTTGTAGGACTTTCTACATGCTGGCTCAAAAAGCTCTCCTGGATGCACTTTAAGAATTCTGCACCCTCTAAGCCTTTCACACTCTGACTATCCCAGTTAATATTGGGATAGTTGAAATCCCCCACTATTATTACCCTATTATTTGCACACTTCTCTGAGATTTGCCTACATACCTGTTCCTTTATCTCCCCCTAAC
The DNA here is from genome assembly GCF_052327205.1 of Somniosus microcephalus. NCBI lineage: Eukaryota > Metazoa > Chordata > Chondrichthyes > Squaliformes > Somniosidae > Somniosus > Somniosus microcephalus. The sequence continues at coordinate 204,434,490 of NC_140993.1, read as the reverse complement.
TGTTTGGGGGCCTATAGTACACGCCCAGCAGAGTGCTAGCCCCCTTTTTGTTTTTAATTTCAACCCATATGGCCTCATTAGAGGAACCTGTTAATATATCATCCCTCCTTACAGCAGTAATTGACTCCTTAATTAATATTGCGACACCCCCTCCTCTTTTACCCCCCCTCTGTCTCGCCTGAAGATTCTATACCCCAGAATATTGAGCTGCCAGTCTTGCCCCTCCCTCAACCATGTCTCCGTGATAGCAACAATATCATACTCCCATGTGTTCATCAACAACTTCAGTTCATCCACCTTATTTGTAAGACTCCTTACATTAAAATAAATGCCATTCAGCCTTGCCCTACTCCCTTGTGCCATTACATATTTGCCCTGCCTTCCAGTCTGACTTGTTTTTTCCTCTATATCCGTGGAGAGAGAAACGGAGTTAACGTTTCAGGTCGAAGTCCCTTCGTCAGAAGTGGAAAAAAAGCAGGAAGAGGGATAGATTTTAAAGCAAGTGGATAATCATACACATGTCTGACTGTTCCTTGCTCTTAGAGCAAGAGCCCCGTCAGACACACATCTTCCCACTCCTGAATGACCGGTATATCAATGTGGGACTAATTAAATAGCTCTTTCAAAGAGCTGGCACAGGCACAATGGGCTGAATGGCCGCCTTCTATGCTGTATGATGCTGTGATTCCTACAGTGGAGGAAGAGGATAGTATGCTGGAAATCCCAAATAAACTAATATTGAATCAGGGACAGGGACTCAATAAAATTAACATAAGTAAAATAACAGTAATGAAGAAAATATAGGCACCAAAGAGTGACAAATCCCCAGGACCAGATGGTTTCCATCCCAGGGTTTTAAAGGAAGTAGGTGAGCATATTGCAGATGCCCTAACTATAATCCTCCAAAGTTCTCTTGATTCAGAAACAGTTCCTTTAGATTGGAAAATTGTGCAGGTCATTCCACTATTTAAGAATGGTGAGAGAGGGAAACTAGGGAATTATAGACCAGTTAGCCTAACATCTGTGGTTGGGAAATTAATAGAGTCTATAATTAAGGATAAGGTGACTGAACCACTTGCAAATTTTCAGTTGATCAGAGAGCGCCAGCATGGATTTGTGAAAGGTAGGTCATGCCTGACAAAACTGGAATTTTTTGAGGAGCTGACTAAAGTAGTGGACAGGGGAATGTCTATGGATGTTATTTATATGGACTTCCAGAAGGCATTTGATAAAGTCCCAAACAAGAGACTGTTAACTAAGGTAGAAGCCCATGAAATTGAAGGCAAATTATTGACCTGGTTAGGAAATTGGCTGAGCGGCAGGAAACAGAGAGTAGGGATAATAGGTAGATACTCTAATTTGCAGGATGTGACTACAGGGATCTGTGTTGGGCCTCAACTAGTCACAGTATTTATTAATGACTTAGATGATGGCATAGAAAGCCATATATCCAAATTTGCCGATGACACAAAGATAGGCAGCATTGTAGGCAGTGTAGACAAAAGCATAAAATTACAAAGGGATATTGATAGATTAAGTGAATGGGCAAAACTGTGGCAAATGGATTTCAATGTAGGCAAATGTGAGGTCATCCACTTTGGTCCTAAAAAGGATAGAACAGGGTACTTTCCAAATGATGAAAAGCTAAAAACAGTGGAGGTCCAAAGAGACTTGGGGGTCCAGGCACATAGATCATTAAAATGTCATGAACAGGTACAGAAAATAATCAAAAAGGCTAATGGAATGCTGGTCTTTATATCGAGAGGACGAGAATACAAGGGGGTAGAAGTTATGCTGCAGCTATAAAAACCCTGGTTAGATCACACCTGGAGTACTGAGAGCAGTTCTGGGCACCACACCTTAGGAAGGATATACTGGCCTTGGAGGGAGTGCAATGTAGATTTACTAGAATGATACCCGGACTCCAATAGTTAAATCACAAGAAGAGATTACACAAACTAGCGTTGGTCATCTTCCAAAATTCGATAGACTCTGGAACGGTACCCATGGATGATACCCGGACTCCAAGAGTTAAATTATGAGGAGAGACTACACAAATTAGGGTTGTATTTCCTAGAATTTAGAAGGTTAAGGGGTGATCTGATCGAAGTTTCCAAGATATTAAGGGGAACAGATAGGGTGGATAGAGAGAAACTATTTCCGCTGGTTGAAGAGTCTAGGACCTGGGGGCATAGTTTAAAAATTAGAGCCAGACCTGTCAGGAGTAAAATTAGGAAACACTTCTACACACAAAGGGTGGTAGAAGTTTGGAACTCTCTTCCGCAAATGGCAGTTGATGCTAGATCAATTGTTAATTTTAAATCTGAGATGGATAGACTTTTGTTAACCAAAGGTATTAAGGGATATGGGCCAAAGGCGAGTATATGGAGTTAGGTCACAGATCAGCCATGATTTCATTGAATGGCGGAACAGGCTAAAGGGGCTCAGTGGCCTACTCCTGTTCCTATGTACAGACCAATCAAAGCTCAAAGAACAATAGTTACCATATAATCAGTTACATGGTTACCAGAGACCAACATAACTCATCCACTTCTGGCCTGCCTTTATTACCATTGCCCCAGAGCTTTCCCAATCAAAAACTAAACAACCAGGATGTAAGATCAACTGCACACAGAAGTGTCCCATGATCGACATTGGCCAATGTAATTGCTGCAAAGGAAAACCCACCAATATTTTTATATATACTAAATAAGATAAATTAATCTAGAGTTTCTCCTTTTTGTGCAGCACTGATCTCTTGCCAAAAAATGCCATAGCTAAATTATTGAGTTCTTTCTCCATTCTTTTGGGAATGAGAACAGTAATCTCCACCTACCTTATATCAAATCTCCCCCTTCCTTATCTGTTCTTGTCATGTGAATGACTACTGACCCTTTCACCATACAAGATAAACCAGTCAGTCAGTTCTCGTAAACAGACTCGCTATAGATGCTACACAACCTTGCCATTGTTCTCTCCCCTCTGTCAGTTCCTGCTGGTGCCTGTGCATCATCATTCTTCCATTTGGGTCATTCCATTTACAGCCCTATCATCTCAGCTTTATCCTTCCAAATGATCTTTTCCTAGCAGGAACCTTTTCCATCACCTTCCAAGGATATTGGTATTCTGTCATGTCTATACTCTTTCCATTGCAATCCTCTTAAGAAAAAACTTGCATTTATATAGCACCTTTCATGACCTCAAGATGTCCCATGGTACTTTACGACCAATGAAGTGTAGTCACTGTTGTAATTGCTGCAGTAATTTGCACACAGTAAGGTCCTACAAACAGCATTGAGATAATGACCAGAAAATCTGTTTTGATGATGTGCCCACTCAAGCCTCTGGAGCAGGACTTGAACCTGCAACCTCTGACTCAGAGGCAAGGGTGCTACCGCTGAGCCAAAGGCTGACATCTTACAATGAGATGTTCTATCTCTGCATTTCTACCACTCGTTCAGTATTGTTTACAGTTAAAAAGCACAGCACAGGTTTTTATTTGATACTCCCAGTACCTTTCAATCATCTGTCTTGGCGTGAGGATGTAGTCCACACATCCATGTCCTCTTTTGAGGCCAGAATCTTCTATCCAACTATTCCTTATCTTGCTTTTGAATACATAATTATTACAAGGAGTAATAACTTATTTCTCTTCCACATATGCACGCTCCTAGTTGGGGAATCTCTGCATAACAATCAGGAGCAGGATCCTGGCCGTTTTGGTTTTTTTCACCCTCCCCAACTCTGAGGTGCTGAGGCCAATTGTAGTGTCTCTACTGCCAGCGTAGCCGAGATCAGCATAGGGATTGAATCTGGCATCAGTCCTGGTCTGTATTATTCACTGAATAAACTTGCTGAGCCACCAGGGGAAATCACTTTTAATACATGCACCATCATAGGGTCGGAATTAGGGCATCATCTTTCACAACAAGGTCTACTTGAAAGGCTAGTGTTATTGCCCTTCATGAGTTAAGGCTATTTCCTTTTGATCAGCAGCTATGGCAGAGAATGACCGATCTGTAGTGTTTGTTATTAAGTTCAGTTAGTAGCAAACTAGAAAAGACTTCGGAGCTTCATTGTTGCTTATTGATGCAGATGTCAATCATATGAACAATTTGAAGTCTGAATGGTCAAGCAACTTCTTGTATTTAACTATGGAGACAATGGCCGGCAATTTCCTCGGAACTGCTCCCGCTCCACCACCATAACTTCACCAGGAGTACAGCAGAAACCCTGTCTACATGTGTAAACGGAGTTTCCGCCACACATCTGGCAGTGTTACGGCAGCGGAGCAGAAGGAGATTCGGTTAAATTCTCAGCCAAAGTTACACCAATGTTTCCCTCCTGAAAATAAATTAAACTTTTAAATAAGAACATTTCTTTGACAACAATAAAATCGGTGTTAACTGTAACATCTGACAGTTCTGGAATTAACAGTTCATCTAAAGTCATATTGATGAAATCATTACACAGTATTGTTACACCTTTTCCATCAGAGGTTTAATGACAGTCCCGACTCGCTGTTTTGTTGATTACAGGCCATGATCTTTTCTTCTGTTGGTGCCTATGCTGTGTTTACCATGGTCTGGCTGGGTAGCCCCACTTGTGTTACGAAGTGTATAACCAGACTCTCAAGTTTCTCCACTCATGGCGATTCTATTTTCTTCAGGTATCGCCAGTTCCTGTTAATCACCTTCCCAGCTTCAACCCTTAACATGATAGGATCTGACATCCACTTACTGTTGCGCTTGTGTGGGCATCCATTGCCCTTTTTCCTATTGGTTGAATTCTGACAACTTCTCCACCTCTAAAGGTTATCAAGCTCTTTAGTTCCTTCTGATAGAACAGGGCCTGATTGCCTATTCTGAGCTACATCACTTATTAACCTTGCATTCATAAGTCAATTTGCTGTAGGGAGGAGTTACTTGGTTTGAGTTGGTGGGCTGTCCATATTGCAGAGAGTGAGGTGAGGGTACAAGTATTGTGTCCTTTTGTCATAGTGCCTTTCAAATTCTAACAGTGTTCTTGCCATTTGACTGTGGATACCTTGGTGAGATGGTGACATGGCTGAACTCATATTGTTGTGCCAACTATTAGAATTATCTTGAGTTAAATGGTGGCCCATTGTTTGACATAAACTCATTTTGAACACTACAGCATGTGAGATGAGCTTTCATCTTGTACCTATGACTTCTTTCCATGTTTAAATCAGACTGTTCATCTAATTCAAACCAATCAGAGTAATCATCTGAACGTGAGGCAGATTTTTCCATCCACTTCAAACGTACTTTTCTCCCGGGCTTTTTCTGGTATTTGTTATCTCAAAAACAGTTCCTTTTGTTGTTTGGCCTGAAACTACTGGCATACATCACAGCTTGATACGTATGTCCCTCTGTCCTTGTCATTCAGAGGCCAGTAAGTCACATTCTTAGCTTTCCAAAGATTTCTTTGGATTCTGAAGTGGCTTCAATGAACTGTATCCAAGTACTTGGTACTGGTGCTTGAAAGATGATCTTCTTGCTGTCATCCAGGCACTTCTTATGGTGGCAAACTCATGGAAAGTCAGCTACAACACACTGTTCCAGTAGAGTTACAACACTGGCATCTACCTGACAATGTGGAAAACTGCCCAGGTATGTCCTGTCCACAAAAAAGCAGGACAAATCCAATCCGGCCAATTACCACCCCATCAGTCTACTCTCAATCATCAGCAAACTGATGGAAGGTGTTGTCGACAGTGCTATAAAATGGCACTTGCTCACCAATAACCTGCTCACCAATGCTCAGTTTGGTTTCCGCCAGGACCAATCAGATCCAGACCTCATTACAGCCTTGGTCCAAACATGGACAAAAGAGCTGAATTCCAGAGGTGAGGTGAAAGTGACTGCCCTTGACATCAAGACAGCATTTGACCGAGTGTGGCATCAAGGAGCCTTAGTAAAATTTAAGTCAATGGGAATCGGGAGGAAAACTCTCCACTGACTAGAGTCATACCTAGCACAAAGGAATATGGTTGTGGTTGTTGGAGGTCAATCATCTCAGCCCCAGGACATCACCGCAGGAGTTCCTTAGTGCAGTATCCTAGGCCCAACCATCTTCAGCTGCTTCATCAATGAACTCAACTCCATCATAAGGTCAGAAGTGGGAATGTTCATTGATGATTGCACAGTGTTCAGTTCCATTCGCAACTCCTCAGATAATGAAGCAATCCCTACCCGCATGCAACAAGACCTGGAGGACATTCAGGCTTGGGCTGATAAGTAGCAAGTAACATTCACCCACACAAGTGCCAGGCAACGACTATCTCCAATGAGAGAGAATGTAACCACCGACCCTTGACATTCAACAGCATTACCATCGCCAAATCCCCCACCATCAACATCCTGGGGATCACGATTGACCAGAATACTGTGCCTACAAGAGCAGATCAGAAGCTGGGTATTCTGTGGTGAGTGTCTCACATCCTGACTCCCTAAAGCCTTTCCCCCATCTACAAGGCACAAGTCAGGAGTGTGATGGAATACTCTCCTCTTGCCTGGATGAGTACAACTCCAACAACACTCAAGAAGCTCAACACCATCCAGGACAAAGCAGCCCACTTGATTGGCACCCCATCCACCACCTTAAACATTCACTCCCTCCACCACCGGCGCACCGTGACTGCAGGGTGTACCATCTACAAGATGCACTGCAGAAACTCACCATGGCTTCTTCGACAGCAGCTCCCAAACCCACAACCTTTACTACCTAGAAGGACAAGGGCAGCAGGCGCATGGGAACACCACCACCTCCAAGTCACACACCATCCTGACTTGGAAATATATCATTGTTCTTTCACTGTCGCTGGGTCAAAGTCCTGGAACTTCCTCCCCAACAGCACTGTGGGAGTACCTTCACCACACGGACTGCAGCGGTTCAAGTAGGCAGCTCACCACCACCTTCTCAAGGGCAATTAGGGATGGTCAATAAATGCTAGCTTTGCCAGTGATGCCCACATCCCAGGAACAAATTTTAAAAAACTTTCTTCAGTAGGTCACAAAGAGGAGTTGTTGCTTCTGTTAATTTTGGAGCAAATTGGCGTTGCTAATTAGGGGCTAAAATTTCCTGAGCCTGCTATACTGGGGCCTAGCTTCAATGGAATAAGCTTCAATGGAAGAGTTAATGAACAGGGGGACAGCTTCAATGGGACAATCAATTTACTAGAGAAAGAACATCATTGAGACAGTTAATGTAGTAGAAAGATGGACTTAGATGTGAGATTTAAGGTACTAGAGTGCTGGGCTTCAATGGGAGAGTTAAAGTGCCAGAGGAATGAGCTTTAATCAGTCAAATCGCCTTTTCTCTTTTCCACTGAAGCTTTTCACCCATCACACCTGTGTCCGTTGACCTACATTGGCTCCCAGTCCAGCAATGCCTCGCAGTTAAAATTCTCTCCATGGCCTCACCCCTCCTAACAAGAGGGCACACCATACTAGATTTAATAATAAGTAATGAACCAGACTTAGTTAATAATCTAACAGTAAGGCAACATTTATCTAACAGTGATCAAAATGTGATCAAATTTAACATTAGGTTTGAAACTTAACACAGTTACTAAGATTCTAGACTTTAATAAGGCTAACTTTAATAGGATGAGACGGAGACTGACGACAGCAAACTGGTCAAAACTGTTATCAACTAAAACTACAGAAGAACAGTGGGAGATGTTTCGCTTCATACAGCACCAGTAAAACTACAGATGAGCAGTGGGAGGTGTTTCGCTTCATACAGCACCAGTAAAACTACAGATGAGCAGTGGGAGGTGTTTCGCTTCATACAGCACCAGTAAAAGTACAGATGAGCAGTGGGAGATGTTTCGCTTCATACAGCACCAGTAAAACTACAGATGAGCAGTGGGAGGTGTTTCGCTTCATACAGCACCAGTAAAACTACAGATGAGCAGTGGGAGGTGTTTCGCTTCATACAGCACCAGTAAAACTACAGATGAGCAGTGGGAGGTGTTTCGCTTCATACAGCACCAGTAAAACTACAGATGAGCAGTGGGAGGTGTTTCGCTTCATACAGCACCAGTAAAACTACAGATGAGCAGTGGGAGATGTTTCGCTTCATACAGCACCAGTAAAACTACAGATGAGCAGTGGGAGGTGTTTCGCTTCATACAGCACCAGTAAAACTACAGATGAGCAGTGGGAGGTGTTTCGCTTCATACAGCACCAGTAAAACTACAGATGAGCAGTGGGAGGTGTTTCGCTTCATACAGCACCAGTAAAACTACAGATGAGCAGTGGGAGATGTTTCGCTTCATACAGCACCAGTAAAACTACAGATGAGCAGTGGGAGATGTTTCGCTTCATACAGCACCAGTAAATACCCCGAAGGGGAAAGAGCTCTACTTACCAAATAAAACAGCCATGGATGACAAAAGAGGTGAGAGAACACAAAACTAAAGGACAGAGCATATAAAAGTGCAAAGAATAGTGTAAGTCCAGAGGACTGGGAGAGATATAAAGAACAGCAAAGGAAAACAGAAAAGACAGTAACAGCTGCAAAAAGGGAATACGAAAAGAAACTTGCGAGGGATATCAAGATTAACACAAAAAGTTTTTAAAATTTTATTAGTGAAGGGTAGTCAGGGATAATGTGGGCCCTTTAAAAACAGATAGGGGTAATATTGCAAATAAAAGTAAGGAAATGGCAGACTTTTTGAATAATTACTTTTTGTCAGTCTTCACAGTAGAGGAAGAGGATAATATACCTGGCATTCCAGGGAAATTAATAATGAATCAAGGACTGAACTCACTGAAGATAACGTAACCAATTAAAACAGTATTAGAAAAAATAATGGCACTAAAGACTGACAAATCCCCAGGACCCGATGGTTCCCAGCCCAGGGTTTTATAATAAGAACATAAGACGTAGGAGCAGGAGTAGGCCATTTGGCCCCTCGAGCCTGCTCTGCCATTCAATAAGATCGTGGCTGACCTGATCTTGACCTCAACTCACTTTCCCACCTGTTCCCCATGACCCTTGACTCCCCTGTAGTTCAAATATCTGTCTATCTCCACCTTGAATATATACAATGACTCCGCCTCCACAGCTCTCTGGGGTAGAGAATTCCAAAGATTCATGACACTCTGAGAAAAGAAATTCCTCCTCATCTCCGTTTTAAATGGGCGCCCCCTTATTCTGAAACTATGCCCCCTAGTTCTAAATTCCCCCATGAGGGGAGACATCCTTCCTATATCTACCCTGTCAAGCCCCCTCAGAATCTTATATGTTTCAATAAGATCACCTCTCATTCTTCTAAACTCCAATGAGTATAGGCCCAACATGCTCAACCTTTCTTCATAAGACAACCCCTTCATCTCCGGAATCAACCCAGTGAAACTTCTCTGAACTGCCTCCAATGCAAGTATATCCCTCCTTAAATAAGGAGGCCAAAACTGTACGTATTACTCCAGATGTGGTCTCACCAGCATCCTGTACAGTTGTAGCAAGACGTCCCTACTTTTATGCTCCATCCCCCTTGTAATAAGGGCCAACATTCCATTTGCCTTCCTAATTACTTGCTGTACCTGCATGCTAACTTTTTGTGTTCCATGTACAAGGACCCCCAGATCCCTCTGTACCGCAGCATTTTGTAGTCTCTCTCCATTTAAATAATAATTTTTTTTATTCTTCCTACCAAAGTGGATAACCTCACATTTTCCCACATTATATACCATTTGCCAAATCTTTGCCCATTCACTTAACCTATCTATATCCCTTTGCAGACTCTTGGTGCCCCCTTCACAACTTGCTTTCCCACCTATAAGAACATAAGAACATAAGAAACAGGAGCAGGAGTAGGCCAATTGGCCCCTCGAGCCTGCTCCGCCATTCAATAAGATCATGGCTGATCTGATCCTAACCGCCAATCCACTATGACAGGACTATCTCCTGAATCTAACAGAATTAGACACACGAAACAGGAGCAGGATCAGGCTACACGGCCCCTGGGCCCGCTCCGCTACCCACAGGGCCATGACCGATCCGCACCTAAACTCATGTCCAAATTCTTGCCCGCTCCCCGTAACCCTTAATCCCCTTTTCTTCTAGGAAACTGTCTATTTCTGTTTTAAATTTATGTAATGATGTAGCTTCGACAGCTTTTTGGGGCAGCATATTCCATGGACCTACCACCCTCTGAGTGAAGTAGTTCCTCCTCATCTCAGTTTTGAAAGAGCAGCCCCTTATTCGAAGACTATGCCCCCTAGTTCTAGTATCATCAGCAATTTTGGCTACAGTACACTTGGTCCCTTCATCCAAGTCATTAATATAGATTGTAAATAGTTGAGGCCCCAGCTAGTTACAGTTTGCCAACCTGAAAATGACCCATTTATCCCGACTCTCTGTTTTCTGTTGGTTAGCCAATCCTCTATCCGTGCTAATATATTACCCCCAACCCTGTGAGCTCTTATCTTGTGCGGTAACCTTTTATGTGGCACCTTATCGAATGCCTTTTGGAAATACAAATAAACTACATCTACTGGTTCCCCTTTATCCACCCTGCTCATTACATCCTCAAAGAACTCTAGTAAATTTGTCAAACACGATTTCCCTTTCATAAAACCATGTTGACTCTGCTTGATTGTATTATAATTTTCTAAATGTCCTGCTATTACTTCCTTAATAATGGATTCCAGCATTTTCCCAATGACAGATGTTAGGCTAACTGGCCTATAGTTTCCTGCTTTCTGACTCCCTCCTTTCTTGAATAGGTAAGTTACATTTGCGGTTTTCCAATCCGCTGGGACCTCTCCAGAATCCAGGGAATTTTGGTAGATTATAACCAACGCATCCACTATCTCTGCAGCCACTTCTTTTAAGACCCTAGGATGCAGACCTTTAGTCCCATTAGTTTGCCTAGTACATTTTCTCTAGTGATAGTGATTGTTTTAAGTTCCTCCCTCCCTATATCCCCTTGATTATCAGTTATTATTGGGATGCTTTTAGTGTCTTCTACCATGAAGACCAATACAAAATATTTGTTCAAAGTCTCATTATTAATTCCCCAGTTTCATCCTCTAAGGTGTAGGGGGGCATCTATTACCTGGTTTATGGTAACATACCTGGCCAGCAGCCTTTTTGCCTGCTGCACTGTAAACCAATTTTAACAGCGGTTCCAAATCGCTACCCCACCTTTCAGTTCTGACTAGAGGACTTATAATTAATGATATTAAAACGGACAATTGATTTGGATGTGAGCAAAGTCAAAATTTATTGAATGAAAGAACCATAATCAAACATAAACTATACCACACGAACATAGTAAATGCAACGGGGGGGGGGGTGTACAGATGGCGAAAACAAGGGATACAATGGCCACAATGTTATTTAAACAATCTTAGCAATTCTCTTAAATCACCACCCCAAACTCCTTGCTAGGTTGTCTTGTTGAGGAGTCAGAACACCCTGCTCACCTGTGGTCCAGCGAAGTAAAAAGAGAAAGATAGCTTCTCAGCAGTTATCTTTATACCTGTGTGCTGCTGCCGTTCTGTCTGGAAAATTCCCGCCTAAAGTTCCAGTACACAAACAAAATGACTGTGATTGGTTGCTGAATTGCTTGTTTAAACATAGCCAGCCATAATCGGCCTCGGGTCAAGTGGGCAACTCCTGACCTCCCTGGTTTGATTGACAGGTCTTTCACACAGACACATTACAAGCTGCCTAGCTGACTGTGATTGGTTGCTGAATTGCTTGTGTAGTGTATGTAACCGTTCCACCTTTAAGAGAACCGTTCCACCTTTAAGAGAACTATTTTAAGAGTTGCACTACTTTATCTTGGCTGCTGTATACTGTAATACCACACCGGTATATAAGTGCTGTGTAATGATTTATTGGGCAGTTCCGCCCTGACCCTCGACTAGTAAAGACCTGTTAAAGTTTACTCTTGTGGTCTGTGTAGTAATTCTCAATATAACACACAGACTTAACAGTGGCGACGAGTACGATCTTACCCTGCGGCAGAGATACATCCAAGGCAGTTTAACGGGCGTCGAGAGGAGGCATCCGCCCTCATCATTCTGCTGAGAGAAGACTCGGGTCTGCAGAGCACAGGAAGAATTCTGACACGAAGCCTTCCATCAGCAACAGGCAGTGATCATCCCTTCTATCACGGTGGTGGGTAAGCCGATCAGCGACGAGCAGCAAGTCGGCCACGTTGACTGTGAAGTAGGGGAGGGAAAAACGGAGGATATAAGGGCGGAGAACTCGACCACGGCCGGGGAAAAGAGCCGGACAGAAGTCGGGGCCAGAGGCGCTGAGACTGGGGCAGCGTAAAGCATGGGAGCCGCGGTGAATGCAAACGCAGCCGGTGCGAAAGACCGGGCTGCAAGCGGGCTGGGAGACGCAACAGCGTCGAGAGAGAGCTCGACCGCGACCGGTGAAAAAGGCCGGGCAGCTACCGAGGCTGCGAGGCGCAGCGACTGGGTCAGCGTAAGGCGCGGGAGAAAATAAAACAAACAAAAAAACCGCGGAGAACTCAGCCGCAGCCGGGGGAAAGGACCGGACTGCAAGAGGGGCTGGGAGGCACGATTTGAGAACCGCTGGGGAGGGCGAACGCAGCAATACAGCAATCGCCATTACAGCCAGTGGGGGAGAAAGGCAAACGCGGGAAGCCGCCATTTTCGTAGGCGGGGGAAGAAGACAAGCGCGGGAAACCGCCATTTTGAAAGAAAAAGAAAAGAAAAATTTCTTTTTTTTCTCAAGAAGGTTGCGAAGATGCCTAAGCGTGGTAACATCAACAATTTCGATCCCGATGTTGAAGATTGGGCCACATATGTAGAACGCATAGAGATATATTGTAAGGCAAATAAAATATCAGATGAAGATAAAGCACTAACCTTACTAAACTCAATGGGTGCGAAGACATACGGGCTATTGAAGCATCTTCTATCACCAGCTAAACCGGCGGATCAGACTTTCGCTAAAATTGTTGCTGTCCTGAAAAATCATTTGAACCCCACACCGCTGATGTTAGCGGAACGATTTAAATTTTATGCGAGAACGCAACTGAAAGAGGAAAGCAACGCGGAGTATTTAATTGAACTGCGTAAGCTAGCGAAATACTGCCAGTTTGGGGAAAGCCTGACAGAGGCACTGAGAGACAAATTCGTGTGTGGATTGTCGAAAGAAGGAACACAAAAGCGGCTGCTTGAAGAGAATGATCTTACACTTGATAAGGCTGTCTCTATTGCAACATCGCACGAAGCCGCAGCGAGAGGCACTGCAGAAATGCAGCTGAAGGCAGCGGTACTCAGCGTAGATCAAATGGCTTCGGGTACAACGAAATGTTATCGTTGTGGGAAGACAACACACGATCAGAACCAATGCTGGTTTAAAAACCAGGAATGTAGAAAATGTGGCAAGTTTGGTCACATAGCTAAAGTATGCCGGTCAGGAAAGAAGACCAGCAACAAAAAGTCACCGCAGGAAAAGTGCAGAAAGGTACATAAGGTGGCTGAGAAGAGTTCGGATGAACAGAATTTGGATTCAGACTCCAACAGCAAGGAACTGGGTAGTCTGAGAATTCACAATGTGAGTAAGGAAGCTGACCGACAAACTATCTGGGTCACACTGCAGATAGCAGGAGTCCAAATGAAGATGGAATTGGACACCGGATCGGCGTTGATGGTCATGAATAAGCAAGATTACAAAAGGTTATTCAAACATATTCCCCTACGGGATACGAAGATAGTATTGCAGACATACACGGGGCAAAGAGTATACCCCATCGGGAAGATAAAAGTCAAGGTGGTACACAAGGGCAAAGAACACCAAGGAATGGACTTATATGTACTACCTGAGGGAGGTCCACCACTTCTGGGACGGGAGTGGATCAGGAAAATAAATACGGACTGGCACTCCCTAAACGCAATAACGATAGATTCCGAGAAAAAAAATGTCAAACCTGAACGATTGTCCAGAATATTGGCTGAGGCTAAAGAGGTGTTCCAACAGGGACTGGGAACACTGAGAGGAATTAAGGCAAAAATCAAGATTGCAGAACATGCAACCCCAAAATTTTTCAAAGCCAGACCGGTACCTTATGCGATACGACCTGCTGTGGAAGCTGAGCTGGAAGGGCTAGAACGTTCAGGAGTACTGTCTAAGGTGGACTGGAGTGAGTGGGCCACGCCCATTGTTCCCGTCATGAAGCGTTCATCGAGTAACAAGCCAGGGGAACCGGGGAAGGTCCGCATCTGTGGAGACTTCAAGATCACAGTTAATCCGGTGCTTCACACGGTGCAATATCCGCTTCCGCGGATTGAGGATATCTTTGCTTCATTGTCTGGCGGGAAACGCTTCACCAAGATAGACCTGGCGCAAGCGTACTTACAGATGGAAGTTGAGGAAGAGTCGCGCCAGTATCTCACAATCAACACGCACAGAGGCTTGTATCGATATAATAGACTGGTTTTTGGAGTGGCTTTGGCTCCAGCAATTTGGCAGAGGGCCATGGAGCAGGTATTACAGGGAATTCCAAGCACTCAATGTTACTTGGACGATATCCTGATTACAGGAGATGACGATGAGGAACACCTTGCTAATTTGAAACTGGTGCTCACCAGGTTGAAGGAATATGGCCTTCGAGTTAATCGCCAGAAATGTGAATTCTTTCAGAAATGGATCTCGTACTGTGGTCATATTATTGACCAGGAGGGGCTGCACAAGTCACCTGACAAGATCGAAGCTGTTGTGAAGGCTCCCGCTCCGGAAAATGTATCCCAGTTGAGGTCGTTCCTAGGGTTGATTAACTATTACCATAAGTTTCTGCCAAACCTATCCACGGTGCTGCATCCGCTGAATGCTCTTTTGCAGAAAGAAGTACCATGGAAGTGGAGCGAGGACTGTAAGAAGGCCTTTCGCAAAAGCAAGGCATTGATCACCTCAGAGGAAGTGTTGGCTCACTTCAACCCAACGCTACCTATTCGTTTAGCTTGTGATGCTTCTCCTTATGGTATTGGAGCAGTACTCTCACACAAGTTGCCAAATGGCTCGGAAAGGCCAGTCGCATTTGCATCCAGATCATTGACCTCCGCTGAGCGCAACTATGCTCAGATAGATAGGGAGGCTCTCAGCCTGGTGTGGGGAGTAAAGAAGTTTAATCATTACCTGCAGGGCCAGAAGTTTACACTGCTGACAGACCACCAGCCGTTGGTATCCATATTCAACCCTAAAAAGGGCGTTTCCATTATGACAGCGCAAAGGCTACAGAGGTGGTCCCTTTTCCTAGGGGCACACCAATATGACATCGAATACAAAGGATCAAAACAGCATGGGAATGCTGACGGTTTATCGCGCCTACCGTTGCCAACGGCAGAAGAGGCGCCTA
Organism: Somniosus microcephalus; assembly: GCF_052327205.1. Classification (NCBI taxonomy): domain Eukaryota; kingdom Metazoa; phylum Chordata; class Chondrichthyes; order Squaliformes; family Somniosidae; genus Somniosus; species Somniosus microcephalus. The sequence continues at coordinate 204,419,114 of NC_140993.1, read as the reverse complement.
CAGTGGACCCAGTGGAGATGTTCCACTCAACCATAGTGGAATGTCTACCAGTAACAAATTCTACGATCGAAAAGGAAACAAGAAATGACCCGACTCTCTCACGAGTCTACGATTTAACGGTGAAGGGATGGCCAGCACATGGCGAACCACTGTTGCCAGCATTCTCGCAAAGAAGAGAACAGCTGTCAGTGTGCTGAGGAACTTTGATGTGTGGATCCAGAGTGGTGATTCCACCCAAACTCCAGCATAAAGTGCTAAAGGAGCTTCACGAGGGGCATCTGGGTGGAGTGAAAATGAAGAACCTAGCCAGAGCGTTTGTGTGGTGGCCAGGTATCGATGGAGGCATCGAAGAAATGACCAAGAGCTGTTTAGGATGCCAGAAGCTCCAAAACGCCCCACCACAAGCCCCTCTACATCCATGGGAGTGGCCCTCATCTCCATGGCAAAGGGTACATATCGACTTTGCTGGTCCATTTATGGACTCAATGTTCTTAATCGCAGTGGATGCACACTCCAAGTGGCCGGAGGTAATAAAGATGTCCTCCACCACCACGGAAAAAACCATCACAGTATTAAGGACCATATTTGCCAGGAATGGGCTGCCGGAACAGATCTGTTCTGATAATGGACCGCAATTTGTGTCCGAAGAATTCAGGAAGTTCTTAAAAAACAATGGGGTTAAGCACTACACGTCCGCCCCATACCATCCCGCCACCAATGGATTAGCTGAAAGGTTTGTCCAGACCTTCAAGAAGGCCATAAAGGCCATGGGTAATGAAGACATAAATCTACAATATAAGGTAGATAACTTCTTGTTGGCGTACAGGAATGCAACACATGTGGTTACAAACCAAACTCCCGCCATGATGTTTTTCAATAGAAGACTAAGATGTTGGCTGGATTTGATCAAGCCAAACATCAGAAGGGACGTAGAGAACCGGCAATTTCAAGGCATGAATGAAAGGCCAACTAGAACCTTCCAGATAGGTCAACAAGTTTTGGCCCGGGACTACCGTACCGAGAAATGGCAGCCTGGAACTATTTGCACATGACTAGGACCGCTGATGTATACCGTGGACATTGGTGAAAGCATAATAAGGCGCCATGTTGAGCAGATCATAGCGTCATCTGAAAAGGGACAACCTACTCCACAACTCTATACGCCTAATGATGAAGCAGAGATACCCATAGTATCTACCTCCGATCCGGTGATACTGGAATCAGATGAACCCGACACTGGCATTCAAGCTGAATCGACATTGCCAAAAGAACCTACTACACCACCGAAAACTACTACACCACCGAGGCGTTATCCGGACCGAGTCAGGAAGCCTCCAGAGAGACTGAATCTGTGAACTGTTTTTACATGAAGTTGTGTATATATGTTATGATGTTATGTTTAATGGGGAATATATACGGTTAAGCTAAAAAGGGAGGATTGTAGTGTATGTAACCGTTCCACCTTTAAGAGAACCGTTCCACCTTTAAGAGAACTATTTTAAGAGTTGCACTACTTTATCTTGGCTGCTGTATACTGTAATACCACACCGGTATATAAGTGCTGTGTAATGATTTATTGGGCAGTTCCGCCCTGACCCTCGACTAGTAAAGACCTGTTAAAGTTTACTCTTGTGGTCTGTGTAGTAATTCTCAATATAACACACAGACTTAACAGCTTGTTTAAACATAGCCAGCCATAATAACCTGTCTCTGCGGCCTCGGGTCAAGTGGGCAACTCCTGACCTCCCTGGTTTGATTGACAGGTCTTTCACACAGACACATTACAAGCTGCCTAGCTTTTTGCCATGCTTTTTGCTGATGGCCATTTTAAAACCTCTGTGTTTGACCGGGCTCAAAAGCACAAATTTTAATCAAGATGTACTGTCTCAATGTGTGTGAATACTTCCACGAATTTCCTCGATTCCGTTGTAGTCCAGCTCAGCCCAGCTCAGCAGTCTTTCGTGGTTCTGAGTATGCTTTAAAACATTGATCTGATCCAGAGGCAATTCAAAACACATCTTTTATCTTCAGGGAAATTAGGGGAATTTTGCAAAACCCCTACAAAGGGACCAATGTTTACTTTAGCTACTCTCTTCCTTTTTGTATACCTGTAGAAGCTCTTACTGTCTGTTTTTATATTTTTTCTAGTTTACCATCATACTCTATCTTCTCCCTCTTTATTATGTTTTTAGTCATCCTTTGCTGGTTTCTAAAAAAAATCCCAATCCTCTGGCCTACCATTAATCTTTGCAACATTGTATGCCTTTTTTAATGGAAATAGGTGAGGAAATTGCAGATGCTTTAGCCATAATCTTCCAAAGTTCTCTTGATTCAGGAATTGTCCCTTTAGATTGCAAAATTGCAAATGTAATTCCATTATTTAAGAAAGGTGAGAGAGAGAAACCAGAAATTATAGATCTGTTAGTCTAACATCTGTTGTGGGGAAGTTATTGGAACCTGTAATTAAGGACAAAGGACAGAGTGGCTGAGCACTTGGAGAAATTTGAGCTGATTAGAGAGAGCCAACATGAATTTGTAAAGGGTAGGTCATGTCTAACAAACCTAATTGAATTTTTTGAGGAAGTAACTAAAGTAGTAGACAGGGGAATGTCTATGGATGTAGTTTACATGGACTTCCAGAAGGCATTTGATAATGTCACTCATAAGAGACTGTTAGCTAAAATTAAAGCTCATGGAATTGAAGGCAAATTATTGACCTGGTTAGGAGATTGGTTAGGCAGCAGAAGACACAGAGTAGGGATAATGGGTATGCACTTGAATTGGAAGGAAGTGACTAGTGGTGCCCCATAAGGATCTGTGCTGGGGCCTCCACTATTCACTATATTTATTAATGACTTAGATAACATATTAGAGAGCCATATATCCAAGTTTGCCGATGACACAAAGATTGGTGGCATAGTAAGTAATGTAGATGGGAGCATAAAATTATAGAGACATTGATGGATTAAGTGAGTGGGCAAAACTGTGGCAGATGGATTTCAACGCAGGTAATTTTGAGGTCATCCATTGTGGACAAAAAAGGGTATATCCGAGTATTATTTAAATGGTGAAAAGCTAAAAACAGTGGCGGTCAAAAGAGATTTAGGGGTCCATGTACACAGATCACTAAAATGCAGTAGTCAGATACAAAAAATAATCAAAAAAGCTAATGGAATGTTAGCCTTTATAACTAGAGGGCTAGAATATAAAGGGGAGGGAGTTTTGCTACAGTTATACAAAGCCCTGGTTGGATGACATCTGGAGTACTGTGTAGGTTCTGGAGACTGCACCTTAGAAAGGTTATATAGGCCTTGGAAGGAGTGTAGTGCAGATTCACCAGAATGTTACCAGGGCTCCAAGGGTTAGATTATGATGAGAGATTACATAAACTAGGGTTTGTATTCCCTGGAATATAAAACGTTCAGTGGTGATTTGATTGAGGTTTTTAGGATTTTGAAAGGAATGGATAGGGTAGGTAGAGAAACGTTTTCAGCTGGTGGGGAATTCTAGGACAAGGGGACATGACTTTAGAACTAGAGCCAGGCCATTCAAGAGAGAAGTTAGGAAACACTTTTTCACACAGAAGGTGGTAGAAGTGTGGAACTCACTCACACAAAAAGCAGTTGATGTTAGCTCAGTTAATAACTTTAAATCTAAGTTTGATAGATTTTTGCTAGAAAAGGTTATAAAACGATATGGAGCCAAAGCAGGTGGATGGAGTTAAGATACAGATCAGCTATGATCTCATTGAATGGCATAACAGGCTCGAGGGGCTGAATGGCCTACTCCTGTTCCTATGTTTCCTATCTCTGTAACCTCCACCAGCCTTACAACCCTCTGAGAATTCTGTGTTCCTCCAATTCTTGCCTCTTGTGCATCCTCTATTTCCATTGTTGGCCGTGCCTTCGGCTGCCTAAGTCCCAAGCTCTGGAATTCCCTCCCTAAACTGCTCCGCCTCTCTTTCCTCCTTTAAGACACTCACTAAAACCTACCTCTTTGATCAAGCTTTTGGTCACCTGTCCTAATTTCTCCTTATGTGGCTCGGTGGCAAATTTTGTCTGACAAGGTTCCTGTGACGTGCGTGGGATGTTTTACTACATTAAAGGCACTATATAAATGCAAGTTGTTCTTGTTGTTGACTCCTCTGAAATTCTAACAAACCTTTGACAGGTTATAGCTTTATCTGGATTACTTTGCTTTCCATTTTAACACATTCCATTATATTACTATTCTGTAACTTTAATATGTCCCAGTTTCCTTTTTATTGCTGCATAACTTATTGATAATGATTCCTATACTTTCTGACTCAAGTTATAATCATTGTTTTCATTTGGTTCTCATAATGAAAGATTGCAAAATATTCCTTGGTCCTTCCTAATTGACATTGCCAATCGAAAACAATATCACCAGAGAATGCTGGAAATACACAGCAGGTCAGGCAGCATCTGTGGAGAGAGAAACAGAGTTGACGGCTGGAATTTTACTGGCGCTCAGAGTGCGGGTTTGGAAGTGGGTCCGCTGTCAAAATCACAAAGATTGACAGCGGATCGGTATCCTGCTGTAAACCCGCCTGATTGTCAGTTCCCAAGTGTTGGGTCTGTCATCCCCAAACAGATCCGACACCAAGCAGCGGGTCAGCCAATTTAGATACTTCTAAGCTTGTTAAAAGGTAATTAAGCATCATTTTCCCATATACTTACCATTTTACCAGGTTTCTAACGAGGTTCCCTGAGAGCGAGTATCATGTCAGGTAATTATGTCGTGTTCTCAATGACTCTCCATTGCTGTGAACAGGTGACAGCTGCAAAAGTGGTATAAAACCTACCACTTCACAGCTGTTCACTTCCCAATCTTAGGAGGGGGGATGGTGGCGGCAGAGCTGGTTTCCTGGTTCCGGTCCCGCTCCCAGCTGCAGCCGCTCTCTAAATGGGATTTTCCCTTGATTGGGCTTGTTAAGCCCGCCCTGTGGGCTTCCTGGCCAATTAACAGAAAGCAGGTCTGATGACATCATTTTATGACACGTCATCAGCCGGTTTCCTTAAAAGGATAATAATAATAATTCAACTTTATTGCCATTGTACAATGCACAAGTACATGAACAACGAAATGTGATCACGCAAGCTCCCATGAGTCCAGTACAAATAACATTAACATTAAATGTAAATAGCACCATCCTGGGAGAAGCAAAGCCGCTGCATCTGTGCGCGCCGCCATTCCATTTTCCACCATTCCTCCTGTCCGACAATCTTCAGCCCAACGCCCGGGCCTACTCACCAGCCGCCCCTCCCGGGGCTCCTTCCGTGACCTTCTCACCAACCGCCCCTCCTCGGGGCTCTTTCCGTGACCTTCTACACCTGGTCTTCCCTGATGGTCACCCCTCCAGGTACTAACCAGGCCTGGCTCTGCTTAGCTTCCAAGCCTTGCCAGTGACCCTGTCCCTAGTCCCTGACAGTTGTGCTGTCAGTGTTTGACAGCATTGAGGTGCTGCAAATGCTGACAAGCACTACACAAAGGTGGATGCTTGCACCCAGGCTCTCCAATAACTCCCTCCATATGCTTATGGAGGGAGTCACAGCACGCAAGGAGGTTCTCTTCCCTTCCAAGGGTGGAAGAGACGTCCCCAGGACACCAACGCAGCCTGGTTGCACATTGCACAGGAGGGCAAAAGCAGGGATGTCCTCAGGGGTCCCTGGCTACAATGGTGCCAACCTTTCAATTATCTCAGTGGATCACGAAACATTACTGCAAAGCCACACTCAAACTCACCCTGCTGTGCCACTCAACACATCCCCATCACTCTGCTTTCCATACCCTTCTCTTGCATATCCTTACACCAACTTACCTTGCAACTCCACCCAACCCTCTCTATCTACTTTATCACTTCCCCATCTCACTAGCCACCCCTCACACTCACCCTCACCCTACTGCAAGTATACCAACTAACAACATACAAGAGCAGGCACTTGAGAGGTTTAGCCAATGTCCATGTAAAGTTTCTGGTAATGTGTTGTCATACAGTGAAATCTATTTTTCCAAAAACTGCCACTTATTGGACAGATCTGTGCGCACCTTGAGAAGTGTTTTACTGAGTTCCAGTGATTGTTCAGTCGTAACTTTCCCCCACCCCACCCCACTATAGTGATGAGTGTGCATGAAATGGCATGGGCATTAAAGGGATGCTTCACGGTGCTGGTGTGGGATGGTGTCAACCTGGCGCATCATGTGGCAGCCAGGATTTACAGCGCCAAGTGAAGAAAATCTGGCAATGGTGATGCCATCGCTGGCCTCCCGGGCAGCAGTGTTGTGAGGGACTGATGCCCTGTGTCCTGTGCAGCATCAGGTGATGGCAGAGAAGGTTGGTGATGTTGTTGGTGTGCCTGGTGATGTTGGTGTTGGGGATGATCGTGGAAGGATTCAGAGGACCAAGGTCTAATTTTTTCAAGGGCACCGATGTTGCTGCGATAGATTTAAAGTAATTGGGGGAAGGTTTAGAGGGAATTTATGGGGAAATTCCTTCACCCAGAAGGTTGTGGGGGTCTGGAACTCACTGCCTGAAAGGGTGGAAGAGGCAGGAACCCTAACCATATTTAAAAAGTACTTGGATGTACACTTGGGATGCTTTAACCTGCAGGGCTACGGACCAAGAGCTGGGAAGTGGGATTAGGCTGGATAGCAGTTTATTGGCCAGTGCGGACATGATGGGCCGAAATGGCCTCCTTCTCACAGAAATCACAGAAACCCCACAGTGCAGATAGAGGCCATTTCGGCCCATCGAGCCTGCACCGACACACATCCCACCCAATCCCCGTAACCCCTACACCAACACATATCCCCATTTAATCCCCCTAACACTAAGGGTCAATTTATTATAGCCAATCAACCTAACCCGCACATCTTTGGACTGTGGGAGGAAACCGGAGCACCCGGAGGAAACCCACGCAAACACGGGGAGAATGTGCAAACTCCACACAGACAGTCGCTGTAATTTTCTATGATTCTATTATTCTATGAGATGGCAGCTGCAGGTGAGATGACAGGAGCAATCTGTCAATGGTAAGTGAGGTTGTTCCAATGAGGTGGCGCTGGACATGAAAACTTGTAAGCTAAAGAAACCTCTATATGTATTAAAAATGCAGTAACCAACATTTTCTGCACTCTGAAACTGACCATCTACAACATGGCATCCTTTACACCACTTCTGCAGCTGTCAGCTTATCAGAAACATCAGAGCAGACTCAAAACTCGCCAGGTTAAGCTGGCGTGTTCCCCGAACAGCGGGTAACCCATGGGGGAGAACGTAAAATTAGAAGTAAGCCTCAAAGTAGTTTTAAATTGGCTCTTAACAAGCCATTTAACAAGCTGAATTGTATACCCTGCCACTTGGTGTCGGGTCAGTTCTCCACTGACAGACCCGACACCTGGGAGACTCGCGTGGAGGCGGGTTGACAGCGGGTTTCCTACCCGCTGTCAATCTTTGCTATTTTGACAGCAGACCCGCCTCCAAACCCACCCCCTGAGCGCTATTAAATTCGCGGCCTTAGAATCTGGAGCCTTCATGATTTGGAACCCACTTTTGAGCTGTATGCAGTTTGGAAGTGTTTGGAGTAAACTCACTATCCACTGTCACCTCCTTGGAGCAAGCTCTCTTACCATTTTCAGATCGCTTCTGTCATCTCAACTTCAACTGCCATCTATTCCAGCAGCACCGGTGCCCTTGAAAAATTCTCACCTTGGTCCTCAGAATCCCACCACGATCAGCCCCAACACCAACATCACCAGGCACTCCAGCAGCACCAACAACAACACCAGGGCATCAGCACCCTACCACATTGCTGCCCGGGAGGCCAGGGATGGCCTCACCATGACCAGATTTACTTCACTTGACGCTGTACACCCTGGCTGCCACATGATGCGCCAGGTTGGCACCACCCCACACCAGCACCATAAAGAATCCCTACAATGTCCAAGCCATTCCTTTCAGACTCATCAACATTGCGGGGAGGGGGGAGGGGTTACCCTTATGTCTCACCATTCACTGCAACTCACTAAGCCATTTCCAAAGGTGCACACGAATCGGTCCAAGAACGCAAAGTGTTGAAAATAAAGATTTCAATGTTTGACAGAACATTACCAGAAACTTCACATGAACATTGGCTAAAACATCCAAGCGCCAACCCTTGTGTGTTGTTAGTTCGCATGCTTGCAGTAGGATGAGTGTGAGTGTGAGGGGTGGCTAGTGAGATGGGGAAGTGATAATGTAGATAGAGAGGGATGGGTGGAGGTGCAAGGTAAGTTGGTGTGAGTAAAGATGTGCAGGAGTAGAGTAGGGAAGGCAGAGTGATGGGGATGTGATGAGTGTCACAGCAGGGTGAGGTTGAGTGTGGCTTGGCATTAACATTTCGTGATCCAGTGAGATCATTGAAAGGTTTGTGCCACTGTAGCGTGGTCCTCCTGACAACATCCCTGCTTGTGCCCTCCTGTGCAATGTGCAACCAGGCTGTGTTGGTCTCCTGGGGAGGTGTCTTCCACCCATTGGAAGGGAAGAGATCCTCCCTGCGTGCTGTGACCTCCTTCATAAGCATATGGAGGGAGTCATGGGAGAGCCTGGGTGCAGCCGTGCACCTCTGTGCAGTGTTCGTCAGTGTTTGCAGCACCTCAATGCTGTAGAACTCTGACAGCACAACTGTCAAAATCAATGTGGACATGGCCCCTTTAAGGAAACTGGCTGATGACGCGTCATCAAATGACATCATCAGGCCTGTTTCCTTTAAATTGGCCGGGAACCTCGCAGGGTGGGCTTAACAAGCCCCATCAATGGAAAATTCTTCTCACAGAGTGGGATGGAACCGGGAGCGGGGTTGCAACCCGCCACCTACCTCGGCCGCACTGAGCCCGCCTCGGTAGGTGAAATCGCAGCTAAGGCTTCCGGTCGATGACCTTTCGTCAGAGTTTAATCAAAGTTCTGATGAAAAGTCATTGACCTGAAACATAACTCTGTTTCTCTCTCCACAGATACTGCCTGACCTGCTGAGTGTTTCCAGCGTTTTCTGTTTTTATTTCAGATTTCCAGCATCCGCAATATTTTGCTTATGTAAAACAATATCGTGTCCCATTATACAGAGACATTACCTCTGTGGTGTCTCAATGGAGGGTTGATGTGAGTTTTTCATAAATATAAGATGTATTGCTTTCATTAAAACTCCATTCTGTTGGTTTTATTACATTTTCGACTCCCACCCAGGATATCCTCACTAACGCCTAATGAGGATCTTCATGTCTCAACTCACAGTTATCAAAATAAGGGATTTCAGGTTTGCAATAGAAGTAATGATAAAGAGTGCAGCAGCCAATGCTCACTGCTTTACAACATGCAGTCACTGGCCCTTCATCACATCACCTGCAAAATCATCATACCCGAGAATGTTACAACACAGGCCCCCAAACAGTCAGGGGGAGATAGAGGAACAGATATGTAGGTAAATCTCAGAGAAGTGTAATAATAGTAGTGGATTTCAACTTCCCCAATATTAACTGGGATAGTCAGAGTGTGAAAGGTTTAGAGGGTGCAGAATTCTTAAAGTGCATCCAGGAGAGCTTTTTGAGCCAGCATATAGAAAGTCCTACAAGAGAGGGGGCAGTACTGGACCCAATTCTAGGGGATGTAGCCGGGCAAGTGGTAGAAGTGTCAGTAGGAGAGCATTTTGGTGACAGTGACCATAATTCGGTGAGATTTAAGGTAGTCATGGAAAAGGACAAAGATGGACTGGAAATAAAGGTTCTAAATTGGGGGAAGGCCGATTTTAATATGATAAGGCAGGATCTGGCCAAAGTGGACTGGGATCAGATACTTGTAGAAAAATCCACATCAGAGCAATGGGAGTCTTTCAGAAAGGAAATAGAGAGAGTTCAACGCCAACATGTTCCCGTAAAGGTCAAGGGTGGGACCAACAAGCCCAGGGAACCCTGGATGTCAAGGGATATACAAGAATGGATTAAGAAAAAAAGGGAGGCTTTTGGCAGATACAAAAGACTAAAAACAGTGGAAGCCCTAGAGAAGTATAGAAAGTGCAGGGGGGTACTTTAAAAAGAAATTAGGAGAGCGAAGAGGGGGCATGAAAAAAACTGGCGGGCAAAATAAAGGAAAAACCCAAGGTGTTTTATAAGTATATTAAGGGCAAGAGGATAACCAGGGAAAGATTAGGGCCCATTAGGGACCAAAGTGGCAAGCTGTGTGTAGAGCCGGAAGATGTAGGTGAGGTTTTAAATGAATATTTTGCATCTGTGTTCACTATGGAGAAGGACGATGTAGGCATAGAAATCAGGCAGGGGGATTGTGATATACTTGAACAAATTAATATTGAGAGGGAGGAGGTACTAGCGATTTTAGCGGGCTTAAAAGTGGATAAATCCCCAGGCTCAGATGAGATGTATCCCGGGCTGCTGTGTGAGGCAAGGGAGGAGATTGCAAGGGCTCTGACACAAATTTTCAGAACCTCTCTGGCCACAGGGGCGGTGCCAGAGGACTGGAGGACAGCTAACGTAGTACCATTATTCAAGTAGGGTAGTAGGGATAAACCAGGGAATTAAAAGCCAGTGAGCCTAACATCACTGGTAGGGAAATTATTGGAAAAAATTCTGAGGGATAGAATTAGTCTCCACTTGGAGAGGCAAGGATTAATCAAGGATAGTTAGCATGGCTTTGTCAGGGGGAGATCATGTCTAACCAATTTGATTGAATTTTTCAAGGGGGTGACTAGGTGTGTGGATGAGGGTAGTGCAGTTGATGTAGTCTACATGGACTTCAGTAAGGCTTTTGACAAAGTCCCACATGGGAGACTGGTTAAGAAGGTAAGAGCCCATGGGATCCAGGGCAATTTGGCACATTGGATCCAAAATTGGCTTAGTGGCAGGAGACAGAGGGTGATGGTCGAAGGTTGTTTTTGTGACTGGAAGCCTGTGTCCAGTGGTGTACCACAGGGATTGGTGCTGGGTCCTTTGCTGTTTGTAGTGTACATTAATGATTTAGATATGAATGTAAGAGGTATGATCAGTAAGTTCGCAGATGACATGAAAATTGGTGAAGTGGTAAATAGCGAGGAGGGAAGCCTCAGGCTACAGGACGATATAGAGGGGTTGGTTAGATGGGCAGAACAGAGGTAAATGGAATTTAACCCTGAAAAGTGTGAGGTGATGCATTTTGAGAGGACTAACAAGGCAAAGGAATACACAATGAATGGTAGGACCCTAGGAAGGTCAGAGGGTCAGGTGGACCTTGGTGTGCATGTACATAGATCCCTGAAGGCAGCAGGACAGGTAGATAAGTTGGTTAAAAAGGCATATGGGATACTTACCTTCATTAGCCATGGCATAGAATATAAGAGCAGGGCGGTTATGATGGAGCTGTACAAAACGCTAGTTAGGCCACAGCTGGAATACTGTGTGCAGTTCTGGTTGCCACAATATAGGAAGGATGTGATTGCATTGGAGAGGGTGCAGAGGAGATTCACCAGGATGTTACCTGGGCTGGAGCGCTTCAGCTATGAAGAGAGACTGGACAGGCTGGGGTTGTTTTCCTTAGAGCAGAGAAGGCTGAGGGGGGACCTGATTGAGGTGTACAAAATTATGAGGGGCATAGATAGGGTAGATAGAAAGGAATTTTTCCCCTTAGTAGAGGGGTCAATAACCAGGGGGCATAGATTCAAGATAAGTGGCAGGAGGTTTAGAGGGGATTTGAGGAAAAACGTTTTCACCCAGAGGGTAGTTGGAATCTGGAACTCACTGCCTGAAAGGGTGGTAGAGGCAGGAACCCTCACAACATTCAAGAAGCATTTAGATGAGCACTTGAAATGCCCTAGCATACAAGGCTACAGACCAAGTGCTGGAAAATGGGATTAGAATAGACAGGGCTTGGTGGCCGGCGCGGACATGGTGGGCCGAAGGGCCTCTTTCTGTGCTGTATAACTCTATGATTCTATGACTCTATGAGATATTGGGCCCATGAAGTTTGCGCCTTTGCATTCTCCACTTGAGTCACCAGCCTGGGATTCCTGCAGCCGAGGTCACTCGCGTTAATTTGGCCGGGTGTGCTTTGCGCCTACCCAACTATTGTACCGCTGACCCCGGCTGAATTTCCTAGCGTTAGCCTAATTTAAGTTATTTCTTTCTCCCCCATGCTCCACACAGGGTTCCCATTTGTGATAGCGGAGAGGCATAGAAACATAGAAGATAGGAGCAGGAGTAGGCCATTCGGCCCCTCGAGCCTGCTCCGCCATTCAATGCGATCATGGCTGATCATCCAAGTTCAGTACCTGGTCCCTGCTTTCTCCCCATACTCCTTGATCCCTTTAGCCTTAAGAAATATATCCAACTCCTTCTTGAATATATTTAATGAATTGGCCTCTACTGCCTTCTGTGGTAGAGAATTCCACTGGTTCACCACTCTCTGGGTGAAGAAATTCCTCCTCATTTCTGTCCTAAAAGGCCTACCCCTTATCCTTAGACTGTGACCCCTGGTTCTGGATTCCCCGACCATCGGGAACATCCTCCCTGCATCTAGCCTGTCAAGTCCGGCCAGAATGTTATAAGTTTCAATGAGATCCCCTCTCATTCTTCTAAACTCCAGTGAGTACAAGCCCAATCGACCCAATCTCTCCTCATACGTCATTCCTGCCATCCCAAGTATCAGCCTGGTGAATCTTCGCTGAACTCCTTCCATGGCAAGAATATCCTTCCTCAGATAAGGTGACCAAAACTACACACAATACTCAAGATGTGGTCTCACCAAGGCCCTGTACAACTGTAGCAAGACATCCTTGTTCCTGTACTCAAACCCTCTCGCTATGAAGGCCAACATACCATTTGCCTTCTTAACCGCCTGCTGCACCTGCATGCTTACTTTCAGCAACTGGTGCACAAGGACACCCAGGTCTTGTTGCACTTCCCCTTCTCCCAATCTCTTGCCATTCAGATAATAATCTGCCTTCCTGTTTTTGACACCAAAGTGGATAACCTCACATTTATCCATGTTATATTGCATCTGCCATGCTTCTGCCCAATCACCCAACCTATCCAAATCATCCTGTAGTTTCTTGGCACCCTCCTCACAGCACACACGTCCACCCAGCTTTGTGTCATCTGCAAATTTGGAGATATTACATCTAGTTCCTTTGTCTAGATCATTAATATATATTGTGAATAGCTGGGGTCCAAGGACCGATCCCTGCGGTACCCCACTAGTCACTGCCTGCCACTCGGAAAAAGACCCGTTTATTCCAACTCTTTGCTTTCTATCTGCCAACCAGTTCTCTATCCAAGTCAATACCTTGCCCCCAATCCCATGTGCCTTAACTTTACACGCTAATCTCTTATGTGGGACCTTATCGAAAGCCTTCTGAAAGTCCAAATACACCACATCCACTGGTTCTCCCTTATCTATTTTACTAGTTACATCCTCAAAAAATTCCAGTAGATTAGTCAAGCACGATTTACCTTTTGTAAATCCATGTTGACTTTGTCCGATCCGGTCACTGTTTTCCAAGTGATCTGCTATTACATTTTTTATAATGGACTCTAGCATTTTCCCCACTACCGATGTCAGGCTTACCGGTCTGTAATTCCCCGTTTTCTCTCTACCACCTTTTTTGAATAGTGGGGTAACATTAGCTACCCTCCAATCCATGGGTACTGTTCCAGATTCCATAGAATGTTGGAAGATGATCAGCAATGCATCTACTATTTCTAGGGCCACTTCCTTAAGTACCCTAGGATGTAGATTATCAGGCCCTGGGGATTTATCGGCCTTCAATCCCATTAATTTCCCTAACACCATTTCCCGACAAATACTGATTTCTTTCAGTTCCTCCCTTTCATCAGACCCTATGTTCCCCGACATTTCTGGGTGGTTATTTGTGTCCTCCTTTGTGAAGACAGAACCAGAATATGTATTTAATTGGTCAGCCATTTCTTTGTTCCCCATTATAAATTCCCCTGATTCTGACTGCAAGGGACCTACGCTTGATTTCACCAATCTTTTTCTCTTCACATATCTTTAAAAGCTTTTACATTCAGTTTTTTTGTTCCTTGCAAGCTTACTCTCATATTCTATTTTCCCTTTCTTAATTAATCCCTTTGTCCTCCTTTGTTGAATCCTAAACTGCTCCCAATCCTCTGGATTACTGCTTTTTCTGGCCAGTGTGAAATCGAGTGACAGTGTTTCTTCTTCTTCTTCACTCTCCTCTCCCTCTTCTTGGCCAACCATTGGCTGGACAGGCTGCATTTCTTGGGTGTGTGAAATGAGGAAGGCACAAGGGTGGAGTTGTGGTGAGGGGAGGGTGGGAAAGCAAAAGGTGCATGCGAGAAGGAGGATAATGTATGAGGATACCAGCATCTTGTATCCTTTCTGCCCTGCTGCTGGCCAGTGGCTCAGCCATTCCCCTGTCAAGAATGGTCTGCACCATCTCCTCCAAGGAGGTGAGGTGAGGCTAGGAATGGGAGGTGTGCCTCATGATTGGTGCAGATTGTTGGTAGGTGAGTGATTGGGGGGTGGGGCAGGAGTCCTGCATTGAGAAGTGTGTGAGGCTAGTGATTCAGTTGGTAGGAGACAGCTTTTGAAGATGCATTCACTGACCTTGACCACTGGTCTGAGGTCATGAAGCTTCTTTGGGCACTGGAGCCAGGTGGTGGGGTAACACTGCTGGCAGTGATGGCCTCAGTGATGTGGTTCCACATTGTTCTTTCTAGAGGGCCTCCTGGCCCCTGTGGCTAGAGGACCTCTCATGCAGTGTTGACCCCCTGCACAAAGCTGGAGTGCTGCATGCGAAACCCTGGGTGGTCCTTCCCTGGCTTGCTGAGCCATTTATGTTAGTGCTGAAGCACTTTTCCAATTTTTTGAGTTGTAAAAGGGAATTCAGCTTTAAGAACTGAAGATTCCTATTTGGGACTTCTTTTTAATGTTAATTTTTTTCTAAAAGGCAGTAAGGGCTGAAAACTGCATTTTTTGTACTTCATTTTTATTTTTATCAGTTCAGAAGGCATTGACATTCTAATGCATTGCCCTTTTTAACGTCGCACAATGCCTAACAAACTCATTGCCTCACTTCCCGAGGCTGTCAGAAGATGGACAACAAGCACAATATGGATGAATCTTGTTCCCTGACCCCGCTTCCTCTATTGATGCTACTTACCTGCAACCCAACTCAACAGTTCTGCACATCTCCAGAATCCCGTGGACAAGCCCCAGCTTAGCCTGAGTCACTCAAACTCCCTAAACAGGAGAGCCACTCAAGCTTTCCAAACCTCAGGCACTGTTGCCAGGCAGCCAACCTCTGGGGAAGTCATCTTCTCTAAGGTGGACTTTCCAGAAAACTTCTAGCTGGTCATAAAGACCAATCATCACTGTAGCATGTTCCTGCAGAGCGTTGCTTGTTGGATCATACATTTCCATCTCTCGCGGTCCGTGGCTCGCCTCGCCTCGCCTCATGGTGAAGAGGGTCCCCATATTCTGAGACCTGAGGTCAAATGTAACGGGCAAGTGCCAGGTGCTTTTTTGTCTTCCAGAGTGGGTGTTTCCCGGTTGTTGGAGGACAAGCTCTGAGTGCCCTGGAGGTGTCATGTGACCAAGTCGAGCCAAGCCATCTGCCTAAACAGTACTGAAGACCAATACTGATCTATCAACATCTCTTCCCTTTCTTTCCCTCTATATACACTGATGTACTTCACTCCACAGGTTACTATAAAAGTCTAGTAAAGGCTCAGGCAATCCCTGTTCCCCAGGGTATCACAGGCACTACCACTGTGGGAGGAGTCTGCACCTCCATAATTTTAAAAGGATGAGACATAGGTTGCCTTCGTGATTAAGCTCGTGTAAGATAATACATAGCTGAGCCTTACCCACCAGGAAGGTCCCAGGATTGATCCTCAGACTTTGCTGAGATAGCTGATCTCAACTTATATATAATAGTAGGAGTGCTGCAAAAGGTCTCAGTGCCTGAGTTAGGAAGAGTTAAATTAGCCAGGATTCCCACTCCTGGTTACTTTCCAGTGGAACCTAGTTGGAGTGTTAATGTGGGCATCCAATGAGAAGATCAGACTCAATGAGATACATCCATTATACAATGGCCTGCAGAAACTCCAGCTGGACCCAAACATGCAACCAGGACCACTTGGATGAGGTACCATTGGGCACCCTCCACCTATGGAAGTGTGTCCCAGTGCCTTTATAAAGGAGGAAATGGCAAAGATGAGAGAATTGGCAAAAAAAGAGGAAAAGGTGCTGAATGGCAGCCTGAAAGGTTCTTATGCCTTCAAGGTATGAAGCCTTGCTAGACCCCAGCGAGGGTGGGAGATACCAATGTGGAGTAATTTTCCGACATCTCACTCTCAGCGGGGAGCCTCCCCTGCCTGGGAGCACATATTGACCCGGAATTTGTGGTCGGGATGACGGCGAACTGGCAGCGTTTGCCGTCATTTCGCATTTGAACCTGACCACAACTTTGGGATTTGAAGCATGCACAGACTCTTGCGGAAATCATGAAGTTGCAGTTGGTCAATGACAGCTCCGAAACAGGCTGCGCTGTGCCCCCGCTCCCCCGCCACAGAGCCAGCAATCTGTGTAATCAGCCAAATCATTGAAACTGACGAAAGCTTCGGCTCTTCCACAGTAAGTATGCTGTTAAATTCCCCACCATAAGTTAGACCCAAAGGGATTAGGTGTAACTGGGGTTTTGACAGCGTTATTACTGCTAAACAAATGTTAAGGGCCTGGAAAACTAATTTAAATTTTGTGCAGTGTGAAATTTGTCCATTTTAATAAAATTTGCAGTTTTTAAGAAACTTTTCAAAAAAAAGTTTTAAATTTTTTTTTAAAGTTTGTACGTCTTTATTTCAGGTTTGCCTTTTCCCCATGTGAGAGCCCCAATCTTTCTTTTGCTCTCTCTAACTATTTTAAAGAGCCTACTCAATTCCATGTTTGCTGTCTGTGAGAATTCAGCATTTTGACCGGCTGCTCAGCAGTTCGCACAAGGCGATCTCCATACAGTCCACTGAATTGAAGGTTGGAAAACCCAAAGTTCTTGACACAGGGATCGTGAGATCCCTGTGCGAAGCGTACTTCGGGGCCAGCAGTGGACGCCTTCTCTTCGCTGCTGACTGCAAATTCCGGGCCATTGAAAATTTGGGCTTTGCGTATGCCCTAAATTGTGACTCATGCTGCTGGTGGGGAAAGCTGCCATCCAGGAGTGAGACATTGGAAAATTCCCCCCAGTAACAATTCTGCAACCTATGCTCTGTCCATGAGGCTATATGCCAGGGGCTTTGCAAAGTGTATGCTGTCGTTTTTTGTTCTTTGCTGTTTTAATGTCATTTCTCTGAGAAGCAATGTGCACTGACTGATAATCTTCTCTCATAAATTGTAGGCTCCCCTGCTTGTGTCTATCAGCCTAGTAATTAACATAGGCTTGGAAACTGCTGGAAGGCATTTCATTGCCCATGGGAATCTTTCGCATTCTCTTTGAATACACTTGTTTGAGAAAGAATATTTTATTGAGTGTGGGCAGAAAGCTTGATTTGTAGCTCTTTGTCAAGTTAATCTTGACATCAGATTGAGTCACAAAAATACATTTTACAAGATGACAAATGAGGCAGGCCATTAAGCCCATCATACCTAATCCATCCAGATAAAGAAACCTACAGGCCTAGAAATTCAGTGGGCTGCGCCACCCGTTAGCGCCCTAAGAGGGCACTTAGTGGGTTTTACGCCTCCCGCTAAATTTAGCGGGACACTAATGGCGGCGCTAGCCATTAGCGCTGTGCCGCTACCGATGACGTCATCGGTGTGTGCAGCGCCCCGCTGCCGCCCCGAACACGAAATTTAGTAGCACCCCCTGCTTTAACGCCGGTCACAATTTGCGACCGGTTCAGGGGGGCCTACCTGCGGCGGTAGAGGCGCTGAGCTGTGGGGCGGCCATTTTTTTTGCTGGCCGCCTGCCAGCATCTCCCCACGCCGCCGTCCCCGGCCTCCTTGAGCCCCCCCCGCCACCGCGGTGTGCCGGCTGTGTCCCAAGAACCCGGCACTTCTCCTCGGTGCCAGGCTCTTTTGCCGGCACTCGCGCTCTTCGAGCGCACTGCAGCAGGTCCCTCCCCTTTAAGAAGGGGAGGAAGGCCTGCAGTACCGCAGCGCGCCGTGCCGCAGTGTGTGGCGCTGCGGCACGTTGCGCTGCGATTTTCAGTTGCAGCGCCCCAAGAGGGATGCGGGGCGCCTCGAGTAGCGCCGCGCTTACGTCTGGGGCGCTGAAAGTGAATTTGCGGTGGGCGGCCGCGACTCCTTCCGGGGCGGTACTTCCGGTGCCCTGGCGAAACTGGCACCCCAAATGGGGCGCCAGTGAATTTCTAGGCCATAGTCCCTCATCACAGCAACCAACTAGTTCTTGATTGACTCTTAAGGTTTTTGCCTCCATAGCTTTCGATGAAATCTATTCCAAGGAGCCAACTTAGTGAGCATGAGCTGCCAGCAAGGAGCTCACCCACTGGCCACATATCGTGGGAAATCGCAGGGGTTGCACTCTGGTTTTTGAGTCAGAAAGTTGAGAGATCAAGCCGCATTCAAGGACTAACGCACGTAATCTGGGCTGACACTTCAATGCAGTACTGATGGAGTGCTGCAATGTCAGAGGTGCCGTCTTTCAGATTAGATGTTAAACCAAGGCCCAGTCTGCCTTCTTGGGTGGCCGTAAGAGATCCCATAGCACTATTCAAAGAAGACCAGGTGAGTTCTCCTGGTGTCCTGGCCAACATTTATCGCTCAACCAACACCTAAAACAGTTTATCTGGTCATTTATTTAATTGCTGTTTATGGGGTTTGTTGTGTGAAAATTCCCTACATTACAACAGCGACTAGACTGCAACAGTACTTCATTGGCTGTAAAGTGCTTTGGGAGGTCCTGAGGTTATGATTGGCGCTATATAAAAATAAATCTTTCTTTATCCAATTGTTGCCAGACCATCTCCACCAATGGCTTCTCTTCCCACCTCCCTTTCTTCCTTCTTAAAATCCACCTCTATAACCAAGCTTTTGGTTACCCGCCCATAATCTCTTTCTTTGGCCTGGAGATTCATTTTCCGTACACCTCTGTGAAGCACTTTGGGACATATTTCTACGTTAAAGGCACTTTATAAATGCAAGTTGTTGATGCTTAGGTCCAGCAATTTGGAGGTCCCTTGTACGACACCACAACTCAATAAAACAGTTGGATAGACTGCAATTTCCATTTATATAATTTTTGACTCCTCAGGACAAAATCAGCCCTCTCTCTGACCCGCCCTCATAGATGGCGAGACTCCATTCTGGGACCGCCTCTCAGTGAATTTGCTCCTGCATGATTTAAATTCATCATTGTAGCTGGATTGTAAAAAATGTTTTTCTTACATCAAAGGCGATGCTAATGAATGTAAATCGCAGCACCATCATATGGAGCAGAAAATGTCTACCAGATTTAAAACTGCGCATTTCTCTGACTGAGAGGATGCCTTCCAGTCCATTTTGAATAGAGCTTAATGAAATACAATAAGCACATGAAAGCTGCTAAGGAATCAATATTTTTATTTCCATTGCTACATGATTGATAATGAACTAATTCTATGCGAACACGTTATGACAATATAAAATGTGATTTAGTAGTATTAATGCGTAAAGTACTCTACAATGCTCAATAACCATTTCAAGATAAGCGATGAATATGAAAACATAATTTTACTCAAGATTCAGAAATTTCTTGTCTCTGAGTAAAATAAATTTCAGCAACAGTAATTTTCAGCTGCAGTTCTACCCAGGGGTGGCAGTGAACTGATCAATGAACCTGCAGTGTAACAGTGAACCGATCAATGAACCTGCAGTGTCACAGTGAGCAGATCAATGAACCTGCAGTGTCACAGTGAACCGACCAATGAACCTGCAGTGTCACAGTGAACCGATCAATGAACCTGCAGTGTCACAGTGAGCAGATCAATGAACCTGCAGTGTCACAGTGAACCGATCAATGAACCTGCAGTGTCAGAGTGAGCTGATCAATGAACCTGCAGTGTCACAGTGAACCGATCAATGAACCTCTAGTGTCACAGTGAGCAGATCAATGAACCTGCAGTGTCACAGTGAGCCGATCAATGAACCTGCAGTGTCACAATGAGCAGATCAATGAACCTGCAGTGTCACAGTGAACTAATCTATGAACCTGCAGTGTCACAGTGAGCCGATCAATGAACCTGCAGTGTCACAGTGAGCCGATCAATGAACCTGCAGTGTCACAGTGAAACGATCAATGAACCTGCAGTGTCACAGTGAACCGATCAATGAACCTGCAGTGTTACAGTGAACCGATCAATAACCTGCAGTGTCACAGTGAGCAGATCAATGAACCTGCAGTGTCACAGTGAGCAGATCAATGAAGCTGCAGTGTCACAGTGAACCGATCAATGAACCTGCAGTGTCACAGTGAGCTGATCAATGAACCTGCAGTGTTACAGTGAACCGATCAATGAACCTGCAGTGTCACAGTGAGCAGATCAATGAACCTGCAGTGTCATAGTGAGCCGATCAATGAACCTGCAGTATCACAGTGAGCAGATCAATGAACCTGCAGTGTCACAGTGAACCGATCAGTGAACCTGCAGTGTCACAGTGAGCCGATCAATGAACCTGCAGTGTCACAGTGAGCAGATCAATGAACCTGCAGTGTCACAGTGAACCGATCAATGAACCTGCAGTGTCACAGTGAGCCGATCAATGAACCTGCAGTGACACAGTGAGCAGATCAATGAACCTGCAGTGTCGCAGTGAACCGATCAATGAACCTGCAGTGTCACAGTGAGCCGATCAATGAACCTGCAGTGTCACAATGAACCGATCAATGAACCTGCAGTGCCACAGTGAGCAGATCAATAATCTGCAGTGTCACAGTGAACCGATCAATGAACCTGCAGTGTCACAGTGAGCCAATCAATGAACCTGCAGTGACACAGTGAGCCGATCAATGAACCTGCAGTGTCACAGTGATCCGATCAATGAACCTGCAGTGTCACAGTGAGCCGATCAATGAACCTGCAGTGTCACAGTGAGCCGATCAATGAACCTGCAGTGTCACAGTGAGCAGATCAATGAACCTGCAGTGTCACAGTGAACCGATCAATGAACCGGCAGTGTCACAGTGAGCAGATCAATGAACCTGCAGTGTCACAGTGAGCCGATCAATGAACCTGCAGTGTCACAGTGAACCGATCAATGAACCTGCAGTGTCACAGTGAGCAGATCAATGAACCTGCAGTGTCACAGTGAGCCGATCAATGAACCTGCAGTGTCACAGTGAACCGATCAATGAACCTGCAGTGTCACAGTGAGCAGATCAATGAACCTGCAGTGTCACAGTGAGCAGATCAATGAACCTGCAGTGTCACAGTGAGCCGATCAATAACCTGCAGTGTCAGAGTGAGAAGATCAATGAACCTGCAGTATCACAGTGAGCAGATCAATGAACCTGCAGTGTCACAGTGAGCAGATCAATGAACCTGCAGTGTCACAGTGAGCCGATCACTGAAGCTGCAGTGTCACAGTGAACCGATCAATGAACCTGCAGTGTCACAGTGAGCAGATCAATGAACCTGCAGTGTCACAGTGAGCAGATCAATGAACCTGCTGTGTCACAGTGAGCCGATCAATCAGCCTGCAGTATCACAGTGAGCAGATCAATGAGCCTGCAGTGTCACAGTGAACCGATCAATAACCTGCAGTGTCAGAGTGAGCAGATCAATGAACCTGCAGTGTCACAGTGAGCAGATCAATGAACCTGCAGTGTCACAGTGAGCAGATCAATGAACCTGCAGTGTCACAGTGAGCAGTTCAATGAACCTGCAGTGTCACAGTGAGCAGATCAATGAACCTGCAGTGTCACAGTGAGCAGATCAATGAACCTGCAGTGTCACAGTGAGCAGATCAATGAACCTGCAGTGTCACAGTGACCCGATCAATGAACCTGCAGTGTCACAGTGAACCGATCAATGAACCTGCAGTGTCACAGTGAACCGATCAATGAACCTGCAGTGTCACAGTGAACCGATCAATGAACCTGCAGTGTCACAGTGAGCCGATCAATGAACCTGCAGTGTCACAGTGAACCGATCAATGAACCTGCAGTGTCACAGTGAGCAGATCAATGAACCTACAGTGTCACAGTGAGCAGATCAATGAACCTGCAGTGTCACAATGAGCAGATCAATGAACCTGCAGTGTCACAGTGAACCGATCAATGAACCTGCAGTGTCACAGTGAGCCGATCAAGGAACCTGCAGTGTCACAGTGAACCGATCAATGAATCTGCAGTGTCACAGTGACCCGATCAATGAACCTGCAGTGTCACAGTGAACCGATCAATGAACCTGCAGTGTCACAGTGAGCCGATCAATGAACCTGCAGTGTCACAGTGAGCCGATCAATGAACCTGCAGTGTCACAGTGAAATGATCAATGAACCTGCAGTGTCACAGTGAACCGATCAATGAAACTGCAGTGTCACAGTGAACCGATCAATAACCTGCAGTGTCACAGTGAGCAGATCAATGAACCTGCAGTGTCACAGTGAACCGATCAATGAGCCTGCAGTGTCACAGTGAGCCGATCAATGAACCCGCAGTGTCACAGTGAACCGATCAATGAACCTGCAGTGTCACAGTGAGCAGATCAATGAACCTGCAGTGTCACAGAGAGCCGATCAATGAACCTGCAGTGTCACAGTGAGCAGATCAATGAACCTGCAGTGTCACAGTGAACCTGCAGTGTCACAGTGAGCCGATCAATGAACCTGCAGTGTCACAGTGAGCAGATCAATGAACCTGCAGTGTCACAGTGAACCGATCAATGAACCTGCAGTGTCACAGTGAGCCGATCAATGAACCTGCAGTGACACAGTGAGCAGATCAATGAACCTGCAGTGTCAGAGTGAACCGATCAATGAACCTGCAGTGTCACAGTGGGCCGATCAATGAACCTGCAGTGTCACAGTGAGCCGATCAATGAACCTGCAGTGTCACAGTGAACCGATCAATGAACCTGCAGTGTCACAGTGAGCAGATCAATGAACCTGCAGTATCACAGTGAACCGATCAATGAACCTGCAGTGTCACAGTGAGCAGATCAATAATCTGCAGTGTCACAGTGAACCGATCAATGAAACTGCAGTGTCACAGTGAGCCGATGAATGAACCTGCAGTGACACAGTGAGCCGATCAATGAACCTGCAGTGTCACAGTGAGCAGATCAATGAACCTCCAGTGTCACAGTGAGCCGATCAATGAACCTGCAGTGTCACAGTGAACCGATCAATGAACCTGCAGTGTCACAGTGAGCAGATCAATGAACCTGCAGTGTCACAGTGAGCCGATCACTGAACCTGCAGTGTCACAGTGAACCGATCAATGAACCTGCAGTGTCACAGTGAGCAGCTCAATGAACCTGCAGTGTCACAGTGAGCAGATCAATGAACCTGCAGTGTCACAGTGAGCCGATCAATGAGCCTGCAGTATCACAGTGAGCAGATCAATGAGCCTGCAGTGTCAGAGTGAGCAGATCAATGAACCTGCAGTGTCACAGTGAGCAGATCAATGAACCTGCAGTGTCACAGTGAGCAGATCAATGAACCTGCAGTGTCACAGTGAGCAGATCAATGAACCTGCAGTGTCACAGTGAGCAGATCAATGAACCTGCAGTGTCACAGTGAGCAGATCAATGAACCTGCAGTGTCACAGTGAGCAGATGAATGAACCTGCAGTGTCACAGTGACCCGATCAATGAACCTGCAGTGTCACAGTGAACCGATCAATGAACCTGCAGTGTCACAGTGAACCGATCAATGAACCTGCAGTGTCACAGTGAACCGATCAATGAACCTGCAGTGTCACAGTGAGCCGAACAATGAACCTGCAGTGTCACAGTGAACCGATCAATGAACCTGCAGTGTCACAGTGAACCGATCAATGAACCTGCAGTGTCACAGTGAGCAGATCAATGAACCTGCAGTGTCACAGTGAGCAGATCAATGAACCTGCAGTGTCACAGTGAGCCGATCAATGAGCCTGCAGTATCACAGTGAGCAGATCAATGAGCCTGCAGTGTCACAGTGAACCGATCAATAACCTGCAGTGTCACAGTGAGCAGATCATTGAACCTGCAGTGTCACAGTGAGCCGATCAATGAACCTGCAGTGTCACAGTGAACCGATCAATGAACCTGCACTGTCACAGTGAGCAGATCAATGAACCTGCAGTGTCACAGTGAGCCGATCAATAACCTACAGTGTCAGAGTGAGCAGATCAATGAACCTGCAGTGCACAGTGAGCAGATCAATGAACCTGCAGTGTCACAGTGAGCAGATCAATGAACCTGCAGTGTCACAGTGAGCAGATCAATGAACCTGCTGTGTCACAGTGAGCAGATCAATGAAGCTGCAGTGTCACAGTGAGCCGATCAATGAACC
The DNA here is from genome assembly GCF_052327205.1 of Somniosus microcephalus. Taxonomy (NCBI): domain Eukaryota; kingdom Metazoa; phylum Chordata; class Chondrichthyes; order Squaliformes; family Somniosidae; genus Somniosus; species Somniosus microcephalus. Next base: position 204,394,603 of record NC_140993.1, on the reverse strand, counting down.
TGCAGTGTCACAGTGAGCCGATCAATGAACCTGCAGTGTCACAGTGAAACGATCAATGAACCTGCAGTGTCACAGTGAACCGATCAATGAACCTGCAGTGTCACAGTGAGCAGATCAATGAACCTGCAGTGTCACAGTGAGCCGATCAATGAACCTGCAGTGTAACAGTGAGCAGATCAATGAACCTGCTGTGTCACAGTGAGCAGATCAATGAACCTGCAGTGTCACAGTGAGCCGATCAATGAGCCTGCAGTATCACAGTGAGCAGATCAATGAGCCTGCAGTGTCAGAGTGAGCAGATCAATGAACCTGCAGTGTCACAGTGAGCAGATCAATGAACCTGCAGTGTCACAGTGAGCAGATCAATGAACCTGCAGTGTCACAGTGAGCAGATCAATGAACCTGCAGTGTCACAGTGAGCAGATCAATGAACCTGCAGTGTCACAGTGAGCCGATCAATGAACCTGCAGTGTCACAGTGAGCAGATCAATGAACCTGCAGTGTCACAGTGAACCGATCAATGAACCTGCAGTGTCACAGTGAGCCGATCAATGAACCTGCAGTGACACAGTGAGCAGATCAATGAACCTGCAGTGTCACAGTGAACCGATCAATGAACCTGCAGTGTCACAGTGAGCCGATCAATGAACCTGCAGTGTCACAATGAACCGATCAATGAACCTGCAGTGCCACAGTGAGCAGATCAATAATCTGCAGTGTCACAGTGAACCGATCAATGAACCTGCAGTGTCACAGTGAGCCAATCAATGAACCTGCAGTGACACAGTGAGCCGATCAATGAACCTGCAGTGTCACAGTGATCCGATCAATGAACCTGCAGTGTCACAGTGAGCCGATCAATGAACCTGCAGTGTCACAGTGAGCCGATCAATGAACCTGCAATGTCACAGTGAGCAGATCAATGAACCTGCAGTGTCACAGTGAACCGATCAATGAACCGGCAGTGTCACAGTGAGCAGATCAATGAACCTGCAGTGTCACAGTGAGCCGATCAATGAACCTGCAGTGTCACAGTGAACCGATCAATGAACCTGCAGTGTCACAGTGAGCAGATCAATGAACCTGCAGTGTCACAGTGAGCCGATCAATGAACCTGCAGTGTCACAGTGAACCGATTAATGAACCTGCAGTGTCACAGTGAGCAGATCAATGAACCTGCAGTGTCACAGTGAGCAGATCAATGAACCTGCAGTGTCACAGTGAGCCGATCAATGAGCCTGCAGTATCACAGTGAGCAGATCAGTGAGCCTGCAGTGTCACAGTGAACCGATCAATAACCTGCAGTGTCAGAGTGAGCAGATCAATGAACCTGCAGTGTCACAGTGAGCAGATCAATGAACCTGCAGTGTCACAGTGAGCCGATCAATAACCTGCAGTGTCAGAGTGAGCAGATCAATGAACCTGCAGTATCACAGTGAGCAGATCAATGAACCTGCAGTGTCACAGTGAGCAGATCAATGAACCTGCAGTGTCACAGTGAGCAGATCAATGAACCTGCTGTGTCACAGTGAGCCGATCAATCAGCCTGCAGTATCACAGTGAGCAGATCAATGAGCCTGCAGTGTCACAGTGAACCGATCAATAACCTGCAGTGTCAGAGTGAGCAGATCAATGAACCTGCAGTGTCACAGTGAACCGATCAATGAACCTGCAGTGTCACAGTGAGCCGATCAAGGAACCTGCAGTGTCACAGTGAACCGATCAATGAATCTGCAGTGTCACAGTGACCCGATCAATGAACCTGCAGTGTCACAGTGAACCGATCAATGAACCTGCAGTGTCACAGTGAGCCGATCAATGAACCTGCAGTGTCACAGTGAGCCGATCAATGAACCTGCAGTGTCACAGTGAAACGATCAATGAACCTGCAGTGTCACAGTGAACCGATCAATGAAACTGCAGTGTCACAGTGAACCGATCAATAACCTGCAGTGTCACAGTGAGCAGATCAATGAACCTGCAGTGTCACAGTGAACCGATCAATGAGCCTGCAGTGTCACAGTGAGCCGATCAATGAACCCGCAGTGTCACAGTGAACCGATCAATGAACCTGCAGTGTCACAGTGAGCAGATCAATGAACCTGCAGTGTCACAGAGAGCCGATCAATGAACCTGCAGTGTCACAGTGAGCAGATCAATGAACCTGCAGTGTCACAGTGAACCTGCAGTGTCACAGTGAGCCGATCAATGAACCTGCAGTGTCACAGTGAGCAGATCAATGAACCTGCAGTGTCACAGTGAACCGATCAATGAACCTGCAGTGTCACAGTGAGCCGATCAATGAACCTGCAGTGACACAGTGAGCAGATCAATGAACCTGCAGTGTCAGAGTGAACCGATCAATGAACCTGCAGTGTCACAGTGGGCCGATCAATGAACCTGCAGTGTCACAGTGAGCCGATCAATGAACCTGCAGTGTCACAGTGAACCGATCAATGAACCTGCAGTGTCACAGTGAGCAGATCAATGAACCTGCAGTATCACAGTGAACCGATCAATGAACCTGCAGTGTCACAGTGAGCAGATCAATAATCTGCAGTGTCACAGTGAACCGATCAATGAAACTGCAGTGTCACAGTGAGCCGATGAATGAACCTGCAGTGACACAGTGAGCCGATCAATGAACCTGCAGTGTCACAATGATCCGATCAATGAACCTGCAGTGTCACAGTGAGCCGATCAATGAACCTGCAGTGTCACAGTGAGCAGATCAATGAACCTCCAGTGTCACAGTGAGCCGATCAATGAACCTGCAGTGTCACAGTGAACCGATCAATGAACCTGCAGTGTCACAGTGAGCAGATCAATGAACCTGCAGTGTCACAGTGAGCCGATCACTGAACCTGCAGTGTCACAGTGAACCGATCAATGAACCTGCAGTGTCACAGTGAGCAGATCAATGAACCTGCAGTGTCACAGTGAGCAGATCAATGAACCTGCAGTGTCACAGTGAGCCGATCAATGAGCCTGCAGTATCACAGTGAGCAGATCAATGAGCCTGCAGTGTCAGAGTGAGCAGATCAATGAACCTGCAGTGTCACAGTGAGCAGATCAATGAACCTGCAGTGTCACAGTGAGCAGATCAATGAACCTGCAGTGTCACAGTGAGCAGATCAATGAACCTGCAGTGTCACAGTGAGCAGATGAATGAACCTGCAGTGTCACAGTGACCCGATCAATGAACCTGCAGTGTCACAGTGAACCGATCAATGAACCTGCAGTGTCACAGTGAACCGATCAATGAACCTGCAGTGTCACAGTGAACCGATCAATGAACCTGCAGTGTCACAGTGAGCCGAACAATGAACCTGCAGTGTCACAGTGAACCGATCAATGAACCTGCAGTGTCACAGTGAACCGATCAATGAACCTGCAGTGTCACAGTGAGCAGATCAATGAACCTGCAGTGTCACAGTGAGCAGATCAATGAACCTGCAGTGTCACAGTGAGCCGATCAATGAGCCTGCAGTATCACAGTGAGCAGATCAATGAGCCTGCAGTGTCACAGTGAACCGATCAATAACCTGCAGTGTCACAGTGAGCAGATCATTGAACCTGCAGTGTCACAGTGAGCCGATCAATGAACCTGCAGTGTCACAGTGAACCGATCAATGAACCTGCACTTTCACAGTGAGCAGATCAATGAACCTGCAGTGTCACAGTGAGCCGATCAATAACCTACAGTGTCAGAGTGAGCAGATCAATGAACCTGCAGTGCACAGTGAGCAGATCAATGAACCTGCAGTGTCACAGTGAGCAGATCAATGAACCTGCAGTGTCACAGTGAGCAGATCAATGAACCTGCTGTGTCACAGTGAGCAGATCAATGAAGCTGCAGTGTCACAGTGAGCCGATCAATGAACCTGCAGTGTCACAGTGAGCCGATCAATGAACCTGCAGTGTCACAGTGAAACGATCAATGAACCTGCAGTGTCACAGTGAACCGATCAATGAACCTGCAGTGTCACAGTGAGCAGATCAATGAACCTGCAGTGTCACAGTGAGCCGATCAATGAACCTGCAGTGTAACAGTGAGCAGATCAATGAACCTGCTGTGTCACAGTGAGCAGATCAATGAACCTGCAGTGTCACAGTGAGCCGATCAATGAGCCTGCAGTATCACAGTGAGCAGATCAATGAGCCTGCAGTGTCAGAGTGAGCAGATCAATGAACCTGCAGTGTCACAGTGAGCAGATCAATGAACCTGCAGTGTCACAGTGAGCAGATCAATGAACCTGCAGTGTCACAGTGAGCAGATCAATGAACCTGCAGTGTCACAGTGAGCAGATCAATGAACCTGCAGTGTCACAGTGAGCCGATCAATGAACCTGCAGTGTCACAGTGAGCAGATCAATGAACCTGCAGTGTCACAGTGAACCGATCAATGAACCTGCAGTGTCACAGTGAGCCGATCAATGAACCTGCAGTGACACAGTGAGCAGATCAATGAACCTGCAGTGTCACAGTGAACCGATCAATGAACCTGCAGTGTCACAGTGAGCCGATCAATGAACCTGCAGTGTCACAATGAACCGATCAATGAACCTGCAGTGCCACAGTGAGCAGATCAATAATCTGCAGTGTCACAGTGAACCGATCAATGAACCTGCAGTGTCACAGTGAGCCAATCAATGAACCTGCAGTGACACAGTGAGCCGATCAATGAACCTGCAGTGTCACAGTGATCCGATCAATGAACCTGCAGTGTCACAGTGAGCCGATCAATGAACCTGCAGTGTCACAGTGAGCCGATCAATGAACCTGCAGTGTCACAGTGAGCAGATCAATGAACCTGCAGTGTCACAGTGAACCGATCAATGAACCGGCAGTGTCACAGTGAGCAGATCAATGAACATGCAGTGTCACAGTGAGCCGATCAATGAACCTGCAGTGTCACAGTGAACCGATCAATGAACCTGCAGTGTCACAGTGAGCAGATCAATGAACCTGCAGTGTCACAGTGAGCCGATCAATGAACCTGCAGTGTCACAGTGAACCGATCAATGAACCTGCAGTGTCACAGTGAGCAGATCAATGAACCTGCAGTGTCACAGTGAGCAGATCAATGAACGTGCAGTGTCACAGTGAGCCGATCAATAACCTGCAGTGTCAGAGTGAGCAGATCAATGAACCTGCAGTATCACAGTGAACCGATCAATGAACCTGCAGTGTCACAGTGAGCAGATCAATGAACCTGCAGTGTCACAGTGAGCCGATCACTGAAGCTGCAGTGTCACAGTGAACCGATCAATGAACCTGCAGTGTCACAGTGAGCAGATCAATGAACCTGCAGTGTCACAGTGAGCAGATCAATGAACCTGCTGTGTCACAGTGAGCCGATCAATCAGCCTGCAGTATCACAGTGAGCAGATCAATGAGCCTGCAGTGTCACAGTGAACCGATCAATAACCTGCAGTGTCAGAGTGAGCAGATCAATGAACCTGCAGTGTCACAGTGAGCAGATCAATGAACCTGCAGTGTCACAGTGAGCAGATCAATGAACCCGCAGTGTCACAGTGAGCAGTTCAATGAACCTGCAGTGTCACAGTGAGCAGATCAATGAACCTGCAGTGTCACAGAGAGCAGATCAATGAACCTGCAGTGTCACAGTGAGCAGATCAATGAACCTGCAGTGTCACAGTGACCCGATCAATGAATCTGCAGTGTCACAGTGAACCGATTAATGAACCTGCAGTGTCACAGTGAACCGATCAATGAACCTGCAGTGTCACAGTGAGCCGATCAATGAACCTGCAGTGTTACAGTGAACCGATCAATGAACCTGCAGTGTCACAGTGAACCGATCAATGAACGTGCAGTGTCACAGTGAGCAGATGAATGAACCTGCAGTGTCACAGTGAGCCGATCAATGAGCCTGCAGTGTCACAGTGAACCGATCAATGAACCTGCAGTGTCACAGTGAGCAGATCATTGAACCTGCAGTGTCACAGTGAGCCGATCAATGAACCTGCAGTGTCACAGTGAACCGATCAATGAACCTGCAGTGTCACAGTGAGCAGATCAATGAACCTGCAGTGTCACAGTGAGCCGATCAATAACCTACAGTGTCAGAGTGAGCAGATCAATGAACCTGCAGTGTCACAGTGAGCAGATCAATGAACCTGCAGTGTCACATTGAGCAGATAAATGAACCTGCAGTGTCACAGTGAGCAGATCAATGAACCTGCAGTGTCACAGTGAGCAGATCAATAAAGCTGCAGTGTCACAGTGAGCCGATCAATGAACCTGCAGTGTCACAGTGAACCGATCAATGAACCTGCAGTGTCACAGTGAAACGATCAATGAACCTGCAGTGTCACAGTGAACCGATCAATGAACCTGCAGTGTCACAGTGAGCAGATCAATGAACCTGCAGTGTCACAGTGAGCCGATCAATGAACCTGCAGTGTCACAGTGAGCAGATCAATGAACCTGCAGTGTCACAGTGAACCGATCAGTGAACCTGCAGTGTCACAGTGAGCCGATCAATGAACCTGCAGTGTCACAGTGGGCCGATCAATGAACCTGCAGTGTCACAGTGAGCCGATCAATGAACCTGCAGTGTCACAGTGAACCGATGAATGAACCTGCAGTGTCACAGTGAGCAGATCAATGAACCTGCAGTGTCACAGTGAGCCGATCAATGAGCCTGCAGTATCACAGTGAGCAGATCAATGAGCCTGCAGTGTCACAGTGAACCGATCAATAACCTGCAGTGTCAGAGTGAGCAGATCAATGAACCTGCAGTGTCACAGTGAGCAGATCAATGAACCTGCAGTGTCACAGTGAGCCGATCAATAACCTGCAGTGTCAGAGTGAGCAGATCAATGAACCTGCAGTGTCACAGTGAGCAGATCGATGAACCTGCAGTGTCACAGTGAGCAGATCATTGAACCTGCAGTGTCACAGAGAGCAGATCAATGAACCTGCAGTGTCACAGTGAGCAGATCAATGAACCAACAGTGTCACAGTGACCCGATCAATGAACCTGCAGTGTCACAGTGAACCGATCAATGAACCTGCAGTGTCACAGTGAACCGATCAATGAACCTGCAGTGTCACAGTGAACCGATCAATGAACCTGCAGTGTCACAGTGAGCCGATCAATGAACCTGCAGTGTTACAGTGAACCGATCAATGAACCTGCAGTGTCACAGTGAACCGATCAATGAACCTGCAGTGTCACAGTGAGCAGATGAATGAACCTGCAGTGTCACAGTGAGCCGATCAATGAGCCTGCAGTGTCACAGTGAACCGATCAATGAACCTGCAGTGTCACAGTGAGCAGATCATTGAACCTGCAGTGTCACAGTGAGCCGATCAATGAACCTGCAGTGTCACAGTGAACCGATCAATGAACCTGCAGTGTCACAGTGAGCAGATCAATGAAGCTGCAGTGTCACAGTGAGCCGATCAATAACCTACAGTGTCAGAGTGAGCAGATCAATGAACCTGCAGTGTCACACTGAGCAGATCAATGAACCTGCAGTGTCACATTGAGCAGATAAATGAACCTGCAGTGTCACAGTGAGCAGATCAATGAACCTGCAGTGTCACAGTGAGCAGATCAATGAAGCTGCAGTGTCACAGTGAGCCGATCAATGAACCTGCAGTGTCACAGTGAACCGATCAATGAACCTGCAGTGACACAGTGAAACGATCAATGAACCTGCAGTGTCACAGTGAACCGATCAATGAACCTGCAGTGTCACAGTGAGCAGATCAATGAACCTGCAGTGTCACAGTGAGCCGATCAATGAACCTGCAGTGTCACAGTGAGCAGATCAATGAACCTGCAGTGTCACAGTGAACCGATCAGTGAACCGGCAGTGTCACAGTGAGCCGATCAATGAACCTGCAGTGTCACAGTGGGCCGATCAATGAACCTGCAGTGTCACAGTGAGCCGATCAATGAACCTGCAGTGTCACAGTGAGCAGATCAATGAACCTGCAGTATTAGAGTGAACCGATCAATGAACCTGCAGTGTCACAGTGAGCAGATCAATAATCTGCAGTGTCACAGTGAACCGATCAATGAAACTGCAGTGTCACAGTGAGCCGATCAATGAACCTGCAGTGACACAGTGAGCCGATCAATGAACCTGCAGTGTCACAGTGATCCGATCAATGAACCTGCAGTTTCACAGTGAGCCGATCAATGAACCTGCAGTGTCACAGTGAGCAGATCAATGAACCTGCAGTGTCACAGTGAGCCAATCACTGAACCTGCAGTGTCACAGTGAACCGATCAATGAACCTGCAGTGTCACAGTGAGCAGATCAATGAACCTGCAGTGTCACAGTGAGCAGATCAATGAACCTGCAGTGTCACAGAGAGCCGATCAATGAACCTGCAGTGTCACAGTGAGCAGATCAATGAACCTGCAGTGTCACAGTGGGCAGATCAATGAACCTGCAGTGTCACAGTGAGCAGATCAATGAACCTGCAGTGTCACAGTGACCCGATCAATGAACCTGCAGTGTCAGAGAGAGCAGATCAATGAACCTGCAGTGTCACAGTGAGCAGATCAATGAACCTGCAGTGTCACAGTGAACCGATCAATAACCTGCAGTGTCAGAGAGAGCAGATCAATGAACCTGCAGTGCCACAGTGAGCAGATCAATGAACCTGCAGTGTCACAGTGAGCCGATCAATAACCTGCAGTGTCAGAGTGAGCAGATCAATCAACCTGCAGTGTCACAGTGAGCAGATCAATGAATCTGCAGTGTCACAGTGAGCAGATCAATGAACCTGCAGTGTCACAGAGAGCAGATCAATGAACCTGCAGTGTCACAGTGAGCAGATCAATGAACCTGCAGTGTCACAGTGACCCGATCAATGAACCTGCAGTGTCACAGTGAACCGATCAATGAACCTGCAGTGTCACAGTGAACCGATCAATGAACCTGCAGTGTCACAGTGAACCGATCAATGAACCTGCAGTGTCACAGTGAGCCGATCAATGAACCTGCAGTGTCACAGTGAACCGATCAATGAACCTGCAGTGTCACAGTGAACCGATCAATGAACCTGCAGTGTCACAGTGAGCAGATCAATGAACCTGCAGTGTCACAGTGAGCAGATCAATGAACCTGCAGTGTCACAGTGAGCAGATCAATGAGCCTGCAGTATCACAGTGAGCAGATCAATGAGCCTGCAGTGTCACAGTGAACCGATCAATAACCTGCAGTGTCAGAGTGAGCAGATAAATGAACCTGCAGTGTCACAGTGAGCAGATCAATGAACCTGCAGTGTCACAGTGAGCCGATCAATAACCTACAGTGTCACAGTGAGCAGATCAATGAACCTGCAGTGTCAGAGTGAGCAGATCAATGAACCTGCAGTGTCACAGTGAGCAGATCAATGAACCTGCAGTGTCACAGTGAGCAGCTCAATGAACCTGCAGTGTCACAGTGAGCAGATCAATGAACCTGCAGTGTCACAGTGACCCGATCAATGAACCTGCAGTGTCACAGTGAACCGATCAATGAACTTGCAGTGTCACAGTGAACCGATCAATGAACCTGCAGTGTCACAGTGAACCGATCAATGAACCTGCAGTGTCACAGTGAGCCGATCAATGAACCTGCAGTGTCACAGTGAACCGATCAATGAACCTGCAGTGTCACAGTGAACCGATCAATGAACCCGCAGTGCCACAGTGAGCAGATCAATGAACCTGCAGTGTCACAGTGAGCAGATCAATGAACCTGCAGTGTCACAGAGAGCAGATCAATGAACCTGCAGTGTCACAGTGAGCAGATCAATGAACCTGCAGTGTCACAGTGACCCGATCAATGAACCTGCAGTGTCACAGTGAACCGATCAATGAACCTGCAGTGTCACAGTGAGCCGATCAATGAACCTGCAATGTTACAGTGAACCGATCAATGAACCTGCAGTGTCACAGTGAACCGATCAATGAACGTGCAGTGTCACAGTGAGCAGATGAATGAACCTGCAGTGTCACAGTGAGCCGATCAATGAGCCTGCAGTGTCACAGTGAACCGATCAATGAACCTGCAGTGTCACAGTGAGCAGATCATTGAGCCTGCAGTGTCACAGTGAGCCGATCAATGAACCTGCAGTGTCACAGTGAACCGATCAATGAACCTGCAGTGTCACAGTGAGCAGATCAATGAACCTGCAGTGTCACAGTGAGCCGATCAATAACCTACAGTGTCAGAGTGAGCAGATCAATGAACCTGCAGTGTCACAGTGAGCAGATCAATGAACCTGCAGTGTCACATTGAGCAGATAAATGAACCTGCAGTGTCACAGTGAGCAGATCAATGAACCTGCAGTGTCACAGTGAGCAGATCAATGAAGCTGCAGTGTCACAGTGAGCCGATCAATGAACCTGCAGTGTCACAGTGAACCGATCAATGAACCTGCAGTGTCACAGTGAAACGATCAATGAACCTGCAGTGTCACAGTGAACCGATCAATGAACCTGCAGTGTCACAGTGAGCAGATCAATGAACCTGCAGTGTCACAGTGAGCCGATCAATGAACCTGCAGTGTCACAGTGAGCAGATCAATGAACCTGCAGTGTCACAGTGAACCGATCAGTGAACCGGCAGTGTCACAGTGAGCCGATCAATGAACCTGCAGTGTCAAAGTGGGCCGATCAATGAACCTGCAGTGTCACAGTGAGCCGATCAATGAAGCTGCAGTGTCACAGTGAACCGATCAATGAACCTGCAGTGTCACAGTGAGCAGATCAATGAACCTGCAGTATTAGAGTGAACCGATCAATGAACCTGCAGTGTCACAGTGAGCAGATCAATAATCTGCAGTGTCACAGTGAACCGATCAATGAAACTGCAGTGTCACAGTGAGCCGATCAATGAACCTGCAGTGACACAGTGAGCCGATCAATGAACCTGCATTGTCACAGTGATCCGATCAATGAACCTGCAGTTTCACAGTGAGCCGATCAATGAACCTGCAGTGTCACAGTGAGCCGATCAATGAACCTGCAGTGTCACAGTGAACCGATCAATGAACCTGCAGTGTCAGAGTGAGCAGATCAATGAACCTGCAGTGTCACAGTGAGCCAATCACTGAACCTGCAGTGTCACAGTGAACCGATCAATGAACCTGCAGTGTCACAGTGAGCAGATCAATGAACCTGCAGTGTCACAGTGAGCAGATCAATGAACCTGCAGTGTCACAGAGAGCCGATCAATGAACCTGCAGTGTCACAGTGAGCAGATCAATGAACCTGCAGTGTCACAGTGGGCAGATCAATGAACCTGCAGTGTCACAGTGAGCAGATCAATGAACCTGCAGTGTCACAGTGACCCGATCAATGAACCTGCAGTGTCAGAGAGAGCAGATCAATGAACCTGCAGTGTCACAGTGAGCAGATCAATGAACCTGCAGTGTCACAGTGAACCGATCAATAACCTGCAGTGTCAGAGAGAGCAGATCAATGAACCTGCAGTGCCACAGTGAGCAGATCAATGAACCTGCAGTGTCACAGTGAGCCGATCAATAACCTGCAGTGTCAGAGTGAGCAGATCAATGAACCTGCAGTGTCACAGTGAGCAGATCAATGAATCTGCAGTGTCACAGTGAGCAGATCAATGAACCTGCAGTGTCACAGTGAACCGATCAATGAACCTGCAGTGTCACAGTGAGCCGATCAATGAACCTGCAGTGTCACAGTGAACCGATCAATGAACCTGCAGTGTCACAGTGAACCGATCAATGAACCTGCAGTGTCACAGTGAGCAGATCAATGAACCTGCAGTGTCACAGTGAGCAGATCAATGAACCTGCAGTGTCACAGTGAGCCAATCAATGAACCTGCAGTGTCACAGTGAACTGATCAATGAACCTGCAGTGTCACAGTGAGCAGATCAATGAACCTGCAGTGTCACAGTGAGCAGATCAATGAACCTGCAGTGTCACAGTGAGCCGATCAATGAGCCTGCAGTATCACAGTGAGCAGATCAATGAGCCTCCAGTGTCACAGTGAACCGATCAATAACCTGCAGTGTCAGAGTGAGCAGATCAATGAACCTGCAGTGTCACAGTGAGCAGATCAATGAACCTGCAGTGTCACAGTGAGCCGATCAATAACCTACAGTGTCACAGTGAGCAGATCAATGAACCTGCAGTGTCACAGTGAGCAGATCAATGAACCTGCAGTGTCACAGTGAGCAGATCAATGAACCTGCAGTGTCACAGTGAGCAGATCAATGAACCTGCAGTGTCACAGTGAGCAGATCAATGAACCTGCAGTGTCACAGTGACCCGATCAATGAACCTGCAGTGTCACAGTGAACCGATCAATGAACTTGCAGTGTCACAGTGAACCGATCAATGAACCTGCAGTGTCACAGTGAACCGATCAATGAACCTGCAGTGTCACAGTGAGCCGATCAATGAACCTGCAGTGTCACAGTGAACCGATCAATGAAGCTGCAGTGTCACAGTGAACCGATGAATGAACCTGCAGTGCCACAGTGAGCAGATCAATGAACCTGCAGTGTCACAGTGAGCAGATCAATGAACCTGCAGTGTCACAGTGAGCTGATCAATGAACCTGCAGTGTCACAGTGAGCCGATGAATGAGGCTGCAGTATCACAGTGAGCAGATCAATGAGCCTGCAGTGTCACAGTGAACCGATCAATAACCTGCAGTGTCAGAGTGAGCAGACCAATGAACCTGCAGTGTCACAGTGAGCAGATCAATGAACCTGCAGTGTCACAGTGAGCCAATCAATAACCTGCAGTGTCAGAGTGAGCAGATCAATGAACCTGCAGTGTCACAGTGAGCAGATCAATGAACATGCAGTGTCACAGTGAGCAGATCAATGAACCTGCAGTGTCACAGTGAGCAGATCAATGAACCTGCAGTGTCACAGTGAGCAGATCAATGAACCTGCAGTGTCACAGTGACCCGATCAATGAACCTGCAGTGTCACAGTGAACCGATCAATGAACCTGCAGTGTCACAGTGAGCCGATCAATGAACCTGCAGTGTCACAGTGAACCGATCAATGAAACTGCAGTGTCACAGTGAACCGATCAATGAATCTGCAGTGTCACAGTGAGCAGATCAATGAACCTGCAGTGTCACAGTGAGCCGATCACTGAACCTGTAGTGTCACAGTGAGCAGATCAATGAACCTGCAGTGTCACATTGAACAGATCAATGAACCTGCAGTGTCACAGTGAACCGATCAATGAACCTGCAGTGTCACAGTGAGCAGATCAATGAACCTGCAGTGTCAGTTAACCGATCAATGAACCTGCAGTGTCACAGTGAGCAGATCAATGAACCTGCAGTGTCACAGTGAGCAGATCAATGAACCTGCAGTGTCACAGTGAACAGATCAATAAACCTGCAGTTTCACAGTGAGCAGATCAATGAACCTGCAGTGTCACAGTGAGCCGATCAATGAACCTGCAGTGTCACAGTGAACCGATCAATAAACCTGCAGTGTCACAGTGAGCCGATCAATGAACCTGCAGTGTCACAGTGAACCGATCAATGAACCTGCAGTGTCACAGTGAACCGATCAATGAACCTGCAGTGTCACTGTGAGCCGATCAATGAACCTGCAGTGTCACAGTGAACCGATCAATGAACCTGCAGTGTCACAGTGAACCGATCAATGAACCTGCAGTGTCACAGTGAACCGATCAATGAACCTGCAGTGTCACAGTGAACCGATCAATGAACCTGCAGTGTCACAGTGAACCGATCACTGAACCTGTAGTGTCACAGTGAGCAGATCAATGAACCTGCAGTGTCACAGTGAACAGATCAATGAACCTGCAGTGTCACAGTGAGCAGATCAATGAACCTGCAGTGTCACAGTGAGCCGATCAATGAACCTGCAGTGTCACAGTGAACCGATCAATGAACCTGCAGTGTCACAGTGAGCAGATCAATCAACCTGCAGTGTCACAGTGAGCCGATCAATGAACCTGCAGTGTCACAGTGAGCAGATCAATGAACCTGCAGTGTCACAGTGAGCAGATCAATGAACCTGCAGTGTCACATTGAGCAGATAAATGAACCTGCAGTGTCACAGTGAGCAGATCAATGAACCTGCAGTGTCACAGTGAGCAGATCAATGAAGCTGCAGTGTCACAGTGAGCCGATCAATGAACCTGCAGTGTCACAGTGAACCGATCAATGAACCTGCAGTGTCACAGTGAAACGATCAATGAACCTGCAGTGTCACAGTGAACCGATCAATGAACGTGCAGTGTCACAGTGAGCAGATGAATGAACCTGCAGTGTCAAAGTGAGCCGATCAATGAGCCTGCAGTGTCATAGTGAACCGATCAATGAACCTGCAGTGTCACAGTGAGCAGATCATTGAACCTGCAGTGTCACAGTGAGCCGATCAATGAACCTGCAGTGTCACAGTGAACCGATCAATGAACCTGCAGTGTCACAGTGAGCAGATCAATGAACCTGCAGTGTCACAGTGAGCCGATCAATAACCTACAGTGTCAGAGTGAGCAGATCAATGAACCTGCAGTGTCACAGTGAGCAGATCAATGAACCTGCAGTGTCACATTGAGCAGATAAATGAACCTGCAGTGTCACAGTGAGCAGATCAATGAACCTGCAGTGTCACAGTCAGCAGATCAATGAAGCTGCAGTGTCACAGTGAGCCGATCAATGAACCTGCAGTGTCACAGTGAACCGATCAATGAACCTGCAGTGTCACAGTGAAACGATCAATGAACCTGCAGTGTCACAGTGAACCGATCAATGAACCTGCAGTGTCACAGTGAGCAGATCAATGAACCTGCAGTGTCACAGTGAGCCGATCAATGAACCTGCAGTGTCACAGTGAGCAGATCAATGAACCTGCAGTGTCACAGTGAACCGATCAGTGAACCGGCAGTGTCACAGTGAGCCGATCAATGAACCTGCAGTGTCACAGTGGGCCGATCAATGAACCTGCAGTGTCACAGTGAGCCGATCAATGAAGCTGCAGTGTCACAGTGAACCGATCAATGAACCTGCAGTGTCACAGTGAGCAGATCAATGAACCTGCAGTATTAGAGTGAACCGATCAATGAACCTGCAGTGTCACAGTGAGCAGATCAATAATCTGCAGTGTCACAGTGAACCGATCAATGAAACTGCAGTGTCACAGTGAGCCGATCAATGAACCTGCAGTGACACAGTGAGCCGATCAATGAACCTGCATTGTCACAGTGATCCGATCAATGAACCTGCAGTTTCACAGTGAGCCGATCAATGAACCTGCAGTGTCACAGTGAGCAGATCAATGAACCTGCAGTGTCACAGTGAGCCGATCAATGAACCTGCAGTGTCACAGTGAACCGATCAATGAACCTGCAGTGTCAGAGTGAGCAGATCAATGAACCTGCAGTGTCACAGTGAGCCAATCACTGAACCTGCAGTGTCACAGTGAACCGATCAATGAACCTGCAGTGTCACAGTGAGCAGATCAATGAACCTGCAGTGTCACAGTGAGCAGATCAATGAACCTGCAGTGTCACAGAGAGCCGATCAATGAACCTGCAGTGTCACAGTGAGCAGATCAATGAACCTGCAGTGTCACAGTGGGCAGATCAATGAACCTGCAGTGTCACAGTGAGCAGATCAATGAACCTGCAGTGTCACAGTGACCCGATCAATGAACCTGCAGTGTCAGAGAGAGCAGATCAATGAACCTGCAGTGTCACAGTGAGCAGATCAATGAACCTGCAGTGTCACAGTGAACCGATCAATAACCTGCAGTGTCAGAGAGAGCAGATCAATGAACCTGCAGTGCCACAGTGAGCAGATCAATGAACCTGCAGTGTCACAGTGAGCCGATCAATAACCTGCAGTGTCAGAGTGAGCAGATCAATGAACCTGCAGTGTCACAGTGAGCAGATCAATGAATCTGCAGTGTCACAGTGAGCAGATCAATGAACCTGCAGTGTCACAGTGAACCGATCAATGAACCTGCAGTGTCACAGTGAGCCGATCAATGAACCTGCAGTGTCACAGTGAACCGATCAATGAACCTGCAGTGTCACAGTGAACCGATCAATGAACCTGCAGTGTCACAGTGAGCAGATCAATGAACCTGCAGTGTCACAGTGAGCAGATCAATGAACCTGCAGTGTCACAGTGAGCCAATCAATGAACCTGCAGTGTCACAGTGAACTGATCAATGAACCTGCAGTGTCACAGTGAGCAGATCAATGAACCTGCAGTGTCACAGTGAGCAGATCAATGAACCTGCAGTGTCACAGTGAGCCGATCAATGAGCCTGCAGTATCACAGTGAGCAGATCAATGAGCCTGCAGTGTCACAGTGAACCGATCAATAACCTGCAGTGTCAGAGTGAGCAGATCAATGAACCTGCAGTGTCACAGTGAGCAGATCAATGAACCTGCAGTGTCACAGTGAGCCGATCAATAACCTACAGTGTCACAGTGAGCAGATCAATGAACCTGCAGTGTCACAGTGAGCAGATCAATGAACCTGCAGTGTCACAGTGAGCAGATCAATGAACCTGCAGTGTCACAGTGAGCAGATCAATGAACCTGCAGTGTCACAGTGAGCAGATCAATGAACCTGCAGTGTCACAGTGACCCGATCAATGAACCTGCAGTGTCACAGTGAACCGATCAATGAACTTGCAGTGTCACAGTGAACCGATCAATGAACCTGCAGTGTCACAGTGAACCGATCAATGAACCTGCAGTGTCACAGTGAGCCGATCAATGAACCTGCAGTGTCACAGTGAACCGATCAATGAACCTGCAGTGTCACAGTGAACCGATCAATGAACCTGCAGTGCCACAGTGAGCAGATCAATGAACCTGCAGTGTCACAGTGAGCAGATCAATGAACCTGCAGTGTCACAGTGAGCCGATGAATGAGGCTGCAGTATCACAGTGAGCAGATCAATGAACCTGCAGTGTCACAGTGACCCGATCAATGAACCTGCAGTGTCACAGTGAACCGATCAATGAACTTGCAGTGTCACAGTGAACCGATCAATGAACCTGCAGTGTCACAGTGAACCGATCAATGAACCTGCAGTGTCACAGTGAGCCGATCAATGAACCTGCAGTGTCACAGTGAACCGATCAATGAACCTGCAGTGCCACAGTGAGCAGATCAATGAACCTGCAGTGTCACAGTGAGCAGATCAATGAACCTGCAGTGTCACAGTGAGCCGATGAATGAGGCTGCAGTATCACAGTGAGCAGATCAATGAGCCTGCAGTGTCACAGTGAACCGATCAATAACCTGCAGTGTCAGAGTGAGCAGACCAATGAACCTGCAGTGTCACAGTGAGCAGATCAATGAACCTGCAGTGTCACAGTGAGCCAATCAATAACCTGCAGTGTCAGAGTGAGCAGATCAATGAACCTGCAGTGTCACAGTGAGCAGATCAATGAACATGCAGTGTCACAGTGAGCAGATCAATGAACCTGCAGTGTCACAGTGAGCAGATCAATGAACCTGCAGTGTCACAGTGAGCAGATCAATGAACCTGCAGTGTCACAGTGACCCGATCAATGAACCTGCAGTGTCACAGTGAACCGATCAATGAACCTGCAGTGTCACAGTGAGCCGATCAATGAACCTGCAGTGTCACAGTGAACCGATCAATGAAACTGCAGTGTCACAGTGAACCGATCAATGAATCTGCAGTGTCACAGTGAGCAGATCAATGAACCTGCAGTGTCACAGTGAGCCGATCACTGAACCTGTAGTGTCACAGTGAGCAGATCAATGAACCTGCAGTGTCACATTGAACAGATCAATGAACCTGCAGTGTCACAGTGAACCGATCAATGAACCTGCAGTGTCACAGTGAGCAGATCAATGAACCTGCAGTGTCAGTTAACCGATCAATGAACCTGCAGTGTCACAGTGAGCAGATCAATGAACCTGCAGTGTCACAGTGAGCAGATCAATGAACCTGCAGTGTCACAGTGAACAGATCAATAAACCTGCAGTTTCACAGTGAGCAGATCAATGAACCTGCAGTGTCACAGTGAGCCGATCAATGAACCTGCAGTGTCACAGTGAACCGATCAATAAACCTGCAGTGTCACAGTGAGCCGATCAATGAACCTGCAGTGTCACAGTGAACCGATCAATGAACCTGCAGTGTCACAGTGAACCGATCAATGAACCTGCAGTGTCACTGTGAGCCGATCAATGAACCTGCAGTGTCACAGTGAACCGATCAATGAACCTGCAGTGTCACAGTGAACCGATCAATGAACCTGCAGTGTCACAGTGAACCGATCAATGAACCTGCAGTGTCACAGTGAACCGATCAATGAACCTGCAGTGTCACAGTGAACCGATCACTGAACCTGTAGTGTCACAGTGAGCAGATCAATGAACCTGCAGTGTCACAGTGAACAGATCAATGAACCTGCAGTGTCACAGTGAGCAGATCAATGAACCTGCAGTGTCACAGTGAGCCGATCAATGAACCTGCAGTGTCACAGTGAACCGATCAATGAACCTGCAGTGTCACAGTGAGCAGATCAATCAACCTGCAGTGTCACAGTGAGCCGATCAATGAACCTGCAGTGTCACAGTGAACCGATCAATGAACCTGCAGTGTCACAGTGAGCCGATCAATGAACCTGCAGTGTCACAGTGAACCGATCAATGAACCTGCAGTGTCACAGTGAGCAGATCAATGAACCTGCAGTGTCACAGTGAGCAGATCAATGAACCTGCAGTGTCACAGTGAGCCGATCAATGAGCCTGCAATATCACAGTGAGCAGATCAATGAGCCTGCAGTGCCACAGTGAACCGATCAATAACCTGCAGTGTCAGAGTGAGCAGATCAATGAACCTGCAGTGTCACAGTGAGCAGATCAATGAACCTGCAGTGTCACAGTGAGCCGATCAATAACCTACAGTGTCAGAGTGAGCAGATCAATGAATCTGCAGTGTCACAGTGAGCAGATCAATGAACCTGCAGTGTCACAGTGAGCAGATCAATAAACCTGCAGTGTCACAGTGAGCAGATCAATGAACCTGCAGTGTCACAGTGAGCAGATCAATGAACCTGCAGTGTCACAGTGACCCGATCAATGAACCTGCAGTGTCAGAGTGAGCAGACCAATGAACCTGCAGTGTCACAGTGAGCAGATCAATGAACCTGCAGTGTCACAGTGAGCCGATCAATAACCTGCAGTGTCACAGTGAGCAGATCAATGAACCTGCAGTGTCACAGTGAGCAGATCAATGAACCTGCAGTGTCACAGTGACCCGATCAATGAACCTGCAGTGTCACAGTGAACCGATCAATGAACCTGCAGTGTCAAAGTGAGCAGATCAATGAACCTGCAGTGTCACAGTGAGCCGATCAATGAACCTGCAGTGACACAGTGAGCAGATCAATGAACCTGCAGTGTCAGAGTGAACCGATCAATGAACCTGCAGTGTCACAGTGGGCCGATCAATGAACCTGCAGTGTCACAGTGAACCGATCAATGAACCTGCAGTGTCACAGTGAACCGATCAATGAACCTGCAGTGTCACAGTGAGCAGATCAATGAATCTGCAGTATCACAGTGAACCGATCAATGAACCTGCAGTGTCACAGTGAGCAGATCAATAATCTGCAGTGTCACAGTGAACCGATCAATGAAACTGCAGTGTCACAGTGAGCCGATGAATGAACCTGCAGTGACACAGTGAGCCGATCAATGAACCTGCAGTGTCACAGTGATCCGATCAATGAACCGGCAGTGTCACAGTGAGCCGATCAATGAACCTGCAGTGTCACAGTGAGCAGATCAATGAACCTGCAGTGTCACAGTGAGCCGATCAATGAACCTGCAGTGTCACAGTGAACCGATCAATGAACCTGCAGTGTCACAGTGAGCAGATCAATGAACCTGCAGTGTCACAGTGAGCCGATCACTGAACCTGCAGTGTCACAGTGAACCGATCAATGAACCTGCAGTGTCACAGTGAGCAGATCAATGAACCTGCAGTGTCAGAGTGAGCAGATCAATGAACCTGCTGTGTCACAGTGAGCCGATCAATGAACCTGCAGTGTCACAGTGAACCGATCAATGAACCTGCAGTGTCACAGTGTGCAGATCAATGAACCTGCAGTGTCACAGTGAGCAGATCAATGAACCTGCAGTGTCACAGTGAGCCGATCAATGAGCCTGCAGTATCACAGTGAGCAGATCAATGAGCCTGCAGTGTCACAGTGAACCGATCAATAACCTGCAGTGTCAGAGTGAGCAGATCAATGAACCTGCAATGTCACAGTGAGCAGATCAATGAACCTGGAGTGTCACAGTGAGCCGATCAATAACGTGCAGTGTCAGAGTGAGCAGATCAATGAACCTGCAGTGTCACAGTGAGCAGATCGATGAACCTGCAGTGTCACAGTGAGCAGATCAATGAACCTGCAGTGTCACAGTGAACCGATTAATGAACCTGCAGTGTCACAGTGAACCGATCAATGAACCTGCAGTGTCACAGTGAACCGATCAATGAACCTGCAGTGTCACAGTGAGCCGATCAATGAACCTGCAGTGTCACAGTGAACCGATCAATGAAACTGCAGTGTCACAGTGAACCGATCAATGAACCTGCAGTGTCACAGTGAGCAGATCATTGAACCTGCAGTGTCACAGTGAGCCGATCAATGAACCTGCAGTGTCACAGTGAACCGATCAATGAACCTGCAGTGTCACAGTGAGCAGATCATTGAACCTGCAGTGTCACAGTGAGCCGATCAATGAACCTGCAGTGTCACAGTGAACCGATCAATGACCCTGCAGTGTCACAGTGAGCAGATCAATGAACCTGCAGTGTCACAGTGAGCAGATCAATGAACCTGCAGTGTCACAGTGAGCCGATCAATAACCTACAGTGTCAGAGTGAGCAGATCAATGAACCTGCAGTGTCACAGTGAGCAGATCAATGAACCTGCAGTGTCACAGTGAGCAGATCAATGAACCTGCAGTGTCACAGTGAGCAGATCAATGAACCTGCAGTGTCACAGTGAGCAGTTCAATGAAGCTGCAGTGTCACAGCGAGCCGATCAATGAACCTGCGGTGTCACAGTGAACCGATCAATGAACCTGCAGTGTCACAGTGAAACGATCAATGAACCTGCAGTGTCACAGTGAACCGATCAATGAACCTGCAGTGTCACAGTGAGCAGATCAATAAACCTGCAGTGTCACAGTGAGCCGATCAATGAACCTGCAGTGTCACAGTGATCAGATCAATGAACCTGCAGTGTCACAGTGAACCGATCAGTGAAACTGCAGTGTCGCAGTGAGCCGATCAATGAACCTGCAGTGTCACAGTGGGCCGATCAATGAACCTGCAGTGTCACAGTGAGCCGATCAATGAACCTGCAGCGTCACAGTGAACCGATCAATGAACCTGCAGTGTCACAGTGAGCAGATCAATGAACCTGCAGTATCAGAGTGAACCGATCAATGAACCTGCAGTGTCACAGTGAGCAGATCAATGAACCTGCAGTGTCACAGTGACCCGATCAATGAACCTGCAGTGTCACAGTGAACCGATCAATGAACCTGCAGTGTCACAGTGAACCGATCAATAAACCTGCAGTGTCACAGTGAACCGATCAATGAACCTGCAGTGTCACAGTGAGCCGATCAATGAACCTGCAGTGTCACAGTGAACCGATCAATGAACCTGCAGTGTCACAGTGAACCGATCAATGAACCTGCAGTGTCACAGTGAGCAGATCAATGAACCTGCAGTGTCACAGTGAGCCGATCAATGAGCCTGCAGTATCACAGTGAGCAGATCAATGAGCCTGCAGTGTCACAGTGAACCGATCAATAACCTGCAGTGTCAGAGTGAGCAGATCAATGCACCTGCAGTGTCACAGTGAGCAGATCAATGAACCTGCAGTGTCACAGTGAGCCGATCAATAACCTACAGTGTCAGAGTGAGCAGATCAATGAACCTGCAGTGTCACAGTGAGCAGATCAATGAACCTGCAGTGTCACAGTGAGCAGATCAATGAACCTGCAGTGTCACAGTGAGCAGATCAATGAACCTGCAGTGTCACAGTGAGCAGATCAATGAACCTGCAGTGTCACAGTGACCCGATCAATGAACCTGCAGTGTCACAGTGAACCGATCAATGAACCTGCAGTGTCACAGTGAACCGATCAATGAACCTGCAGTGTCACAGTGAACCGATCAATGAACCTGCAGTGTCACAGTGAGCCGATCAATGAACTTGCAGTGTCACAGTGAACCGATCAATGAACCTGCAGTGTCACAGTGAACCGATCAATGAACCTGCAGTGCCACAGTGAGCAGATCAATGAACCTGCAGTGTCACAGTGAGCAGATCAATGAACCTGCAGTGTCACAGTGAGCTGATCAATGAACCTGCAGTGTCACAGTGAGCCGATGAATGAGCCTGCAGTGTCACAGTGAGCAGATCAATGAGCCTGCAGTGTCACAGTGAACCGATCAATAACCTGCAGTGCCACAGTGAGCAGATCAATGAACCTCCAGTGTCACAGTGAACCGATCAATGAACCTGCAGTGTCACAGTGAGCAGATCAATGAACCTGCAGTGTCACAGTGAGCCGATCACTGAACCTGTAGTGTCACAGTGAGCAGATCAATGAACCTGCAGTGTCACATTGAACAGATCAATGAACCTGCAGTGTCACAGTGAGCAGATCAATGAACCTGCAGTGTCACAGTGAGCCGATCAATGAACCTGCAGTGTCACAGTGAACCGATCAATGAACGTGCAGTGTCACAGTGAGCAGATCAATCAACCTGCAGTGTCACAGTGAACAGATCAATGAACCTGCAGTGTCACAGTGAACCGATCAATGAACCTGCAGTGTCACAGTGAGCAGATCAATGAACCTGCAGTGTCACAGTGAGCAGATTAATGAACCTGCAGTGTCACAGTGAGCCGATCAATGAGCCTGCAATATCACAGTGAGCAGATCAATGAGCCTGCAGTGTCACAGTGAACCGATCAATAACCTGCAGTGTCAGAGTGAGCAGATCAATGAACCTGCAGTGTCACAGTGAGCAGATAAATGAACCTGCAGTGTCACAGTGAGCCGATCAATAACCTACAGTGTCAGAGTGAGCAGATCAATGAACCTGCAGTGTCACAGTGAGCAGATCAATGAACCTGCAGTGTCACAGTGAGCAGATCAATGAACCTGCAGTGTCACAGTGAGCAGATCAATGAACCTGCAGTGTCACAGTGAGCAGATCAATGAACCTGCAGTGTCACAGTCACCCGATCAATGAACCTGCAGTGTCACAGTGAACCGATCAATGAACCTGCAGTGTCACAGTGAACCGATCAATGAACCTGCAGTGTCACAGTGAACCGATCAATGAACCTGCAGTGTCACAGTGAGCCAATCAATGAACCTGCAGTGTCACAGTGAACCGATCCATGAACCTGCAGTGTCACAGTGAACCGATCAATGAACCTGCAGTGTCACAGTGAGCAGATCAATGAACATGCAGTGTCACAGTGAGCCGATCAATGAACCTGCAGTGTCACAGTGAACCGATCAATTAACCTGCAGTGTCACAGTGAGCAGATCAATGAACCTGCAGTTTCAGAGTGAGCAGATCAATGAACCTGCAGTGTCACAGTGAGCCGATGAATGAGCCTGCAGTATCACAGTGAGCAGATCAATGAGCCTGCAGTGTCACAGTGAACCGATCAATAACCTGCAGTGTCAGAGTGAGCAGACCAATGAACCTGCAGTGTCACAGTGAGCAGATCAATGAACCTGCAGTGACACAGTGAGCCGATCAATAACCTGCAGTGTCACAGTGAGCAGATCAATAAACCTGCAGTGTCACAGTGAGCAGATCAATGAACCTGCAGTGTCACAGTGACCCGATCAATGAACCTGCAGTGTCACAGTGAACCGATCAATGAACCTGCAGTGTCACAGTGAACCGATCAATGAACCTGCAGTGTCACAGTGAACCGATCAATGAACCTGCAGTGTCACAGTGAGCCGATCAATGAACCTGCAGTGTCACAGTGAACCGATCAATGAACCTGCAGTGTCACAGTGAACCGATCAATGAACCTGCAGTGTCACAGTGAGCAGATCAATGAACCTGCAGAGTCACAGTGAGCCGATCAATGAACCTGCAGTGTCACAGTGAACCGATCAATGAACCTGCAGTGTCACAGTGAGCAGATCAATGAACCTGCAGTGTCACAGTGAGCAGATCAATGAACCTGCAGTGTCACAGTGAGCCGATCAATGAGCCTGCAGTATCACAGTGAGCAGATAAATGAGCCTGCAGTGTCACAGTGAACCGATCAATAACCTGCAGTGTCAGATTGAGCAGATCAATGAACCTGCAGTGTCACAGTGAGCATATCAATGAACCTGCAGTGTCACAGTGAGCCGATCAATAACCTGCAGTGTCAGAGTGAGCAGATCAATGAACCTGCAGTGTCACAGTGAGCAGATCAATGAACCTGCAGTGTCACAGTGAGCAGATCAATGAACCTGCAGTGTCACAGTGAGCAGATCAATGAACCTGCAGTGTCACAGTGAGCAGATCAATGAACCTGCAGTGTCACAGTGACCCGATCAATGAACCTGCAGTGTCACAGTGAACCGATCAATGAACCTGCAGTGTCACAGTGAGCCGATCAATGAACCTGCAGTGTCACAGTGAACCGATCAATGAACCTGCAGTGTTACAGTGAACCGATCAATGAACCTGCAGTGTCACAGTGAACCGATCAATGAACCTGCAGTGTCACACTGAACTGATCAATGAACCTGCAGTGTCACAGTGAGCCGATCAATGAGCCTGCAGTGTCACAGTGAGCAGTTCAATGAACCTGCAGTGTCACAGTGAGCCGATCAATGAACCTGCAGTATCACAGTGAGTAGATCAATAAACCTGCAGTGTCACAGTGACCCGATCAATGAACCTGCAGTGTCACTGTGAGCAGATCAATGAACCTGCAGTGTTACAGTGAACCGATCAATGAACCTGCAGTGTCACAGTGAGCAGATGAATGAACCTGCAGTGTCAGTTAACCGATCAATGAACCTGCAGTGTCACAGTGAGCAGATCAATGAACCTGCAGTGTCAGTTAACCGATCAATGAACCTGCAGTGTCACAGTGAGCAGATCAATGAACCTGCAGTTTCACAGTGAGCAGATCAATGAACCTGCAGTGTCACAGTGAGCCGATCAATGAACCTGCAGTGTCACAGTGAACCGATCAATGAACCTGCCGTGTCACAGTCAGCCGATCAATGAACCTGCAGTGTCACAGTGAACCGATCAATGAACCTGCAGTGTCACAGTGAACCGATCAATGAACCTGCAGTGTCACTGTGAGCCGGTCAATGAACCTGCAGTGTCACAGTGAACCGATCAATGAACCTGCAGTGTCACAGTGAACCGATCAATGTACCTGCAGTGTCACAGTGAGCAGATCAATAACCTGCAGTGTCAGAATGAGCAGATCAATGAACCTGCAGTGTCACAGTGAGCAGATCAATGAACCTGCATTGTCACAGTGAGCAGATCAATGAACCTGCAGTGTCACAATGAGCAGATCAATGAACCTGCAGTGTCACAGTGACCCGATCAATGAACCTGCAGTGTCACAGTGAACCGATCAATGAACCTGCAGTGTCACAGTGAACCGATCAATGAACCTGCAGTGTCACAGTGAGCCGATCAATGAACCTGCAGTGTCACAGTGAGCCGATCAATGAACCTGCAGTGTCACAGTGAACCGATCAATGAACCTGCAGTGTCACAGTGAGCAGATGAATGAACCTGCAGTGTCACAGTGAGCCGATCACTGAACCTGCAGTGTCACAGTAAGCCGATCAATGTACCTGCAGTGTCACAGTGAGCAGATCAATGAACCTGCAGTGTCACAGTGAACCGATCAATGAACCTGTAGTGTCACAGTGAACTGATCAATGAACCTGCAGTGTCACAGTGAGCCGATCAATGAACCTGCAGTGTCACAGTGAGCAGATCAATGAACCTGCAGTGTCACAGTGAGCCGATCAATGAACCTGCAGTGTCACAGTGGGTAGATCAATAAACCTGCAGTCTCACAGTGACCCGATCAATGAACCTGCAGTGTCACAGTAAGCCGATCAATGTACCTGCAGTGTCACAGTGAGCCGATCAATGAACCTGCAGTGTCACAGTGAGCCGATCAATGAACCTGCAGTGTCACAGTGAGCCGATCAATGAACCTGCAGTGTCACTGTGAGCAGATCAATGAACCTGCAGTGTCACAGTGAACCGATCAATGAACCTGCAGTGTCACAGTGAGCAGATCAATAAACCTGCAGTGTCACAGTGAACCGATCAATGAACCTGCAGTGTCACAGTGAGCCGATCAATGAACCTGCAGTGTCACAGTGAGCAGATCAATGAACCTGCAGTGTCACAGTGAGCCGATCAATGAACCTGCAGTGTCACAGTGAACCGATCAATAACCTGCAGTGTCAGAATGAGCAGATCAATGAACCTGCAGTGTCACATTGAGCAGATCAATGAACCTGCAGTGTCACAGTGAGCAGATCAATGAACCTGCAGTGTCACAATGAGCAGATCAATGAACCTGCAGTGTCACAGTGACCCGATCAATGAACCTGCAGTGTCACAGTGAACCGATCAATGAACCTGCAGTGTCACAGTGAACCGATCAATGAACCTGCAGTGTCACAGTGAGCCGATCAATGAACCTGCAGTGTCACAGTGAGCCGATCAATGAACCTGCAGTGTAACAGTGAACCGATCAATGAACCTGCAGTGTCACAGTAAGCCGATCAATGTACCTGCAGTGTCACAGCGAGCAGATCAATGAACCTGCAGTGTCACAGTGAACCGATCAATGAACCTGCAGTGTCACAGTGAACTGATCAATGAACCTGCAGTGTCACAGTGAGCCGATCAATGAACCTGCAGTGTCACAGTGAGCAGATCAATGAACCTGCAGTGTCACAGTGAGCCGATCAATGAACCTGCAGCGTCACAGTGAGCAGATCAATGAACCTGCAGTGTCACAGTGAGCCGATCAATGAACCTGCAGTGTCACAGTGAGTAGATCAATAAACCTGCAGTGTCACAGTGACCCGATCAATGAACCTGCAGTGTCACAGTAAGCCGATCAATGTACCTGCAGTGTCACAGTGAGCCGATCAATGAACCTGCAGTGTCACAGTGAGCCGATCAATGAACCTGCAGTGTCACAGTGAGCCGATCAATGAACCTGCAGTGTCACTGTGAGCAGATCAATGAACCTGCAGTCTCACAGTGAGCCGATCAATGAACCTGCAGTGTCACTGTGAGCAGATCAATGAACCTGCAGTGTCACAGTGAGCCGATCAATGAACCTGCAGTGTCACAGTGAACCGATCAATAACCTGCAGTGTCAGAATGAGCAGATCAATGAACCTGCAGTGTCACAGTGAGCAGATCAATGAACCTGCAGTGTCACAGTGAGCAGATCAATGAACCTGCAGTGTCACAATGAGCAGATCAATGAACCTGCAGTGTCACAGTGACCCGATCAATGAACCTGCAGTGTCACAGTGAACCGATCAATGAACCTGCAGTGTCACAGTGAACCGATCAATGAACCTGCAGTGTCAAAGTGAGCCGATCAATGAACCTGCAGTGTCACAGTGAGCCGATCAATGAACCTGCAGTGTCACAGTGAACCGATCAATGAACCTGCAGTGTCACAGTGAACCGATCAATGAACCTGCAGTGTCACAGTGAGCCGATCAAGGAACCTGCAGTGTCACAGTGAACCGATCAATGAACCTGCAGTGTCACAGTGAGCCGATCAATGAACCTGCAGTGTCACAGTGAACCGATCAATGAACCTGCAGTGTCACAGTGAGCTGGGCTTTGAGGAGTCCTGGCAGTGGAGTTGCTTTGTTAAAGCCCTCAGACATGGAACTGTCCTGATGATCCACAAACCTTTAAATATTTCTTCTCAATATAACTAGATTTAAAACCAGCCTTCTGGGAAACAACAACTGCATTAGACAGGGTTAAGTGTGTCTTAGATCACCTTAGCTTGTTTGACATACAGATGTCGTGATTCTTCCCTTGATCTATTTCTGCCAGGATTGTATTAATGAGGTGGGTATAGCTTTACTGGAGAGCCAGGGGCTCAGTATTTTTAACTTTTGTTCCATTTAGCCAGTG
This sequence comes from Somniosus microcephalus, assembly GCF_052327205.1. NCBI lineage: Eukaryota > Metazoa > Chordata > Chondrichthyes > Squaliformes > Somniosidae > Somniosus > Somniosus microcephalus. The sequence goes on along the minus strand of NC_140993.1, from coordinate 204,366,359 downwards.
TTTTGTCACCGATCTCGTGTGTTTGAATTTGTCAAGGAGAGGTAGGTCAGAAACCTTAACTTGCACCTAAGTTGTAGATATCTGGTGGAGATTAGCCATAGTGTAGCCCAGTAAATGAAGATGCTCTTTTGTGGAATTAATAGGCAGCAATCTCTGTATCGTTTGGTAGCAATTCTACCTCCCCACTACCTCTTCAACCCCTCCGCTGCCTCAGTGCTGTCAGACTACTGAAAGTATAGTGAACAGTGAGGAGGATAGTGATAGACTTCAAGAGGACATAGACAGGCTGGCGGAATGGGCGTACCCGTGGTAGATGAAATTTAACGCAGAAAAGTGCAAAGTGATACATTTTGGTAGGAAGAATGAGGAGAGGCAATATAAACTAAAGGGTACAATTCTAAAGGGGGTGCATGAACAGAGAGACCTGGGGGTATATGTGCACAAATCGTTGAAGGTGGCAGGGCAGGTTGAGAAAGCGGTTAAAAAGGCGGTCATAAATAGAGGCATAGAGTACAAAAGCAAGGAAGTTATGATGAACTTTTATAAAACATTGATTCAGCCTCAACTGGAGTATTGTGTCCAATTCTGGGCACCACACTTTAGGAAGGGTGTGAATGTCTTAGAGAGGGTGCAGAAAAGATTTACTAGAATGGTTCCAGGTATGAGGGACTTCAGTTACGTGGATAGACTGGAGAAGCTGGGGCTGCTTTCCTTAGAGCAGAGAAGGTTGAGAGGAGATTTGATAGAGATGTTCAAAATCATGAGGGGTCTAAACAGAGTAGATAGAGAGAAACTGTTCCCATTGGCGGAAGGATTGAGAACCAGAGGACACAGATTTTAGGTAATTGGCAGAAGAACTAATGGCGACATGAGGAAAAACTTTTTTATGCAGCGAGTGGTTAGGATCTGGAATGCACTTCCTGAAAGGGTGGTGGCAGCAGATTCAATCGTGGCTTTTAAAAGGGAATTGGATAAGTACCTAAAGGAAAAAAATTGCAGGGCTACGAGGAAAGGGCGGGGGAGTGGGACTAGCTGAAGTGCTCTTGCAGAGAGCCGGCACGGGCTCGATGGGCCGAATGGCGGCCTTCTGTGCTGTAACCATTCTATGATTCTATGAGCTTTAACTTCTTCCAGTTAAACATCAGGAAGACCAAAGCTATCATCTTTGCTCCTGCCACGAAGTACCTTCCCTAGCCACCCAATTCATGCCCCTCCCTGGCCAGAGGCTAACCTCCTGCCCTTTAGAAGACCCCACAGAAGCTCACAGGGAAGGGAAGGCCAGGACCCAGATATGCCACGACCTGGCCTAATTTGCAGCCCTCTTGCCCCACTTCCATTCGATGACAGGAACGGGCCAGAAGGGCCACGGATTTTTGACCGCAAAATATACTAGTAAAACATTTTTTATAAATGGCCTGCACTTTCCTGAAAAAGCTCAAGTGTATTTCTCTAATTTTCAAAGAAGATAAAGCCTCATAATAACAGGTTCCATTGCTGACTATGTTGGCTGAGGTACTGCAGCCGTAATAATCCTGAGTGGTTGCACCATGGGAAGGTGGAGTTATGGCTTCCCCTACATTTGGCTTAGGGGTTGAGGAATTTGGAAATATTCTGAGGAGATAGGGGCAAAAGGCTATGTGCTGGAACACTTAAATTTGATTCATTCATTGGATTGTGTAAAAGAAATGATAATACTGCATCAATGCAGGGAATATCAGTGAAGGCACCATCGGTGCAGGAGCCATCCATACAGGGGCCATCAGTACAGGGGTCATCGGTACAGGGGCCATCCGTACAGGGGCCATCGGTACAGGGGTCATCGGTACAGGGGCCATCGGTACAGGGGTCATCGGTACAGGGGCCATCGGTGCTGGGACCATCGGTACAGGGGCCATCGGTACAGGGGCCATCAGTACAGGGGCAATCGGTGCTGGGACCATCGGTACAGGGGCCATCGGTACAGGGGCCATCGGTACTGAGGCCATCAGTACAGGGGCAATCGGTGCTGGGACCATCGGTACAGGGGCCATCGGTACAGGGGCCATCGGTGCTGGGACCATTGGTACAGGGGCCATCGGTACAGGGGCCATCGGTGCTGGGACCATCGGTACTGGGGCCATCGGTACAGGGGCCATCGGTACGGGGCAATCGGTGCTGGGACCATCGGTGCTGGGACCATCGGTACTGGGACCATCGATATAGGGACCATCAGTACTGGGACCATCGGTACTGGGGCCATCGGTACAGGGGCCATCGGTGCTGGGACCATCGGTACTGGGGCCATCGGTGCTGGGACCATCGGTACAGGGACCATCGGTACTGGGGCCATCGGTACAGGGGCCATCAGTACAGGGGCCATCGGTGCTGGGACCATCGGTACTGGGGCCATCGGTACAGGGGCCATCAGTACAGGGGCCATCGGTACTGGGGCCATCAGTACAGGGGCCATCGTTACAGGGACTATCAGTACAGGGGCCATCGGTACAGGGGCCATCGGTACTGGGGCCATCGGTACAGGGACTATCAGTACAGGGGCCATCGGTACAGGGGCCATCAGTACAGGGGCCATCGGTACAGGGACTATCAGTACAGGGGCCATCGGTACAGGGGCCATCGGTACAGGGGCCATCGTTACAGGGGCCATCGGTACAGGGACTATCAGTACAGGGGCCATCGGTACAGGGGCCATCGGTATAGGGGCCATCAGTGGTGGGACCATCGGTACAGGGGCCATCGGTACTGGGGCCATCAGTACAGGGACTATCGGTACAGGGGCCATCAGTACAGGGACCATTGGTACAGGTGCCATCGGTAAAGGGGCCATCGGTGTTGGGGCCATCGGTACAGGAACCATCGGTACAGGGGCCATCAGTGCTGGGACCATCGTTACAGGGGCCATCGGTGCTGGGACCATCGGTACAGGGACCATCGGTACAGGGACCATCGGTGCTGGGACCATCGGTACAGGAACCATCGGTACAGGGGCCATCGGTACTGGGGCCATCAGTACAGGGACTATCGGTACAGGGGCCATCAGTACAGGGACCATTGGTACAGGTGCCATCGGTAAAGGGGCCATCGGTGTTGGGGCCATCGGTACAGGAACCATCGGTACAGGGGCCATCGGTACAGGGGCCATCGGTGCTGGGACCATCAGTACAGGGGCCATCGGTACAGGGGCCATCGGTACTGGGGCCATCAGTACAGGGACTATCGGTACAGGGGCCATCAGTACAGGGGCCATCGGTGCTGGGACCATCGTTACAGGGGCCATCGGTATAGGGGCCATCGGTGCTGGGACCATCAGTACAGGGACTTTCAGTACAGGGGCCATCGGTACTGGGGCCATCAGTACAGGGACTATCAGTACAGGGGCCATCGGTACAGGGGCCATCGGTACAGGGGCCATCGGTGCTGGGACCATCGGTACTGGGGCCATCAGTACGGGGACCATTGGTACAGGGGCCATCGGTGTTGGGGCCATCGGTGTTGGGGCCATCGGTACAGGAACCATCGGTACAGGGGCCATCGGTGCTGGGACCATCGGTACAGGGACCATCGGTACAAGGGCCATCGGTACAGGGGCCATCGGTACAGGGACCATCGGTGCTGGGACCATCGGTACAGGGGCCATCGGTGTTGGGGCCATTGGTACAGAGGCCATCAGTACAGGGGCCATTGGTGAAGGGACCATCAGTACAGGCCATTGGCGCTGGGACCCACATGTTGGCAAAATGCTGTGACTCTAGAACTTCCTCATGGTTAGTACAAGTATACCAGCACTGAGAGAAATGATGGTTGATGCTGTGGAGCCAATACTAAAATGTGCTTTAATGATATCTCTTTTATCCTTCTTACAGCCAGAGCAGCCCGCTACACAGCCAGCGGAGTCACTACTCGACCTGGACTTTGATCCTTTCAAACCAGACCAGGTCACTCCAATAACACAAAGTCAGTCACCGCTTGCTCAGGTCTGTGGTACAGAGTTTCTTGCTTATTTGTAAGGAGTAACTGGAGAGCTACCGATATTGACTGTGGTGGGTTTGTTAACAGGGGAGGGGGGGAGGAGTTTTGACTCCACAGCAAGCGTCTCTTTTTTTCTACAGGATCCCCGCTTGGATGTCAGCCTGATTGACAGGCTTAGCTCCCTGTCGGGCGGGGAGCACGTCGAAGGAGGCGACAGGAGCAGTTAGGGAGTCTGCTGCTGCATTAATGGTAGCGTGGGAGGGGTAATCCTGCTCCTCCTGGCCCACAAACAAAGCTGTAAAGGCACTTACCATTTCCCCAAGGTAGTACTCGCCTCCCTTGAGCTGCTGGGTTTCCCGAGCCTGGGAAGACAGGTTAAATGTGAGGCTCCCAGTCTCATTATAATATTTAACTGGGCAACCCACCCCCTGTCCCGCCTCTATTAAACCCAGAAGGAGGCGGATTGGGGTCGGGTTTGAGATTTAAATCTTTATACATCTCACCTGACTCCAACCCACCCGTTTTTGGGGGTTAATATTACCCCCGTGTGAATTAATAAAACTTACCTGAGTGGAAACAGCACCACCCAGTTCCTAACACTTTACTTTTAAAATGTAATCTGAGTCCCTCAGCTGTTGAAATTGGCCACACAGTATCAGGTTCCAATGTTTCCTTGATTTAAATCTTCCTGCGTACCTTTGTGTTTCTTGGCCTGGAGTTACCTCATGTGCGCAACACAGAAATTAGGCTCAAAAGTGCACCAATACGGTGCCCATTTTGCCAGTGTCAAGTTACATTCAAGTATCCTCCCAATCTCATTAGAATACGCCTGAACTGAAAATGGGCATATATCAGCATAAACAATCAGGACCCAAGGAAACGCCAAATTTCAACTTATTGAACCATCATTCATGCACATCAGATACTGGGGGTGATTTTCATTCAGAAGTCGGGAAGGAGGCGGGACTACAGCTTTCGGGGTTGTAGTCCCGCCTCCATTGAGATGCGGCCAATCCACGCGATTTTAACTTGATTGACCTTGTTGAGCCCGCCCAGCGGGCTCAGCAGGCCAATTAAGGGCCACCCGGCAACAGGTGACATCACAGACTGAAATTTCATCTGTCAAGATGTTTTGACAGATGAAATATCAGTGTTTCACAGCTGTTTGAAGCTGTCAAACACTGACAGTCTTACTTCTAATCTGAGTCCTTCTACACAGACTCAGTTAGAAATCTCACTGGCACAGAAAGCTGCAGGCTGTCACTTTTGACAGTTCGCAGCCATTCTGCTTTCTGTGCCGGTTAGATGATGGACTCCCGAAACCTAGAGGAAGGAAGGCTGAAAAGGTAAGTACAGGTCATTTAAACTTCTTTACACACTTTAGACACACCAAACACACTTACCTTTGCACTCATGCACCCATCACTTACCTGAACACCGACATCTCGACCCTTCCAAGTCCTTCAACCTGACGGCCTGACTCCTCTAACTTGGCATGGTTTGGAGCCATCAGGAATCCCACACTTCAAGCTTTAAAATAGGGATTAAGCTAAAAACTGCCTGTTAACTACCTGTTCACAGGCAGTTAATTGGCACTAATCCCTTCCCGCCTTGGGTAGGTGGGTCCCAGTGCGGGGCGGGTACCCGCCTCCTTTGAAACTTACATGGAGGCGGGTTGGGGGCGGGATGGTGTCGGGACCCCTGAATTCGGGACTGTAACCCCCCGCACGCCTCCAATCCCGACTCCACGGGTCAATGAAAATTGACCCCAGGATGTTTAAGAACTTGCAATAGGGGAAGCTTTTCCATTTTTAATGTGACTTACACTTTGGCATAAAAATGCATTCAAAGAAACAGGAAATGTTGAGCAGGTCTCGGTGAGGATAAATTTTAAATAAACGCTCAAAAAATTGCACCAGAAGATGACTTTGTTTCCTGTTGCGCCTGAAAATCTTGTCTCAACATGAAGAGAGAGCCCAGACAAGCGCGATTGCAAAATACTCACATTTGTGGGCGGAGATTCGTTTGGGCGGAGGATTTAGATGGACGTTAATTTTCGAGGAGACTTGGGTGTTTTGTGGTTACACTTAGCTCAAAATTGCATCATCTTTAAGGCATGTCATTGGTTTACGCCCAGTTTACGTCTGTCTATGGGGCCAAATGAGGAGGAAACTTTGAGTCGTTAACTTGTGATTATTTGATCACAGTCTATACTGTGAAAACTTTTGAACATTACGCTCACAGGCTTAGCTGAAGCAGACAGCACAGAAACTGGGGACTCGCCAAGCAGTCATGAGAGATCTGGTTAACACCTATTAGTCAGATATTTTTTTTAAAACTGATCTTTCTTGTGACAATTCAAAATTGGCCCTTCAGTACAAGCTGCCAAATAATGTAATGTTATTTATTTTCTCTATTGATTTAATATCTCACAGTTTGTATTTAGCACATATAATGGGCGGTAAATTGATCTTGGGCTGTAGCACAGAACGGGTGATAGCGAATCGGCTGCCCATTTTACATACTACCCGATTTGCTTTTCCATTGAAGCCAGTGGCGTGGTGTAAAATAGCCCATTCACTATTGCCCATTCTGCGCTACTGCCCAAGACCAATTTAGCCCCCAATATTGTGTTAGTGAAAATGGGCCGTGAGAAAAATCCAGCAAAAGCCACGACTTCTCTTTTCACGGGTGGGGGAGGGGTGAAGGGTGCCAGGCAGCCCGATAGCAGATGGTGACCCCAGCAGGGCCTCATTTAAATCTCTGCAGTGTTCCGCCCAACAACCAGCTAAATTGTCTACCTGTCCAGTGAGTGGAAGTGGATATCTGGCGGCAGGAGGCCTGAGCCGGGGGCCCGTGTAAACAGTGGGGGTGTGTAAGGCTCTGAGCAGGATCGGGAGGAGGAGAAGCCTTTAACAAGGATCAGGAGGGGGAGAAGCCAATAGCAAGGATCAGGACAGGAGAGGGATGGGGGAAAGGATCTGTCAAAGATCGGGAGTGGAGTAGCCCCAAGGCACAAGGGAGGCCCAAGGCTTCCTTGATAGACCCGGAGGACTCCTGCCTCACCTGTCCCACAAGGAAACCTAAAATAAAGCTTTTAAACTTACCTTCTAGGCCTCTTCTGGTCCATGATCTGGTTCCCACAGGTTTGCCTGAGGGGGAAGCCATCGCTGTTCCCCTCGCTCAGACCTTCAACTAAAATTGCAGATGGGGATCTGATGACATCATCGGACACATCTGCACAGTTAAAGAAAGTTCCTACTTCTTTCCTGTGGGCGTCCTGCTCAAAAGAGCAGGTTAATATCGGAACATGGCGGGAAGGTAGCAGGATCAGAGGAACTAAGTGACTTGCCTAATTTAACCGCCCCCCCCCCCACACCGTGTAGTTTCTGCTACCTGAAAGGGTGATGGAAGCAGATTCAATAGTGACTTTCAAAAGGGAATTGGATATGTACTTGAAAAGGAAAAGTTGCAGGGCTACAGGGAAAGAGTGGGGGAGTGGGGCTAATTGGAAAGCTCTTTCAGAGAGCCCCCTTCTGTGCTGTAAGATTCTATGATTGACATCCTGGGGCAGTGATTTGAATTGGAAGCTGTGACTTGGGTCAGGTCTATGTGGGTGGCTGGGCCTCTTTGCAGCACCTTTGACAGACAGCTCTGTGACCAGGTGTTTCTAATTGTGGGCGTTTAGTAGCCCGCATGGGCTCAGCTCAGCAGTCAGTCTGAAGCCAGCAGAGAGAATTATGTCAGCATCTAGCATTATGGTAATGCTTCACCACATAAGAAGTGAGCAATTGTGTTTCAAAGATTAATTTTACATTGAGGCTTAGTAAGTAGAAGCATTTGGTTACTTCTGTAGAAGGGTTTTGACCCGAAATGTTGACTCCATTTCTCTCTCCACGGATGTTGCCTGGCCTGCTGAGTTTTTCCAGCATTTTCTGTTGTTATTTTGGTTACTTTGTCATTTTGAAGAGAATGGTAAAGATTATAATTACAGTACTATTAATTTACCTGTTTAATGTTAAATACATTTGTCTGTTGGTTTATAACCTGAGGCTGCGTCTGATAGAATGGCTATTCATCCATCTCCCAAACAGCAGGAGGTGACGTGGCTGCGAGTGGTATTCCATACAGTGGCAAAGATTCTCTATTCGATTCTTGAGATCTGTCTTGATATTGGGCAGGCAAATTAACACTCCAGTTAATTGGGGACAAAAGTTCCACAGGGGATTGTTCCTTATTGTTGAATCCATGTATTAGATGGGTCTCTCGAACAGTAATCCATCAGCTGGTTTCCATTGACAAGGTTTAGAAATTACCTCTTCGTTCTGGCTGCTCATGGTGATGATTATTTTCAATTTTTAAAGGCAAGTGTAATGAATATGGTACCAATCATCGATTCAATGATTATTCAAAACCCTTGTAACGTTTTGACACTTATGCCTGGAATTTCCGAGGAGCTTCTCCAATGGGAGATTGGTGGAACCCCCGGAGAAATGGCGTATAACACCACATAAATTCAAAGCCTTAATGAGAAATAAACACTTTTCAATACGGATGACCAACAGTTCTCACCACAAACTCCATACCCTCACCACTGATTCCATTCCCCTCCCAGTGTCTCAGGCTAAACCAGACTGCAACCTCAGTGCTCTATTCAACCCTGACCTGAGCTTCTGACCCCATATCCTTTCCATCACAAAGAGGGCCTACTTCCACCTCTGTGACATTGCCTACCTCCGTCTCTTCCTCAGGACATCTGCCGCTGAAACCTTATCTATTCCTCCAGACTCGACTATTCTCTCCTGGCAGGCCCCCCATCCTCCATCCTCTGTAAACTTTGAACCTTCCAGCCCATATTCTATCCCACACCAGGTCCCTCTCACCCACTAATCTTACCCTCACTGATCTACATTGGCTGCCAATCCCCAACACCTCACCTTAAATCCCTTCATAGCCCCACCCCGCCTTGTCTCTGTAACTTTCTCCTGACCTATAACCTTCCTGTCTCTTTGAACTCTCCATCCCTCTAACACTGGCATCTTGTTCAGCCCCTCTCCCTTTGCCCCACCATTGGCGTTGTGCCTTTAACCATCTAGGCCCTACACTGTGGAATTCCCTCCCTAAAACCCTCCACCTCCCTCTCCTACTTTAAGACCCTCCTTAAAACCTAACTCTTTAGCCAAGCTTTTAGTCACCCCTCCTGATAGCTCCTTCTTTGGCTCGGCAGTCATTGATTGATTATTTTTCTGTGAAACATCTTGGGACAATATTCTGCGTTAAAGTGCTAAATAAATGTAGTTATTGTTGTACAGGTAGACTATCCTTTATCCGAAAACCTCGGGACCAGCCGTGTTTTGGTTTTCGGAAAATTTCGGATTTCAGAAGGTATTTTATAAGACTGGGAAATTTGTCGGGGGTGGGGGGTCGGGGGTGGGGGTCGGCATCGGCGGGGGGGTCGGCGGGGGTCAGGGTCGTGTGCACGACTTACGCTGAACGAAAAAACTTTCGGTTTTCAGAGGATTTCGGTTTTCGGAAGTGCGGATAAAGGATACACTATCCCTTATCCGAAAGGGTGGGGTCGGGGGTCGGGGGGGGGTAGAAAAGACTATCGGACAGGCTGCTGCAGCTATTGGACGGGCCACTGTATTGTTGGGTTCACTCTCCCGGTATACCTCCTTCACACTGCCCGGCTCAGCCTGCAATCTCCTACCCAGGAGGGAACTCAGTGACCCTCTGCCCTGCTCAGCGTAAGTCGTGCGCCACTCTGGTCATGTCGTGCGCACGACTTACACTGAACGAAAAAACTTTCGGTTTTTAGAGGGTTTCGGTTTTCGGAAGTTCGGATAAAGGATAGTCTACCTGTATTATGGACGGGCCCTGATTTCATGTTATAAATGGAAAATAACAATATATTTGTCTGTTTTCTGCAAAATCATTTGTACTGTTTTAATGTTTTTGTGCTTCTCTCCCTTTTTAATCCACATTCAGACCCTTCCTTGGGATCTGTGGGAGGTAGGAACACTTAATTTTCCATTTGAAATCCGACTTATTTTCAGGTTTAATCTTTTGCCACTTTCTAGGAAGTCTTCATACGGAGCTCTTCTTGTCAGAGCTGTTCTTTAGAAGGCATAATTAGTTATTCATTTCAAATCTCTGAACGGGAAGTTCTGATATCATTTAATGCTTTGCATTTAACCGGATGAAAATGGTTGTCAATTTGAGAAATCTAATTCAAACCCAGCACAATGAAGCTAGTGCTGTAAACTGCTTAGAAAAAATGTGGAATTCCATGCACCCTGTGATAAACAGGACTGTTATCTAACATAGAGGTTTATTTAGCACAGTTTGATTGGCTGCGGGAAGGCTGTAAATTAATGGATTATTTTAAGAGGCAGCAATGACACTGATATATTTTAAACTCATTGTAGTTTAATAACTTGCGGACTCTTCACAACATTGGGCTCGACTGACAGGCTGCTCATCCATTGACAGTTTGGATTCCGCCAGGACTCCCGACCTCATTAAAGCCTTGGTCCAAACATGGACAAAAGAGCTGAATTCCAGAGGTGAGGTGAAAGTGACTGCCCTTGACATCAAGGCAGCATTTGACCGAGTGTGGCATCAAGGAGCCCTAGTAAAATTGAAATTTGAAATTGAAAATTGAAGAGGGCCTTGGTGAGACCATAAATGAAGTACTGTGTACAATTTTGGTCTCCTTACCTAAGGAAGGATATACTTGCCATAGAAGGAGTGCAACGAAGGTTCACGAGATTGATTCCTGGGATGGCGGGACTGTCATATGAGAAGAGATTGAGTAAACTAGGCCTGTATTCTCTTGAATTCAGAAGAATGAGAGGGGATCTCATTGAAGCATTAAAAATTATTACAGGGCTTGATAGGGTGGATGCTGGGAGAATGTTGACCTTGGCTGGGGAGTCTAGAACCAGGGGCCACAGCCTCATGATGATTACACAGTGTTCAGTTCCATTCGCAACTCCTCAGAGAATGAAGCAGTCCATGCCTGCATGCAGCAAGACCTGGACAACATTCAGGCTTTGGCTGATAAGTGGCAGGTAACATTCACGCCACACAAGTGCAAGGCAATGACTATCTCCAACAAGTGAGAGTTTAACCACCGCCCCTTGACATTCAATGGCATTACCATCGCCGAATCCCCCACCATCAACATCCTGGGGGTCACCATTGATCAGAAAATGAATTGGACCAGCCACATAAATACTGTGGCTACAAGAGCAAGTCAGAGGCTGGGTATTCTGTAGAGAGTGTCTCACCTCCTGACTCCCCAAAGCCTTTCTACCATCTACAAGGCATAAGTCAGGAGTGTGATGGAATACTCTCCACTTGCCTGGATGAGTGCAACTCCAACAACACTCAAGAAGCTCGACATCATCCAGGACAAAGCAGCCCGCTTGATTGACACCCCATCCACCACCTTAAACATTCACTCCCTCCACCACCGACGTACCGTGGCTGCAGTGTGTACCATCTACAAGATGCACTGCAGCAACTCAACAAGGCTTCTTCGACAGCACCTCCCAAACCCGCGACCTCTTCCACCTAGAAAGTCATGGCCAGCAGGCACATAGGAACACCATCACCTCCAGGTTCCCTTCCAAGTCACACACCATCCTGACTTGGAAATATATCGCAGTTCCTTCATAGTCGTTGGGTCAAGTTTCTGGAACTCCCTAACAGCACTGTGGGAGTACCTTCACCACACGGACTGCAGCAGTTCAAGAAGGCGGCTCACCACCACCTTCTCAAGGGCAACTAGGGATGGGCAATAAATGCATGCCTTGCCAGTGACACCCACATCCCAGGAATGAATTTAAAAAAATAGGATGGAATACTAAATACACAACAAACACAAAAGAGCACTCATAAATAAGCTGAGAATTCCATTTTAAAAAGTCACAGCAGAAGCATGAGATGTCAGATTTTGGGAGCCTGTTAAATTGTGCTGCAATTGAGCGTATTTCTGCATTGCATTTAATATTGAAAGTATCTTGGACTGTGAGACAGGACTACATAGTAAGACAAGTGTGAAAAAGCATAGTGTGTGGTGACTGCAGACAAGGCACTCGGTGCTTTTCTTTACACTCATTTTTGTTTATCTCAAGGCAAGTACAGAACTGGTTCAGCCTGTGAGTATATCTCCTCATTTCCTTATCATTTGCAGTGTCCTAAAGATAACTTCTCGCTAATCTCTAAGAGAATGGTGCACTTTTTATGGCATATTCTCTCACACAGTGCAATTATTTTTACACCAACTTGATTTTACGCTTTCATCTTTGCGAGATTTATTTAGCTTTTATTAAAGTAAATGTGCGCCTGTTTACTGCATGCAATTTATTCCATTTAATTAATTTCCTATAATGGGGGGGATCTGCGGTCAGGTGCCCCGGGTATGGAACAGGACTTGTGGGGAGCACTGACCAGGAAACCGTGATCCCACAGCGCCTGCTCTTCACCAACACCTGACCCTAGAATCCCGATATTTAGTGTTTCATAATTCTGGGATCTCCATCACGTGTTTTATATCATTTACTTTAACTTATTTTATCGTGTGGAAAAATTTGTGTTGATTTTTATTTGCTCTTTTTTTCATCTCTGCTTCTACTATCTTTTTATATCTGTCTTCACTCATTTTCTGTCTAAAGCCCGACTCTTCAAAAAGTCTCTTCTCTCTCTGTAACCCGGCCGCGGAGGACAGCACAGACGCTGGCGCAGCAAGCGACGTTACTACAGCAATTTCTGAAGTAGCAGCCAGCCAGAACTATACGCCGCAGTGGGGGTTAACGGACACTTGCCCACTCGCTAGCAGAGAGGAAAGCGCTCTAGATGGTTCTCACGACGAAGCTCAGCCATGTGCTCAGGAACAGGAGACTGCAGGGAGCTGTACTGACCGATCAGCTGATAGCATTGCGAACCCTGTGTATCAGGCTGAGGAAGAGGAACAGGGTTCAGTCAATGCAGAGAGTTGGCAGGAGAATCCATTAGGCGAACAGGTAGACACTGAAGTAATGGAGAGCAGGTGTCGGCAGACAAATCTGTATGTGGAACTAGAGTGTGGCTCTGAATCCTGTGTAGATCAGAAGACATCCTTGGCTCCTATTGTATCCCAGGATGGAGGTATAGAACTGGTTGAAGGGGAAAGTGTGAGTGAGTTAGGACAGATAAGTAATGAATACAGTTTTGAACAATGTGATTCAGTAGCACAACCAGGACATGGGGTAGTAGAGAATGCAGGCAAGATTCATGAGGCCGAAATCCACACAGACGAGGGCCCTGGGGGAAATGATGCAGAAATGGAAGAGTTGAACCTCAGTGAGAGGCATCAGCACAGTGACATCCCCAGAAACTATCAAAATGATGAGACTGCTGGTCATTATTCAAAGGCTGGAATTCCACTTAACCATGAAAATGATGATATTCCAGATAGCCAGGAGAATGAGGACATCCCTGTTATGTGTGGGAATGATGATACTCCTGGTAACCAGGAAATAGAAGGAGTTGTTTGCAAATGTGAAGGGGACCAAATCCTTGCCCTTCAAGATGACACAGTTGGTATTAGCCGTCACGATACAGACAGATCAGGTCAGTCTCAGGATGTGGAGAACCAGTTTGAACCAATTAACGCAAGGAACAATGAAACAGGTAACACAACTAACACAGAAAAGGAAACTAGCCGAACAGATGAAACGCATACTGATATCCCAATTGTGAATCGAGCAGATACATTCCACAGAGAGATTGGTGACGGCAATAAATTTGCCCCTCAAAGCCTGGAGTCGAACCCCTGGAGCAGAGAAAAGCATGAGATATGGCCAGTAAACTGGGAGCCTACTCTTAGCAGCAATGAGTGGGGTTTCTCTAGCCTGCCAGAAGGCCAGACTAATGGATTTGATCCTTGGCCACCATTTCAGGAGGGGCAAGGGGAGATCAGTGACCCAAACAGAGATGGAAAAGCACATCTTTGGAAAGGGTTTAATGAGAATGTCAGTTTTTGTCCTACACCAGATTCTGATGAATTTGGTACTACAGGGGCTGGAAATGTGCTGCGTGGTTCTGGTCAGAATGAGGAAGCACAGTTACAGCAGGACTTACGTGGGGACAATGAAAGCACTAGTGAGGGAGACCGAGCTAAAGATACACATAGCCCCCAAATGCCCTATCCAATCGAGAACTTAAGCAACGCTAGCAACGAGAGTTCATCCAGCCTTAAAGATAATGAAACAAACTTCTCGGATCTATCGGAAGATGAGATTGCTAACCGGAGATACGGACTGTTATACCAGGAGCTAGATGCTGAAAGAGAAGAGGTACCTTGTCAAGTGTTTAGTGTAGAAAAAATTATTAGGTATGACTAAATATCATTGTAAAATAACAGCTATAGCTTCATTATGATTCCTGATTCATCCCTTTCCTTCAACCATCTGTTGTTCTGTTATTCCTCCTAAAGGACATATCATAATAAATAACAAAAATAATACCTGTCATGTGTGTTATCATGTCTGGAGTGATCAGTACTTGATTATAACCCAATATTTCACTTCTTTCTCCGTTGTTTCCAGATGCCCAGTGCTGCTTTTAATGGATTCACACAGGTAAGACATCTTTGGTAAACAACACAGTCCCCCTTCGGAGATGGTCTCATGCACAATCAGCTCAGTTCTGCTGGTACATTTTAATAAATTAGTGCTTCCGACTTGCAGCCCGAGCGACAGATCAGACATTCGGGCATGGAAGAGGTCAGCGCACTTCTTGTGAAGCCCTCCCTTTTGTTCAAGGAGGAAATAGGAAGGGCTGCAAATTGGGCCGGCCTACCTCCTCCTTCCCGATTGTCCAACTTTCACTCCTGTCAAGGGTGGCTCCCCGCACAGGACTCCTGAATTTGCCCTATAACGCGCTGGTTGTATACTTCACAAATTTTTCTTTAAAGTTTCCACAGTCCTAGAGGGGAAATTGGGAGTCCTCTGAGTATGTGTTGGGTGCTATAGAGAATTATGAACTGATTTTAAAGCCATGAGAATTGAAAGGAGGACTCTGTATTACATGTGTTGGCCTTGGCTCAGTGGTAGCACTCCTGCCTGTGTGTCAGAAAGTTGTGGGTTCAAATCCCACTCCAGAAACTTGAGCACATAATCTAGGCTGACACTTCAGTACAGTACTGAAGGAGTGCTGCATGGTTGGAGGTGCTGTATTTCGGATGAGATGTTAAACTGAGGCTTCGTCTGCCCTCACAGGTGGAATTAAAAGATCCCACGGCACTTTTCAAAGAAGAGCAAGGGAGTTCTCTCGGTGTCCTGGCCAACATTTATCCCACAACCAACATCACGTAAAACAAATTATCTGGTTGTTAGCTCATTGCTGTTTATGAAACCTTGCTCTGCGCAAATTGGCTGCAATGTTTCCCTACATTACAACAATGACTACACTTCAAAATGTACTTTATTGGCTGTAAAGCTTTTAGGATGTCCTGAGGTCGTGAAAGTTGCTATATAAATGCCAATTCTTTCTTTCTATAAATTAATTAAAAATATGAGAGAGGAAACAAACTACTTCTCAGGCTATGTTGAACAGGACACTTTTTGAATACATACTGTAACATTAATGGAAGTCAGGATCTCCAATTGCACACTCTTGCCATGGGGCATTGCCCATTTCTAACGGTCTCCTGGGCCACTAGTCTTGCTGAGTCCATGGAGTTTGCCATGGGGCATTACCCATTTCTAACGGTCTCCTGGGTCATCAGTCTTGCTGAGTCCATGGAGTTTGCCATGGGGCATTGCCCATTTCTAACGGTCTCCTGGGCCACTAGTCTTGCTGAGTCCATGGAGTTTGCCATGGGGCATTGCCCATTTCTAACAGTCTCCTGGGTCACCAGTCTTGCTGAGTCCATGGAGTTTGCCATGGGGCATTGCCCATTTCTAACGGTCTCCTGGGCCACTAGTCTTGCTGAGTCCATGGAGTTTGCCATGGGGCATTGCCCATTTCTAAGTCTCCTGGGTCACCAGTCTTGCTGAGTCCATGGAGTTTGCCATGGGGCATTGCCCATTTCTAACAGTCTCCTGGGTCACCAGTCTTGCTGAGTCCATGGAGTTTGCCATGGGGCATTGCCTATTTCTAACAGTCTCCTGGGCCACCAGTCTTGCTGAGTCCATGGAGTTTGCCATGGGGCATTGCCCATTTCTAACGGTCTCCTGGGCCACTAGTCTTGCTGAGTCCATGGAGTTTGCCATGGGGCATTGCCCATTTCTAACAGTCTCCTGGGTCACCAGTCTTGCTGAGTCCATGGAGTTTGCCATGGGGCATTGCCCATTTCTAACAGTCTCCTGGGTCACCAGTCTTGCTGAGTCCATGGAGTTTGCCATGGGGCATTGCCCATTTCTAACGGTCTCCTGGGTCACCAGTCTTGCTGAGTCCATGGAGTTTGCCATGGGGCATTGCCCATTTCTAACAGTCTCCTGGGTCACCAGTCTTGCTGAGTCCATGGAGTTTGCCATGGGGCATTGCCCATTTCTAACGGTCTCCTGGGTCATCAGTCTTGCTGAGTCCATGGTGTTTGCCATGGGGCATTGCCCATTTCTAACGGTCTCCTGGGCCACTAGTCTTGCTGAGTCCATGGAGTTTGCCATGGGGCATTGCCCATTTCTAACGGTCTCCTGGGCCACTAGTCTTGCTGAGTCCATGGTGTTTGCCATGGGGCATTGCCCATTTCTAACGGTCTCCTGGGCCACCAGTCTTGCTGAGTCCATGGAGTTTGCCATGGGGCATTGCCCATTTCTAACGGTCTCCTGGGCCACTAGTCTTGCTGAGTCCATGGAGTTTGCCATGGGGCATTGCCCATTTCTAACGGTCTCCTGGGTCACCAGTCTTGCTGAGTCCATGGAGTTTGCCATGGGGCATTGCCCATTTCTAACGGTCTCCTGGGCCACCAGTCTTGCTGAGTCCATGGAGTTTGCCATGGGGCATTGCCCATTTCTAACGGTCTCCTGGGCCACCAGTCTTGCTGAGTCCATGGAGTTTGCCATGGGGCATTACCCATTTCTAACGGTCTCCTGGGTCATCAGTCTTGCTGAGTCCATGGAGTTTGCCATGGGGCATTGCCCATTTCTAATGGTCTCCTGGGCCACTAGTCTTGCTGAGTCCATGGAGTTTGCCATGGAGCATTACCCATTTCTAACGGTCTCCTGGGTCACCAGTCTTGCTGAGTCCATGGCGTTTGCCATGGGGCATTGCCCATTTCTAACGGTCTCCTGGGTCATCAGTCTTGCTGAGTCCATGGAGTTTGCCATGGGGCATTGCCCATTTCTAATGGTCTCCTGGGCCACTAGTCTTGCTGAGTCCATGGAGTTTGCCATGGGGCATTGCCCATTTCTAACGGTCTCCTGGCCCACTAGTCTTGCTGAGTCCATGGAGTTTGCCATGGGGCATTGCCCATTTCTAACGGTCTCCTGGGCCACTAGTCTTGCTGAGTCCTTGGAGTTTTCCATGGGGCATTGCCCATTTCTAACGGTCTCCTGGGCCACCAGTCTTGCTGAGCCCATGGAGTTTGCCATGGGGCATTGCCCATTTCTAACGGTCTCCTGGGCCACTAGTCTTGCTGAGTCCATGGCGTTTGCCATGGGGCATTGCCCATTTCTAATGGTCTCCTGGGTCATCAGTCTTGCTGAGTCCATGGAGTTTGACATTTTCCTTGCAGAAGGTTGCACAACATTAGCTCAATGGAAAAACAGTCTTCAAAAAAAAACTGGATGCTCAAATATTCATAATGCTTGAGGAGAATGTTGAGAGTCTGTCTGGCCTCAGTCTCAATCAGTTTTGTCCAATACGTGTGGCTAATTAGGAATCCAGATGTGGCTAATTGCATTTTTGATTAATAAAGAAAAAATGAGTAATAGACACAGTCGTTGGACATGTGATCTCAATGTTCATATTCGCACAGCGTATGCATGTGAACGTTAACCTTTTTCTGCGTTTGTTGGTAAAATGGTAAGACAAAAAGCAGAGTGCGTGAGTGTTTTTGATCGTTGTGAGTGCTTTACTTCCTTGATTACTGAATGGTGATAGATGTTCGTTAAGTAAATATACAAGTGAAGTACATTTACCTGTATTGTGTGAGTGTGTGTAAGGCGTTTTCTACTAAAATTAGTGCATATGGCTAAAAGGGTGTCGCTAACCTGTGGCTAATCAATGATTTCTATTGGACAACCCTGGTCTAGGAAGAAATTAACGCATCTTTGAAGAAGAAAGAAGCATACTAGCCTTTTCAGTGACATTGGGCATCCAGGCATGAGCATGGCCTGGACCCTGAACTTTTGCTTTTATATTTCAGTGTTGCCCCCTTACAAAGAGGTCACTGGGGGCTATCTTTAATTCTTTCCAGGCAAGGGCTCCAACAAACTCCCCTCCCACCCGACATGACCCAACCTCCTGGGGAAGGCAGGTGCCCAGGATTTTCCACTTGTGGTGTGAGCACTGCCTGGAATATTTAGATTGGGTGACTTCCCCCTGACCCCACATACTGCAGATGGGGAGGGGGTAGAGTTCCTGAACCTGGCGTAACTGCCGGGACCATTAGCTCATGGGTTTTCGATCCATGTAGCCAATGTGGTACCGATCTAGTAAAATTCCGGGTTCAATCCTTGGACTTTGCAGAGTTGGCCAATCTCATCCAATCTCATCCAGCCAACTGTAGGGGTGCGCCATTTGGGGTAAATTTGCCAAGATCTTGTGCCATTTTCCCTTATACTCAGTACATTTGGGCGGGGGAGAGGAATAATCAGTTAAGGCCCTCAGTCATGAAGCTGGACCAACGTTTGGACAGTGGTGCTCAGATAGGACCAGACTGAATGGCACTAATCTTCATGGTCGGATACTTCGCCCACACCCACCGTCCCATCCCCCTCCATGTGACAGTCATTGTCAAGGCTCAACAACAACAACTTGCTTTTATATACCAACTTTCAAGTAGTAAAACTTCCCAAGGAGCTTCACAGGAGTGTAAGCAGACAAAAAAATGGGCACCGAGCCAAAGAAGAAGATATTAAGACAGGTGACCAAAAGCTTGGTCAAAGATGTAGGACGTTATTTTTGTGAAAGAGTGAAAACAGGCGCTAAATGGGTGCTGTGCTAATAAGACACGTCTGTTTGAAAGTCTGGTTTTAGCACACAATTTTGGTCCTAATTGTTGATTTACATAATTTGAACTTGCCTGGAGGTGCTAAACCAGAGACACCTGCAGGTTTAGCACTCAAGTGCTGATTGGGCAAAATTTTCGTGCAGCAGTATATGTGGGCTCCATGTACCCACTTCCACTGAAGGTGTGGAGTGTGCTGGCTGACACATAGCAGCACGTTGCAGGATGGCTCAGGGACCGAGTGAGAGGGCGCACAGGTTCTCGGACACGGCACTGGAGGTCCTGGTGGAGGAGGTCCAGAGGAGGAGGGATGTCCTGTACCCGCAGGAGGGGAAGGAGTTCACCTCGCCCTCCTGTCCCTCTTCCCCAGTGCAGTTGGTACTGCTCTTCCTGGCCTCATGTCCTCCTCCCTGCAGACCAAGGAGAACCCTAGCAAGGTGCCCATGACCAAGCACTCCCTTTCTCCTGGTGACTCCTATAAGGTGTCCAATAATGTAGAGTAGTACATTACATACTCTTTTTAGGTGAAGTCCTCAGAGAATTTCCAGAATAAATGTTGATAGAGTGTTGTTGAAGTCTTGAAAAACTGTCTCAGTAAGTCTCCTGATGTGTTTCAAAAGTCCTTTTCAAACCTCCAGCAGCAAGTGAACAGTAAAAGGTGATATTGTGGCGGAGACCACATAGTGAATTGTGTTACTGGGGACAGTAACACAATGTACCTTTAAGTAGCACTCAAAATACTCTGCAATGACTTGTTTACTCCCCATCAGCTGGTCGCTGTTAGGAGAGGTCATTAGTTCTATTGCTAACCACCAAAATACCGTGCAGCCACCTTAATGAGCTCTAGCTGGCAATGTAAGTGGCAATCAACCCCTTAACGATCCTCTGGGTGGCCATTCCTAGCGCAAGCTTCAACTCCTTTACCAAGATGTGCGGGTTAGGTTGATTGGCCATGATAAAAAAATTGGCCCTTAGTGTTAGGGGGGATTAAATACGTGGGGTTACGGGGTTACGGGGATAGGGCTTGTGTGGGATGGCTGTCGGTGTAGGGACCGGGTGCTAGGGTTTGGATGATCAGCCATGATCTCGTTGAATGGCGGAGCAGGCTCGAAGGGCCGAATGGCCTACTCCTGCTCCTATCTTCTATGTTTCTATGTTTCTATGTAAGATGTCATCTTGCGCTAAACGTGGGCTGAATTGGCATTTCAGCTTAAGACCCAATCTTGGCCACCTCGGGGGCTCTTTAGTGCCTGAAGTATCCAGGGAAAATCACCCTGTAGGATTTAAGTAGTGTCTTAAAGGAGGAGAGAGAGGCAGAGAGGTTTAGGGAGGGAATTACAGAGCTTCGGCCTAGACGGCTGGAGGCACGGCCGCCGATGGTGGGGTGAAGGAAGTTGGGGAGTGCAAAAGGCCAGAATTGGAGTAATGCAGAGTTCTCGGAGGATTGTAAGGCTGGAGGAGGTTACAGAGATGGGGAGGGGCAAGGTCATGGAGGGATTTGAACATGAAGATGAGAATTTAATATTTGAAGTGTTGGTGGACTGGGAGCCAATGTACATGGTGATGGGTGAACGGGACTTAATGCGAGTTAGGAAATGGGCAGCAGAATTTTTGATTAGCTGAAGTTTATGGAGGGTGGAAGACAGGAGGCCGGCAGGAGAGCAATATAAGAGCATGTTTTACACATTTGGTTGAGCTCCTGACACAGAGCTTTGCCCGTCAGGAATGCATATCAGGGGTTTAGGTACAGAAGTCAGCATGCTATTTTTTCCAACTATAATAGCTGGAGAATTCTGGGTCCTCTGGCCTCTGCATTTGGAATTCCCGATATGTGCGTGAGGTGGTCTGAGCAGCAGGTCAGAGAGGCCAATTCAACAACAACTTGCATTTTTGTAGCCAAAAGCTCGAGCAAAAAAGGTGAGTTTTAAGGAGAGTCATAAAGGAAGGGGAGGGAGGTGGAGAGGTTAAGGGAGGGAGTTCCAGAGCGTGGGGTCCAGGCAGTGAAGGTACGGCCACCAATGGTGTGGTGAAACGGGGTACATGGGACTGGAGTTGGAGGAACATTCAGGGGGATTGTATCATCAAATATATATGCTATATAGTTCAGACATTTGTCCCAGATAGAGGAGGGCTGCTGAAGAAGGTTGAGCTGTAGCTGAGTACGAGGTACTGGCTTTGAGAGAGAAGCAGAAAGAAAAACTGGAATGGTGTGGACTGAATTAATGCTGCAAAGTAGAGTTGTACATTAAATGTAACTTGTTGCAGAACATGTGATTTCCCGCAATCTCAGATTACCTTGTTGAACAGCGTGCTCTCAAAATAGAAACTGTATGGTAGCTCAATGTAGAAAATGATCAGTATATGAAGGACGCAGGATGTACAACCCTGAGAATCCTACCCCAGGAGTGGGAGATCCAATGACTCATGATTGACACAGTCAGAATTGGGTTATTGTCAGTACCCTGTAGGTAGTGTCCCATGGCTGCTTCTCATATCATATAGTAAGAAAACGGTTCCTGGCAGTAAGTGAGCAGGGGTGGGGGACTGGGAATGATCGTGATCAAGAGGAGTGGTGTGGGGGGAGGGGGTGCGCGTGAAGCTCAACCAGTGGCAGCCCAAGGTCTCCTTTGTGGGATCAGGAGGAGCACTGCCTGTCAGCCTTTACTGATGGGTCTGCGACTTTGCAGACCTTAGTCAATCCATAGCTGAAATAGCTTGCACATTGCAATTATGTCATCAGACCACAATGTGCCCCAGTAATTGGGCCCTCACTTATTTCGGGCCAGAAAGTTGCCTGTTAAAATAGCATATGTCGTGAGTGGTTCGGCAATGGCACCCAGAAGCGAATTCAAACCGTCGTCTACCCCATTCCCATGGGGCGGGCTGGGTTAGAATTGAAGTTTTAGTCTCCTTCGTCAGCTCAAATTATAAGAAAGAAAAATGAAAGACTTGCAAAATAGCATAGTGCCTTTCACGACCTCAGGATTCCCAAAGCGCTTTACAGCCAATGTGGTACTTTTGAAGTGTAGTCGCTGTTGTAATGTAGGAAACATAAAACACATTGCAGTATTTCAAAAATAAAGCATCTCACATTTCATCTGCCACTATTATCCCCATAGCAATAAATCGCTAAAATACATTTTAATTACTTCACTTTGGTTCAGCTTTTCAAGTTTTTTTGCATGGTTCTTGTAGTGTATGTAACCTGTACCACCTTAAGAGGATACCTTAAGGTGATGGACTACTTTTTGATGGCTCCTGTACATTACATAAGAACATAAGAACATAAGAAATAGGAGCAGGAGTAGGCCAATCGGCCCCTCGAGCCTACTCCGCCATTCAATAAGATCATGGCTGATCTGATCCTAACCGCCAATCCACTATCACAGAACCATTTCCTGAATCTAACAGAATTAGACACACGAAATAGGAGCAGGATCAGGCTACACGGCCCCTGGACCCGCTCCGCTACCCACAGGGCCATGACCAATCCGAACCTAGACTCATGTCCAAATTCCTGCCCGCTCCCCGTAACCCTTAATTCCCTTTACTTCTAGGAAACTGTCTATTTCTGTTTTAAATTTATGTAATGATGTAGCTTCTACAGCTTTTTGGGGCAGCATATTCCATGGACCTACCACCCTCTGAGTGAAGTAGTTCCTCCTCATCTCAGTTTTGAAAGAGCAACCCCTTATTCTAAGACTATGCCCCCTAGTTCTAGTTTCACCCATCATTGGGAACATCTTCCCTGCATCCACCCGATCCAACCCCTTCACAATCTTATATGTTTCAATAAGATCGCCTCTCATTCTTCTGAACTCCAATGAGTAGAGTCCCAATCTACTCAACCTCTCCTCATATGTCCATCCCCTCATCCCCGGGATTAACCGAGTGAACCTTCTTTGTACTGACTCGAGAGCAAGTATGTCCTTTCTTAAGTATGGACACCAAAACTGTACGCAGTATTCCAGGTGCAGTCTCACCAATACCTTGTACAACTGAAGCAATACCTCCCTATTTTTATATTCTATCCCCCTAGCAATGAAAGCCAACATTCCATTGGCCTTCTTAATCACTTGCTGCACCTGCATACTAACCTTTTGAGTTTCGTGCACCAGGACCCCCAGATCCCTTTGTACTTCAGTAATTTCCAGTTTCTTGCCATTAAGATAATAACTTGCTCTACGATTTTTCCTGCCAAAGTGCATAACCTCACACTTTCCAGTATTGTATTCCATCTGCCAAATCTCTGCCCACTTACTTAGCCTGTCTATGTCCCCTTGAAGGTTTTTTATGTCCTCCTCACTCACTACTTTCCCCCCCATCTTAGTATCATCTGCAAACTTTGATATGTTACACTCAGTCCCCTCCTCCAAATCGTTAATATAGATTGTAAAGAGTTGGGAACCCAGCACTGACCCCTGCGGAACACCACTAGTTACTGATTGCCAGTCTGAGAATGAACCATTTATCCCAACTCTCTGCCTTCTGTTAGATAGCCAATCCTCTATCCATGCCAGAATATTACCCCCAATCCCGTGATTTTTTATCTTAAGCAATAATCTTTTGTGTGGCACCTTGTCAAATGCCTTTTGGAAGTCTAAATACACTACGTCCACTGGTTCCCCTTTATCCACCCTATACGTTACTTCCTCCGGTTGTAGTACCGGTGGTGACCACACCGGTATATAAACCCTGCGGAGCAAAGTGTATCCCAGTTCAGCCCTGACCCTCAATCACTAAAGACCTGTTTACTTACTTCTGTAGTCTGTGTCCTGTTATTCAGTATAACTGCAATTGAAACCACAGAATCAACAGTGGCGACGAGTCTGATCTTACCTTGCGGCAGTTTTGCATCAAAGGAAGCTTCGTCCTCAGGAACGGGCGTCGAAAAAGGGCATCCGCCCTCAACATCCTGCATCGCACGGGAGGCCATCGGAAACCCGGGTTGGTTTGCTGACCACGAAGTCAAGCATCAGTGAGCATCCCTTCTACGACAGCGGCGGGTAAGCCCGATCGAGCGGCACGGGGGGGAAGTCAGCCGAGTTGTCAGTGGGAGAAGGGGAGGGAAAACGATGAAAAGGGCAGAGAACACGACCACAGCCGGTGTCAGGGGCCGGACTGCAATCGGGCAGAGACGCGCAGCAGCCAGAAAAGTGTTTATGTCCACAAGGACCGCGGGAGCGGCGGGGGAACAAGAGCAGCAACGCAGGGGAAAATAAAGGACCGCTGGGAGGCGTGGACGGCAACAGCGCGGGAATCGCCATTTTGAGTCGGCGGGGGAAGAAGACAAGCGCGGGAAAAGCCGCCAAGCGCGGGAAAAGCCGCCATTTTGAAAAATAATAATAAGAATAATATCCAAAGGGGAAGGAGAAACTCAGCAAGGATGCCAAGAATGGGTAACATCACTGCTTTTGATAACGATGTGGAAGATTGGGCTGCTTATGTGGAACGCATCGAAGTTTACTGTACAACGAATGAGGTACCGGAGGATAAGAAAGCACTAACCCTATTAAACTCAATGGGTGCGAAGAAGTACAGGTTATTAAGGAACCTTGTAACACCAGACAAACCGGTAGGGAAGAGTTTTGCGGATATTGTTACTATTCTGCAGGAGCATTTAAACCCCACGCCGCTGCTGATAGCGGAACGATTTAAATTCTACAAAAGAATTCAACTTAAAGAAGAAAGCAACGCTGAATTCCTAACAGAACTGCGCAAGTTATCAAAGTACTGCCAGTTCGGAACAGGACTAGCAGACGCACTGAGAGATAAGTTTGTGTGTGGGCTCCTAAGGGAAGGAACCCAGAAGCGACTGCTAGAGGAAAAGGACCTTACGCTGGACAAAGCTTTCAGCATTGCAGCATCCCACGAGGCAGCAGCACGGGGTGCTGCAGAGATACAGCAAAGGCCATTGGAATTCAGCACCAATGAAATGGTATTGGGCACAGTAAAGTGCTATCATTGTGGAAGGACAATGCATGACCAGAACCAGTGCTGGTTCAAAGATAAAGAATGCAGGCAATGTGGCAAACTTGGTCACATAGCGAGAGTATGCTGGTCCGGAAAGAAGACCAGCAGCAAAAAGTCACCGCAGGAGAAGTACAAAAAAGTACACAAGGTGACAGAGAACAGTTCGGATGAACAGAAGACGGATTCAGACTCCAGCAGTAAGCAACTGGGTTGTCTGAAAATACATAATGTGGGTAACACAGCAGACCACCAAACTATCTGGGTCATGCTTTGGATTGCAGGGGTCCAAGTGAAGATGGAATTGGACACTGGGTCGGCATTAACGGTCATGAATAAGCATGATTACAAAAGGTTATTCTCGCACATTCCCCTGAGGGATACGGAGATTGTATTGAAAACATACACGGGGCAAATAGTATACCCCAAAGGAAAGATAAAAGTAAACGTGGTCTACAATGGTAAAGAAAGTCAGAAAATGGACTTGTATGTGTTACCTGATGGAGGTCCGCCACTACTGGGACGGGAATGGATCCGGAGAATAAATGTGGACTGGCATTCCATATACGCACTGACTGTAGATGCCTGTAAGGAGGACGACGTCAAACCTAAACGACTGTCGAAAATCTTAGACGATGCTAAGGAGGTGTTCCAACAGGGACTTGGAACACTGAAAGGAATTACGGCAACCATCAAGGTTGAAGAACATGCAAACCCAAAATTTTTCAAAGCCAGACTGGTGCCTTATGCGATACGACCTGCTGTGGAAGCAGAGCTGGAAGGGCTAGAACGTTCAGGGGTACTGTCCAAAGTGGACTGGAGCGAATGGGCTACACCCATTGTTCCTGTCATGAAGCGTTCGTTGAGCAACAAGCCGGGGGAACCTGGGAAGGTTCGCATCTGTGGCGATTTCAAGATCACTGTTAATCCGGTTCTTCACACGGTGCAATATCCGCTTCCGCGGATTGAAGATATCTTCGCTTCGCTGTCTGGCGGGAAACACTTCACTAAGATAGACCTGGCGCAGGCGTACCTACAGATGGAAGTTGATGAAGCGTCACGTCAGTATCTCACGATCAACACGCATAAGGGCTTATATCGGTACAATAGACTGGTTTTTGGAGTGGCATCGGCTCCAGCGATTTGGCAAAGGGCCATGGAGCAGGTATTGCAGGGAATTCCAGGCACACAATGCTACCTGGATGACATCCTGATTACAGGAGATAACGATAAGGATCACCTCGCGAATTTGGAGCAGGTGCTCATCAGATTGAAAGAATATGGGCTCAGAGTTAATCGCCAGAAATGCGAGTTCTTTCAAAAGCGAATCTCGTACTGCGGCCACGTCATTGACCGGGAGGGGCTCCATAAGTCACCTGACAAGATCGAAGCTGTGGTAAAAGCTCCTGCACCGGAAAATGTATCCCAGTTGAGGTCGTTCCTCGGGTTGGTTAACTATTACCACAAGTTTCTTCCAAATTTATCCACGGTGTTACACCCGCTAAACACTCTTTTGCAAATGGGAATACCATGGAAGTGGAGCGATGATTGTAAGCGGGCTTTTCAAAAGAGCAAGGCACTGATCACCTCTAAGGAAGTGTTGGCTCACTTTAACCCAACGCTGCCTATTCGCTTAGCTTGTGATGCTTCTCCATATGGTATCGGGGCAGTGCTCTCACATAAGTTTCCAGATGGCTCGGAAAGGCCAGTCGCTTTCGCATCCAGATCATTGACCTCCGCTGAGCGCAACTATGCTCAGATAGATAGGGAGGCTCTCAGCCTCGTGTGGGGAGTTAAGAAATTTAACCATTACCTGCAAGGCCAAAAGTTTACGCTGCTGACAGATCACCAGCCGTTGGTTTCCATTTTCAACCCTAAGAAGGGTGTTCCGGTAATGACGGCGCAGAGGCTTCAGAGATGGTCCCTTTTCCTAGGGGCACATCAATATGATATTGAATTCAAAGGTACAAAGCAACATGGTAATGCTGATGGGCTGTCGCGCTTGCCACTACCTACAGCGGAAGAGGCACCGGCAGTTGCCCCTGTCGAGATATTTCACTCGACCATCATCGAATGCTTACCAGTCACCAGTGCGGGTATTGAGAGAGAGACCCGAAATGACCCGACACTGTCTCGGGTCTACAACTTGACAGTGAAGGGATGGCCAGTACATGGCGAACCACTGTTACCAGCATTCTCAGCCAGACGAGAACAGCTGTCCGTATGTCAAGGAACATTGATGTATGGAACAAGGGTGATTATTCCTCCAAAATTAAGAGAGAGAGTTCTGAAAGAATTGCACGAAGGTCATCTGGGGGGAGTCAAGATGAAAAGCCTTGCTAGGGCTTATGTGTGGTGGCCAGGTATTGACAAACAAATAGAGGATCTGATTAAAAGCTGCTCAGGGTGCCAAAAAGTTCAAAACGCACCTCCAATTGCACCGCTGCATCCGTGGGAATGGCCTTCAGCCCCATGGCAACGTGTGCATATCAACTTTGCAGGTCCATTCATGGATTCCATGTTTTTGGTAGCAGTAGACACACATTCTAAATGGCCAGAAGTGATTAAGATGTCGACCACTACCTCTGAGAAGACGATCGCAGTTCTAAGAACCATATTTGCAAGGAATGGGTTGCCGGAGCAAATATGTTCAGACAACGGACCACAGTTCGTGTCAGAAGAATTCCAGAAATTCATGAAAAAGAATGGGGTGAAACACTATACATCTGCCCCATATCATCCGGCTACAAATGGGTTGGCCGAGAGATTTGTACAAACGTTCAAAAAGGCGATAAAGGCCATGAGTGAAGACCATATTCCACTACAACACAAGGTGGACAATTTCCTGATGGCGTATCGAAACGCCACGCATGCAGTGACAAATCAAAGCCCTGCCATAATGTTCTATAACAGAAGGTTGCGGTCCCGGTTGGATTTGTTAAAACCCAATGTGCGAAGGGAAGTCGAAAACAAGCAATTCCAGCATGTAAATAACAAGGCCACTCGTAGTTTCGAAATAGGACAACCAGTGTTGGCCAGGGACTATAGGGATGATAAATGGCAACCTGGAACAATTCGTGCACGACAAGGACCCTTGATGTACACGGTAGACGTTGGAGAGAACGTAATACGACGTCATGCTGACCAACTTGTGGAATCGAGAACAAGGGTCGACCCCATGTCTACGGCAGAGACACCAGTTGAAGAACTTATTGAGCCTGTAGCATCTACCTCAGACTCGAACGTACCTGATGATGTTCAATCCATAGGAGATCAAGTGGATGAGTCACCCCAGCAACGAGAACCAGAGACCCCTGAAAGGCGTTATCCGGCCCGGATCAGGAGGCCTCCTCAGAGACTGAATCTTTGAACAGTTGTGTGTGAATTGTATATATGTTATCCATGTAATGTTTAATTTGGGGTGTACATTGTTAAGCTAAAAGGGGAGGAATTGTAGTGTATGTAACCTGTACCACCTTAAGAGGATACCTTAAGGTGATGGACTACTTTTTGATGGCTCCTGTACATTGTAGTACCGGTGGTGACCACACCGGTATATAAACCCTGCGGAGCAAAGTGTATCCCAGTTCAGCCCTGACCCTCAATCACTAAAGACCTGTTTACTTACTTCTGTAGTCTGTGTCCTGTTATTCAGTATAACTGCAATTGAAACCACAGACTCAACAGTTCTGTTCCATTCTCTCTCTTCCTTTCTCTCTCTTCCCTTCTCTCTCTTCCATTCTCTCCATTTCTTTCTCTCTGTTCCATTCTCTCATGGTGGAATTTGAAATCACACTCTCTGGATTATAAATCCAGTAACATAATCACTACACTGCACAAATTTTACCAAAAAAATCATAATTGCTTTACTCTTGTATTCAGTGGCCCTGTTTATAAAACCCAAGATGCTGTTGTCCTTTTTTATAGCTTTATCTACCCGTACTCACATTTTCAGAGTATAATGTATTTGAACCCCTATGTCTCTCTGTTCATCCACATCATTCAATGCCTTTCCATTGATTTTATACTCCCATTCCTTGTCTTTCTTCCCAAAATGTATTATTTTTGTGTTGTCAGCAAAATTTGAGATTGTGCTCTCTATTCCCAAGTCCAGGTCATCTATATATACCAAGTGGGCCCAGCACTGCACCCTAGGGTACACCACTTCCAATGCTTCTCCAATCCGAGTAACGCCCAGTACACTATGTTTTGGTTCTCTGCCTGTCAACCAACTTTCTATCCATATTCCACTTTTCCTCTTATACCGTATACTTGAATTTTCTAACAACCTCTTGTGCAACACCTTATTGGACATCTTCTGAAATTTCATGCACAAATCTACTGCATCCCTTTAGCTATCCGTTTATTCAAAAAACACTTTTTAATTTGTCATTTTTTTTAACTGTTTTGCTCAGTTAGAAAAGAAGAAAGAACATTTCAAATCCTCAGGATGTCCCAAATTGCTTTACAGCCAATGAAGTGTAGTCATTGTTGTTATATAGATAAACACTGCAGCCAACTTGCACACGGTAAGGTCCCACAAAAAGCAACAAGATGAATGACCAATTGACCTGTTTTGCTGGTGTTTGGTGAGGGATGAATGTTGGATATGTTGTCAGAAGAACTCCCTGCTCCTCTATGAATAGTGCCACAGGACCTTTTACATTCACCTTGAGCAGACAGGTGGGGGCCATGGGGTCAACATCTCATCTGCAAAACAGCACCTGTAACAATGCAGCCCTCCCTCAGTATTGTATTGAAGTATCGCCTTAGATTACATGTTTAAATCTTGGAGTTTGGCTTGAACCCACAGCCTTGTGACTCAGAGGTGAGAATGCTACCAAATCTGACGCTTAATAGCGTTTCATCTTTTTGGAGGCCAGCTGTCTCTGACTAAGGATTCCTGCAGATCGTACAGTGCTGGAGCTTGTGCAGATGAATATTAATGGACGTCTGACAGATGAAAGTGTCTTTACCCTTCCAGCTGTGCTCCTTACCCTGTATTACACAATTTGATTAATCCTTGAGAGCTATTACATAGATTAGTTTAACAGAATCACGACTGTGTCAGGCCTGGTGAGATTTTTTTCCCCCTGTATTCCTTTCTTCTTCTGACTCACACTTTTCCTTTTGATGTCTCCTCTTTTTTAAAGCTGGATGCTGGTATCACTGAGGGAACCAGGGAGCTGTCCAACCAAAGCGTGTTTGATACAGTGGTGAGTCACATTTCCTCTGGAGCTTTCTCATTCCATAATCTCACTATAGGCAATCTCGTCT
This sequence comes from Somniosus microcephalus, assembly GCF_052327205.1. Classification (NCBI taxonomy): domain Eukaryota; kingdom Metazoa; phylum Chordata; class Chondrichthyes; order Squaliformes; family Somniosidae; genus Somniosus; species Somniosus microcephalus. The sequence continues at coordinate 204,335,983 of NC_140993.1, read as the reverse complement.
TCAAACCTTTTGTTCTGCAGGCTGCATAGTGTGCCTTAAAGAGCTAGAGCGTGATAATGTTTGTAATATTAGTTTTTAGCAGGTCATTTTTTTAAATTTGTTTATGGGATATGGGATTTGCTGGCAAGGCCAGCATTTATTGCCCATCCCTAATTGCCCTTGAGAAAGTGGTGGTGAGCCACCTTCTTGAACTGCTGCAGTCCCACAGTGCTGTTAGGTAGGGAGTTCCAGGATTTTGACCCAGCAACGATGAAGAACTGGCGATATACTTCTAAATCAGGATGGTGTGTGACTTGGAGGGGAAGTTGGAGGTGGTGGTGTTCCCATGCGCCTGCTGCCCTTGTCCTTCTAGGTGGTAGAGGTCGTGGGTTTGGGAGGTGCTGCCGAAGAAGCTTTGGCGAGTTGCTGCAGTGCATCTTGTAGATGGTACACACTGCAGTCACGGTACGCTGGTGGTGGAGGGAGTGAATGTTTAAGGTGATGGATGGGGTGCCAATCAAGTGGGCTGCTTTGCCCTGGATGATGTCGAGCTTCTTGAGTTTTGTTGGAGCTGCACTCATCCAGGGAAGTAAAGAGTATTCCATCACACTGGATCATGTGAAACTTGTAAACTTGAAATAAAAACAGAAATTGCTGGAAATATTCAGTAGGTCAGGCAGCATCTGTGGAGAGAGAAACAGAGTTAACGTTTCAAGTCGATGACACTTCGTTAGAACTGGAAAATGTTACAGATGTAACAGGTTTTAACTACAGAAGTAGGGAAAGGGGGAGGGGAGGAAAAAACTAAAGGGAAGATCTGTGATAGGGTGGAAGGCAGGAGAGATTAAATGACAAAAGGGATGATGGTGCAAGGCAAAAGGGTGGTAATTGGACAAGTAAGGAAACAAAAGATGGTTCTAGAGTAAGCGTAAATGGGAATAGCAGAATCATTAGCAACAGCTGCTGTCTGAAAAAATAGGGGCAGTGATTATGATCTGAAATTGTTGAACTCAATATTGAGTCTGGAAGGCTGTAAAGTGCCTAATTGAAAGATGAGGTGCTGTTCCTCAAGCTTACGTTGAGCTTCAATGGGACAGTGTAGGAGGCCAAGGACAGAGATGTCAGAGTGGGAGTGGGGTGGAGAATTAAAATGATGGGTAACTGAAAGGAGTGTTTGCAGCCCTGGATGGTGGGAAGGGAGGAGGTCAAAGGGCAGGTGTTGCATCTTCTGCGCTTGCACGGGAAGGTCCCGTGGGAAGGGGCTGTTTTTTGGGGTAATTGAAGAATGTACCAGGGTGTCGCAGAGGGAATGGTTACTTCCAGGTGAAACAGAAATTTTCTTGTACTTCTTTCAGTTTAATATACTGTATTCGCTGCTCACGATGTGGTCTCTCTACACTGGGGAGACCAAACACAGATTGGGTGATCGCTTTGCTGAACAGTTCCGTTCAGTCCGCTAGCGTGACCCCGAGCTTTCGGTTGCCTGTCATTTTAATACTCCACCCCCACTGTTCCGCAGACAGCACCGGGTTAATAGTCACTTTAAAATCCCCGCAAATTCGAACAGATCCATCCTTTTTCAGGACAGGAACAATGGGTGTGGCCCATTTGCTCACGCTCACAGGCTCCAGGACTCCATTCTCGACTAAGGCCTCCAAGTTAGCCTCAACTTTTGACCTAATTGCATAGGGTACAGGTCGGGTTTTGTGAAACTTCGGCTTGCTGTCAGGTTTAATGTCCAGTCTCACGCTGATCTTTTTCATGCTCCCAAGTTCCCCATTGAAGAGTTCTGCATGTTTGTTTAACACTGCAGTCAGACCTGACTCCCCTTTTGACATCATGCGGACTGCAGGCCAATCCAGCGTGATTTTCTCCAGCCACGCACATCCCAGTAGCGATGGGTAATTTCCCTTTACCACATATAGTGGCAGTTTTGCAGTCTGTCCGTTCAATTTAACTGTCATCTCAATGGCGCCTCTCATGGCCACAGGTTCGCCGGTATACATCTTTAGCACAATGTTTGTTGGCTGAAGGGTAAGATGCTTTAGCATTTTGTTGTAGACAGTGTCTGAAACAAGGGACACAGCCGCGCCTGTGTCCACCTCCATCCGCACTGATTGTCCCTCCACCAGTGGTGACACCCAGTAGCCATTTGAACCACCTGCAACCGTCAGTATGTGCACCTCTTCCTCCTCAGAGGTGTTGCTCCCCTCTGTTTTGCTTGTTCCATCATACTGCACTGAATGAACACTCTTTTTCCTCTCTTGTCCAAATACAGACATTTTGCTTCCATGCTTCCCAGCTCTGTCTGTTCTTTTTTTACCTCTACAGGCACGTTCAATGTGACCCTTTTTGCCACAATTTCGGCATTCCAGCTCCGTACACCAGCAGTCATTAGCGTGATGGCCCGTTTTCCCACAACGGTAACATGTGCCGTTCCGCGCACCTTTAGGCTCAGATGACACCTTGTGAACTCTCCCTGTTGAACTCAATTGGTGAGCCTCCTTTTCCGCCATCTCCATGGAGACACTAACTTCAATGGCCTTTTCAAGAGTAAGGTTGTCCTCAGTAAGAAGGCACTTCTGTGTGGCTGCACTTTGCAGACCACACACAAGTCTGTCTCTAATGGTGTCATTCAGCACCTCCTTGAACTCGCAGTGTTCCGACAACCTTTTTAAAGCAGCAATAAACATCGTCACTGATACCCCCTCCTCTTGATTTTGTTTGTGAAATCTAAATCTTTCAGCAATAACCAGAGGTTTTGGTGAAAAATGTGCTCCAAGAATTTCCACTAGTCGCTTATATGTTTTAGTTCCTGGCTTATCTGGCTGCACAAGGCTGCGAAGTAAATTGAATGTCTTCGGCCCCATTACACTCAAAAAGGTAGGCATGACGTTTTCGTTTGCCATCGCATTCGCCAAGACGAAATAGTCAAAATGTTCCGTATAAGCGCTCCATTGCTCCACATTTTCATCAAAATCACCAATGTTTCCTAATATAGTAGCCATCTGACGTTTCAAATTTAAATTTCTGTTTACTCACTGCACCCGTAACGTACGCAGATTTATCCGCTCCTCGTCGCCACTTTGTTGTGTCGGTACCTTTTTGCCTAGACACAATTAGAACTCAGAACTCAGAGATTCAAACATGAAGTGCTTTATTTGAAGGGAAAGGAAAGTTCTGGAGAGTTCCGAACAAAGAGAGCTAAACTTAACCAAGAGAACACCCAACCATTTATCTCCTGTGACAGCGCCACCACAGGTGGGAGGAGAACACACAATACATAACATTCTTAACCGCCTGCTGCACCTGCATGCTTACCTTCAGCGACTGGTGCACAAGAACACCCAGGTCTCTTTGCACTTCCCCTTCTCCCAATCTATTGCCATTCAAATAATAATCTGCCTTCCTGTTTTTGCCACCAAAGTGGATAACCTCACATTTATCCACATTATAGTGCATTTGCCATGTTTCTGCCCAATCACCCAACCTGTCCAAATCGTGTTGGAGTTTCACGACATCTTCCTCACAGCATACCCTCCCACCCAGCTTTGTGTCGTCTGCAAATTTGGAGATACTACATCCAATTCTCTCATCCAGGTCATTAATACATATTGTGAACAGCTGGGGTCCTAGGACCGATCCTTGCGGTACCCCACTAGTCACTGCCTGCCACTCGGAAAACAACCCATTTATTCCAACTCTTTGCTTTCTATCTGCCAACCAGTTCTCTATCCAAGTCAATACCTTGCCCCCAATCCCATGTGCCTTAATTTTGCATGCTAATCTCTTATGCAGGACCTTATCGAAAGCCTTCTGAAAGTCCAAATACACCACATCCACTGGTTCCCCCTTATCTATTTTACCAGTTACATCCTCAAAAAATTCCAGTAGATTAGTCAAGCACGATTTACCTTTTGTAAATCCATGTTGACTTTGTCCGATCCTGTCACTGCTTTCCAAGTGCTCTGCTATTACATCTTTTATAATGGACTCTAGCATTTTCCCCACTACTGATGTCAGGCTTACCGGTCTATAATTCCCCGGTTTTTGTCTACCAGCTTTTTTGAATAGTGGGGTAACATTAGCTACCCTCCAATCCATGGGTACTGTTCCAGAGTCTATTGAGTTCTGGAAGATGACCAGCAATGCATCTACTATCTCCAGGGCCACTTCCTTAAGTACCCTAGGATGTAGATTATCAGGCCCTGGGGATTTATCGGCCTTCAATCTCATCAATTTCCCCAACACCATTTCCCTACAAATACTGATTTTTATCAGTTCCTCCCTCTCATTAGACCCTACGTTCCCCGACATCTCTGGGAGGTTATTTGTGTCCTCCTTTTTGAAGACAGAACCAAAGTATGAATTTAGTTGGTCTGCCATTTCTTTGTTCCCCATTATAAATTCCCCTGATTCTGACTGCAAGTGACCTACGCTTGACTTCACCAATCTTTTTCTCTTCACATACCTATAAAAGCTTTTACAGTCAGTTTTTATGTTCCCTGCAAGCTTACTCTCATACACTATTTTCCCCTTCTTAATTAATCACTTTGTCCTCCTTTGTTGAATCCTAAACTGCTCCCAATCCTCAGGTTTACTGCTTTTTCTGGCCAATTTATATGTCCTCTCCTTGGATCTTATGCTATCCCTAATTTCCCTTGTTAGCCACGGTTGAGTCACCTTTTTTGTTTTATTTTTATGCCAAACAGGGATGAACAAACTCTGTAGTTCATGCATGCGATCTTTGAATGTTTGCCATTGCCTATCCACCATCAACCCTTTGAGCGACATTCCCCAATCAATCCTACCCAACTCGCGCCTCATACCATCATAGTTTCCTTTATTTAAATTCAGGACCCTAGTCTCTGAGTCAACTACTTCATTCTCCATCTTAATGAAGAATTCTATCATATTATGATCGCTCCGACCCAAGGGGCCTCACACAACAAGATTGCTAATTAATCCTTTCTCATTACATAATACCCAGTCTAAGATGGCCTGATCTCTAGTTGGTTCCTTGACATATTGGTCCAGGAAACCATCCCGTATACACTCCAGGAATTCCTCCTCCACAGTATTGTTCCTAATTTGGTTAGCCCAATCTATATGTAGATTAAAGTCACCCATGATAACTGCCGTGCCCTTATTGCACGCTTCTCTAATTTCCCTTTTAATGCCATCCCCAACCTCCGCATTACTGTTTGGAGGTCTATATACCACTCCCACTAACGTTTTTTGCCCCTTGGTATTTCTCAGTTCTATCCATACAGATTCCACATCATCAGAGCTAATATCCTTCCTTACAATTGTGTTAATCCCCTCTTTAACCAGCAATGCTACCCCACTTCCTTTTCCTTTTTGCCTATATTTCCTGAATATTGAATACCCCTGGATGTTGAGTTCCCAGCCTTGGCCACCCTGGAGCCATGTTTCCGTAATCCCAATCATATCATATTCGTTTACCTCTATTTGCGCAGCTAATTCATCCACCTTATTACGAATGCTCCTTGCATTAAGACACAAAGCCTTCAGGCTTGTTTTTTTAATGCTCTTAGACCTTTTAGAATTATTATTTACTGTGGCCATGTTTGATTTAAATCCTTGATTTCTCTGACTGCCACCTTTGTTTTTCTCCTTCCTGTCTTTTGCTTCTATCCTTGTTTCCCTTTCCTTTGTCTCCCTGCTCAGGTTCCCAACCCCCTGCCATTTTAGTTTAAACCCTCCCCCAGAGCACTAGCAAACACTCCCCCTAGGACATCAGTCCCGGTCCTGCCCAGGTGTAAACCGTCCAGTTTGTACTGGTCCCACCTCCCCCAGAACCGGTTCCAATGTCCCAGGAATTTGAATTCCTCCCCCTTGCACCATTCCTCTAGCCACGTATTCATCTGAAATATCCTTCTATTTCTACTCTGACTAGCATGTGGCACTGGTAGCAATCCTGAGATTACTACCTTTGAGGTCCTATTTTTTAATTTACCTCCTAACTCCCTATATTCAGCTTTTAGGACCTCATCCCGTTTTTTACCTATATCGTTGGTACCTATATGCACCACGACAACTGGCTGTTCACCCTCCCCTTCCAAAATGTTCTGCAGCCGCTCTGAGACATCCTTGACCCTTGCACCAGGGAGGCAACACACCATCCTGGAGTCTTGTTTGCGGCCGCAGAAACACCTATCTATTCCCCTTACAATAGAATCCCCTATTACTATAGCTCTACCCCTCTTTTTCCTCCCGTCCTGTGCAGCAGAACCACCCCTGGTGCCAGGAAGTTGGCTGCTGCTGCCTTCCCTTGATAAGTCATCCCCCTCAACAGTATCCAAAGTGGTATATTTGTTTGAGAGGGGAATGATCACAGGGGACTCCTACACTACTTGCCTGCGCCTACTACTCTGCCTGGTGGTCACCCATTCCCTTTCTGCCTGTGCAACCTTTACCTGCGGTGTGACCAACTGATTAAACGTGATATCCACGACTTCCCCAGCCTTGCGAATGCTCCAGTATGTATCCATTTGCAGCTCCAGTGCCACAATGCGGTCTGCCAGTAGCTGCAGCTGGATACACTTCCTGCACACATGGTCGTCAGGGACACAGGAAGTGTCCCTGATTTCCCACATAGCGCAGGAGGAGCATACCACGGGGCCGAGCTCTCCTGCCATGGTTTACCCTTTAATTAATTCAAATTAAATTAATTCAAATCAATACCACCAATTACACTATAATTAAATGATCTATTCAAGGGCCCTTTTTTACCAACAGTCCCCGCTACACCACAGAGAGCTTATAGAAACTATAAACCACAGAGTTTAAGATTGTAAAAAAGGAGAAAGAGAGAAATACTCACCAACCAATCACTTACCTGCTTTCTGGTGACATCACACTTCGATTACTTTTTACTTTTCTCTCTCCCGCTCTGAGATTGGTAAGCCTATCTGGTCTGCCGCCGCTTTTATCCTCGCTCCGCCGCCTCACCCAGGTCCGCCACCGCTGTGGGGCCTACCTGGTCCGCCGCCACTTTTATCCTCGCTCCGCCGCCGCCTCACCCAGGTCCGCCGCCGCTGTGGGGCCTACCTGGTCTGCCGTCGCTTTTATCCTCGCTCCGTCGCTGCCACCTCACCCAGGTCCGCCGCCGCAGATCATAATCACTGCCCCCGCTTTTTCGGACAGCAGCTGTTGTTAATGATTCTGCCATTCCCATTTACAATTAATCTAGACCCATCTTTTGTTTGTTTACTTTTCCCATTACCATCTCCTTTTGCCTTGCACCATCACACCTTTTGTCATTTATCTCTCCTGCCCTTTTGTTCTTTTCTCTCATTCCCCCTTTCCCTACTTCTGTACTTGCTTAAAACCTGTTACATCTGTAACTTTTTCCAGTTCAGACGAAGGGTCATCGACCTGAAACGTTAAATCTGTTTCTCGCTCCACAGATGCTGCCTGACCTACTGAATATTTACAGCATTTTCTGTTTTTATTTCAGATTTCCAGCATTCGCAGTTTTTTGTTATAGTAAACTTGATTTGGGTATGGTGGTGTAGTGATTATGTTACTGGACTAGCAATCCAGTGGGCCTGGACTAATAATCCAGAGAATTTGGGCAGGATTTTCATTGGGCCGTGGAGGCAGGATTGGAGGTGTGCGGGTGGTTAAAATTGCAAAAACTGGCGGGCGGGCCTGACCCTGCCTCCATCCCGCCTCCACGCAATTTTCAAAAATTTGTGTCTGATGGTCCCGTATCGGGATAGGCCGTTAAGGCCCTTAATAAGCACTAAATTGCCTCTATAATGCCATTTTGAATGGCCATTGCGATTTTAACCCTTTTCCCACGTGAATCACGCCTATTCTGAAGCACGATGGTGAAACCTGGCGGGAGCACAATTGGATTGCTGACTATCAGCTGCAGGTCAACCATTAAAGAGGAGATTTGATCAGCCATCATTTGCAGGTGGCAGGACTTTGTAGTCTCAGGTCTGGGGGAACTTTTAGAAGGCATAACCACAGCTGTGGACATTTCAGAATCACAGAATCACAGAAAACCCACAATGCAGATAGAGGCCACTTCGGCCCATCGAGCCTGCACCGACACATATCCCACCCGATCCCCGTAACCCCCACACCAACACACATCCCACCCTATCCCCGTAACCCCACGTATTTAATCCCCCTAACACTAAGGGTCAATTTATCATAGCCAATCAACCTAACCCGCACATCTTTGGACTGTGGGAGGAAACCGGAGCACCCGGAGGAAACCCACGCAAACACGGGGAGAATGTGCAAACTCCACACAGACAGTCACCCGAGGCCGGATTCGAACCCGGGTCCCTGGCGCTGTGAGGCAACAGTGCTAACCACTATGCCACCGTGCTGCCTGACACCCATCTCCAGTGTGACCTCCTGGGAAACCCCTCTCGCCACCTTCACTGAGTGCTTCCTCAACTGAGGCATCTACCAGAAACATGGGAGCCATTTATTCCCTTCCCTTCTGGATATTAGATGAGGCCCAACAACAGCAGCAACAACAACAACAGCAGCCCCAACAGCAGCAGCAACAACAGGCGCGCCAAGCTGCTGCTCACCCACCTGAAGATGCACAGGCCAGAAGGGGCCAGTGCATGGAAGCCGGTCAACGCAGGAGATACCCCCCAAACAGGGTCTACAGACACAGGGTCAGTTATCTCAACATGTCTGAGCAGCAGTGCCAAATGCAGCTCTGACTTTCGCGAGAGGTAGTTGTTGTGTCTGTGTATAATAAGACACAGACTGCAGGAGAACGGTACAACAGGTGTTTACTCAACGTGGCTCACACGGCAACTGATCTGTACAGATTACTACTCAGTGCTATATACAGGTGTGGTCACTGCCGGTACTGCAGTATACATGAGCTGTAAAAGATAGTTCCCCCCTTAAAGGTATATACATTACAGTAGTGGGTGACATCTGCGCAATGCTGCAACAAGACCTGCAGGCCAGAGGACCAGGTGGACAGCCCTTACCAGTGGCCATCAAAGTCACCACCGCACTCAACTTTTTTGCCTCAGGCTCATTCCAGGGATCAGCAGCAGACATCAGCGGCATCTCCCAGGCGGCCGCACACACTTGCATCATGCAGGTAACCGATGCCCTCTTTGCCCTCGCGCACAATCACATCCATTTCACCAAGGATCGCGCAAGTGTCACGGCGCGTATGGTTGGATTAGCTCATCTGGTAGGCTTTCCAAGGGTGCAGGGTGTCGTTGACTGCACACATGTGGCCCTTAAGGCACCCCATCGCAATCCAGGTATTTTTGTCAATCGCAAGGGCTTCCACTCCCTTAACATTCAGCTGGTGTGTGACCACAAGAAGGAAATTTTGCATGTTTGTGCCAAATAGCCTGGCAGTTGCCATGACTCCTTCATACTGCAGCAGTCTAGTCTGCCTCCGCTATTCAGTCCGCCAGACCAACTTAACGGATGGCTACTTGGAGACAAGGGCTATCCCCTGAGGACGTGGCTAATGACGCCATTGAGGAGACCATCCAACGAAGCTGAGGAGAGCTACAACTCCAGCCACATGTCCACCAGAGCCATAATTGAGCAAACCGTCGGTTTGCTGAAGATGCGCTTCAGATGCCTGGATAGATCAGGTGGAGCCCTGCAGTACTCAGCAGCCAGGGTCTCCAGAATCGTCGTGGTTTGCTGTGCACTTCACAACATGGCACAGCATCGTGGCTTGCAGATTCCTGAGGACCAAGTGGCTCGTCACATATCCTCCTCAGATGAGGAGGAGGAGGAGGAGGAGCAGGAGAGCGAAAACAAACATCCTGCAGAGGCCCATCAACCAGCGGCAGCAGTATGCGAGAACATAGCTGCCCGGGATGCAAGGAACGCACTCATCTTGGCCAGATTTGCTTAGCCTAGCCACTCAAGCACTTTTGCCTCACATCATCTTACCTGAGCATCGACAATGGCCACGAAACAGCTGATTCCTGGCAATTTGACCACCACACTGACAATTGCAAGTAATCCTAAGCCCTCAATGTGGAAGTTCCATTTGCGAAATGACACACGCCACAACTACAGCAGTAGCCATCAGATTTTTTATGTACATGATTCATATGATGGCTTTTACACATAAAACATCCAATTTCACCCAAGTGACTACCCTTGTGACTATTTGTGCAGTATCTTTCTCTTACGCGTGCTCCTACATGGTGCTTCCCCTGTGGCTTCAGCAGATGTGGAGGCCCCTTGCTCAGTTTCTTGCTGCTCCTGTCTCGACACCTTTGGCAGGCGCCCTCTGGGATGGCAAACCTGTGAGGGCTCGTCAACAGTCTGCTGCTCCTGCGGCTGTGCAGGGGTTGAGACGCCGATCTCAGTTGGGTGTGGACTCTGGTGGGGCTCTGACCGAGGGCTCTGCAGTGGCATGGAAGTGTGAGTGCTTGGAGAGGAGTCCCCACTTCCTTGATGTCTGCCACCAACTTCACTCTCATGGGTCAGGTCCCCTTCAGCGCTTGCAAGTGGCTTGAGAGCACCTTGCTGCACATCAGGGGGGTCATGGGAACCCGTATCTGCACTGGCAGTCCTACTCAGAGGGACTGCCATGAAGGTCTGGTTTCTCTGTTCAATAGCTGACCATCGCTCCTCCAGAGATGTCAATCTATTCTGAACACTCACCATGTTTTCAACACTCTGGTGACTTAGCACCTCCATGGAGGTTGCCATCCTTTATCCTTTCCATGTTGATGCGTTCATGTGCCAATGACTCCACAAAGGCTCTGCTCATGTTAGTGAGGGACTCCTCCATTCGCTCCACACTCGCAGCGACCCTGGAGACAAAACCTGCCAGAGACTCCTGCATCTGTTCCTGGAGTGCCATCACCGCTGATACTGTGGATGGACCCAGAGGCAGAGGGTCGATATGCAGCTGAGCCGAGCTGGCAGAGTCCTGCACCCTCCGACTAGGACTCTCCACTGCTGTCCCTATCTCCACAGTCTGCTGATGCTCACTTGTGAGCTGTGATACACCAGGTGACAGCACTACTCTATGTCCCGAAGGTCCCACCGAGGTGTGAGTGTCTGCGCTGGTGCTGGGTGCGCTGAATTCTGTTGACGCTGTGCCCTCAGTGGTTGCAGCTTCCTCTGATGAGTCTAGAGGCTCAGCCTGTTCCTCCTGGCTAGGGGGGACGGGTGCTTGCGATGGTCCTGTGGGGGAGTAAAGGAAAGAGTCAGAGATGTGATGCCAAGGTTACATGCACATTGCATATTGCAGATGATCATTAGTCCATCTGTTAGAGCTTCCGAAACATTATCAGCGACTCATGCAATGTCAATGAGAGAGATGGAAAACTATTCTGTCACCAGCTTGCTGTGATGCACCCATCTGTCCGTCCCCCACTTGCATATCGTCCTCCACTCCCACGATCTCCAGGGCCGTCTTCTCCCAGGGGGTGAGCTGGGCTACTGATGGTGGCCCTCCTCCTGTCCTCGCTCGTTCTCTTTTATTGTGAGCTCTCTTTTCCTGCAATGAGGGAGACAAGTGGAGGTTGAGTGAGAATGAAGGAGTGAGTGTAGAGAATCTATAGCATAGATGCTTAGAAGGAGACAAAGATGGAGTGATGTGGCAAGACCAAGGGCCCTCCCTGTGTGTTGTCAGTTGTTTTCATAGCATCAGAGTGATAGGGAGTGTGAGGGCTGCATAGTCGAATAGTTAGGTGAATGTAAGCATAGAGAGAGAGGGAATGGGTAAGGGTGCATGGATGTCAGTGTCAAGTGGGATGTGGAGGAAGTGATTGCTAAAGCTGAGTGCTGGTGAGGAAAGGCAATGGGGATCAGATTGAGAGTGATTGGAAATTCATACTCACTTTTCCAATGCGCTGAAGGTCATGAAACCTCTTCCTGCACTGTATCCAGATTCTGCGGGTAGCCAATAATGGAGTTGACCTCCTCTGCCACTTGCAGCCACACAGCCTTTGTCTGCTGGGGAGGCATCTTCCTCCCTGATGAAGGGAAGAGCTCCTCCTTGTGAGCTCTTCCTCCCTCCACTAAAGCCTGCAGGGCAACGTCGTCGAAACGGGGTGCAGACTTCGGTCTTCCTCTGGTCATTCAGCTTCTAGCTCAGTGTATCAGCAAAAGCCAAAAGGTTGGCAGTCTGCAGAAGAAGCAAGGCTTCTTGCAGAACTTAAATGCAGCAGCAATGATGACATCATCGGAGGCGACTTTCAGACTGGAGAAACTCATTTGCCATGGGTTCCCACACGCTGGAACTCAATTGGGCATTTTAGTTAAAATAGCATCAATCTCCCACATCGAATTAGATTCGTGTGGATAACACGAAATGTGGATTACACGACACCAACCCGCACCTGAATGAAAATCCAGTCCTTTGAGTTCAAATCCCACCATAGCAGTTTGAGAATTTGAATTCATATTTTTTTAAACTGGAAATAAAAAGCTGATATCAGTAAAAGTGACCATGAAGCCACTGGATTGTTGTAAAAACTGGTTCACTAATGTCCTTTAGGGAAGGAAACCTGCCATTCTTAACCAGTCTGGTCTACATTTGACTCCAGACCTACACCAACATGGCTGACTCTTAACTGCCCTCTGAAGTAGTTTAGTGAGCCACTAAGTTGTATCAAACCACTTCAAAAAGGCGGCTCATCACTGGCAATTAGGATGGGCAAGAAATGCTGCCCATGCCAGCAATGCCCACATCCCGAGAATGAATTAAAAATCATCTTCATAAATAAAATTATTTTAGAGATTGATGGTTTACATTTTCATTTTTTGATTATGAAGTTTGTGGAGTGGGAATAGCTGGCTTGTTCTGAATGAATATGAAGAGCATAATGAGGTCTTTAATCTTCAGCAGTACTTGCTGAAGACTTGGACTGCATCTTCTACTCCTCAATAGCCAGTATCCTCAGTATGCTCTCCATTACAATTGTTTCAACACTGACCGGTGGGATAAATGATTTAAAGCTTTATAATGTGCTGGTGACATTGAATTGAGTACATAACTTTATAATTAGAGCCAGGCCATTTAGGAATGAAATCAAGAAGCACTTTTTCACACAAAGGTTGGTGGAAATGTGCAACTCTCTCCCCTAAAAGGCTGTGGATGCTGGGACAATTGTAATTTGCAAGACAGAGATGGAAAGATTTTTGTCAGGTAAGGGCATCAAGGGATATGGAGCAAAGGCAGAGTTAAGGTACAGATCAGCTATGATCTAATTGAATGGCGGAACAGGTTTGAGGTGTTGAATGGCCTACTCCTGTTCTGATGAAACAGTGCAGTAATCACAGTGAGCGACTGAGTGAGTGAGTGGTTATTAACAGGTGAAAGTGCAGCAAGTGATGAACTTTTCAGACTTGTATTATAATCATCATGTTATACTGAATGTCAGATAACTGGTTGTAAAAATGGCGTATGCTATATTTTCCAGTTTATCTTGTGCTTCACACAAGATCTGTCTGCTCCCAGAAATGAGTAATTCAGTTCCTAGTGAAAGTCAGTCAATCATCTTCAGCTGGAAACTCTACATGTATGGTCACTTTCCCCCTTGCATAAAATGCGTAGATGCAAAACTAAACTGGCATATATTTTGGTATTTTTGAGTGTGATGACAAAAATCAGATTAATGTTATGCAAAATGGCACCAAAATGTGCGCAGGTAGGTTTCCGGAGTAGGGTTTAACATACACACATGTAACAATAACAAATTGTGCTGCTAAACATCTTCAAAGATCGCCAAAGGGGCAAAGACCTCGAATAAGAAACAACCTGCAAAAAACAAAAATGAAAAATTCAGCTCTCATAACCAAAGTTGAAGGTCACTTTTATATGCACTCCAAATAAAAATACAAATGCCTCCCCACTGTAATCACTGAGGGCCTTTAAATGCACGCCTGTGATCCAGGAGTAAGTGCAGGCATGTGCCCACCATTCTGCCTACCCCGCTAGAGTTTCCATCCCATGTCAAAGGGTGCATGCGTGGGGTTAAAGGGCCTCCCAGGCCTCGGAGTTTCCTCAACCCTGACCTGGGATCTGCTTGGTGGCTGGTTTCACAAATGAAAGCCGCATACCAACCTCCCAGGCAGCAGAATTGAGCCAAACTGTAACCAAGGTGATCTTCCCCAGTTTCTGTATGGTACTGTGGGCACATCATGGGTGCCCATAGTGAGCAAGGGAGCCAGAAAATTGGGTGAAGGCAAGCTGCTCTGGGAGGTGTCAGTGCCACTGGCCCATAACTTGAACACTTTTGTCTCATCCCCATACGATAGGGCTGGTTAAACTGTACACCCACTTTAGGATATTAAAGGTGAGCATACACTCCCTTTACCCTTTTATGGCTGGCACACGCTTGCCTCAGTCACCTACCCAACAGAACGTCACCACCCCCCCCCCCCCCGCCCGCTGCAGAAGAGGAAATGTTTTTGATGAGTTTGCAGCTACAGAACTGGCAGTGATGGCAGAGGCATCAAAATCAGGAGCACAAGAAGTGTGCGAGGTAAGGTCAGCCTTCTCAGTAAAGTTCTTAGTTAACACTGAAGTTTTGTGAGAGTGAGTCTCCAAGGTGCCAAGGTAGAGGACAAATTGGGGCAAGTGCAGAAGGTCTTGGAGAAGGAATGGGGCTGGCCTGAAGTCATGGTTTATGTCGGAATTAATGACATAGAGTAGAATAGGATACAGGTTCTGCAGAAAAACAGTTTCGCAAATTAAGAGGTAGCGTCAGTAGCGGGACCTCAAAAGTCTAATCTCAAGATGACTACCAGTGCACCATGCTAGCCAATATATACTAGCCTGATAAGGGAGGTAAATGCATGTTATAGACAGTGTAGGAGGCAAGGGTCCAAATTGCTGGGTCATTGGATGTAGCTCTGGGGCAGGAGTGAGATGTACCAATGGACAGTCTGCAGCTGAAGAGAGCTGGGATCAGCCTGCTCCTGGGTAGGTTGACTACAGCTTTGGGGGTGGGTTCAAACTAATATGGCAGGGGAAGGGAAAGCAAGGGAGTAGAGTCGTCAGTTTGGAAGGGTAAGTAAGCTCTAGGTATGTAGGAAATAAGGAGGTAGAGAAGTTCATAGAGGTTAAACAGGACAAGATGGTGAACTGTGACTTCGCACAGTACAGTAATAGTAATTCACCAGTGTTGACACTGAAGTAAAACCAAGGGAAAACAAACAAATTGGCTCGGAACCGATGGAATCCTTGTTAGTTTTGAAAGTGACCAACAAACCCAGCTGGTGCTGTGGACACTCAAATTTTAGAAAGAGAATCTTTCCTTTGATTTTATTTTGGTGTTGAGAATGCCAGCCTTCTGATTAAGTGTATTTGAGTCAGATTCCTCAGCATTTCTGTTATCTTTCTTACTGAATCTGCATTTCGAAGCTGTTTAGTTTCATATTCATGTCACCGGACATGGGATACTTGGTACAGGTACTCTACTATGTCTATGGCTGTTTTACTCTAAGTTGATCTGTGCATAGGACTGATAAAGCAGGGACACTGGCTTATGGTGACTGAATAATTCAAAATCCATTTTCATTGTATGGGATTCCGGGATTTGTAGGCATTGGATTTCCGTAAAAACCATAAATGAGTGGCCCTTGCTGGTAAGCTGCAGCAGAATGCGTCAAATTAGTTTATTAAATGGGATTTTTGTTTCCTTTTCATGCTGTGTCGAGTTTTTTTCTTGTGTGTACTCATAGCACTAACACAGTTGCCTTCCCCTACTCTCAAAAGATCAATGCAGAATCCACTCTTGCCGAGGAGCCCAGAGCCCCAGAAGCAGACACTGAACCATCCCAGGATGCTCTCTCTGCTGTGCCCAGTGTGGCTGCGGAGGAGGTTGTGGTGAGTCCCACTGTTTGACTGCAGACTGATTTCACTAACAGTAAGTGCTTCATTCATCCCATCACCACAGCCACCTCCTTTGTTATTGCTCGACAGTAGAGATGGTTTTTCTGTTCAGTGTTACATGTGTGCATTTCCCTCCACCCTGCTCATGGTGTTGCCTATGAAGTTTCTCCCCACCACACATCCCCAAACCATCTGTTTTCCATCTTCATTTAAACTGAGTTAAGCCTGAGTATTCATTCTCTGACTGCAATGGTAAATATGACCCTGTCTTTGAAATGACTCCAGAAATGAATGCCCAGACTACAGCAATGGGCCTGTTATTATAGACAGGACTTGTGTACAGTACAACCAAACTATGTGTTGCACAATAGTCAACTGTTTATTTGTCTGCACTGTTCTCTGACCCAATGCTAAGCAATGTATATGTGGCGTGTGTGCGTGTGTATGCGTGCACATGTATGTATACATGTGTGTGTCTACATCTGTGTGTGCACGTGCATGTGTGTACGTGTGTGTGTGTCTGTGAGTACTTATAACACCTTTAGCACTCTGGGCAGGCTTAAATCTGCAAATAACCGTAACCAAAAGATTGAGTGATCTGAAGGACAGCTTGCCCCTGTGTCTAGGGTATGTTTGTGTTCAGGAGGTTTTTATTCTGGCATTTGTTTAGGGTCAGATTCTGGGGGATCGGCAAGCGTGAGTGGGCACCCTGCATTTACACTATTGAATATGGTTCCCCTATCCCATTGGCACGATCATAAACCCACCCAAAAAACTGGGTTTGCAATTCTGCCGGTGGGATAAGACAGCCTGATTCAGTAGTGTTAGTGCAGGAGCTGGCTCACAATCGCCAGTCTAAACAAGCGGCATATAAAATCAGCTAAAGACAAGTGCACCAGTGTCCCATGGAAAAAGAGGAACAATGGAACGTAGCCTGTGAATCGCTTTCCCTCTGATTTTCTTTCCTAGCTTCCTAGTGAAGAAAGGACTGGCTTCCACAACAGACTTTCTCACAGTGACATGCCTGAGATTAGAAGCACAGAAATCTGGAGTGTCACAGGTACAAGGCCATATCCCACTGTGCCATGGCACCACAGGCAGGTGCTCCAGCACTCCCACAGGTATAGGGCCATATCCCACTGCCTCATGGTACTGAAGGCTGCTGCTCCAAGGCATTATGGTTTTGTCCTGGCACAAAATCATGGGCTGTATGTCCACGGTTTCCAAAGATGCACTCCCTACAATTGCACTCCATACCAGATTGGGAAGTCCCCTCAGTATTAAAGTGTTTTTCATCTGTGACCCTGTAGGTATGTTAATAAGAAGTGCAGGGTAGCGATAGGGGTAATGATAACCAAAGTGTGACAGGAAGGGACGGAGTGTACAAGCATAAGAGTGCACCAGCAAATAGGGTCAGAGTAGGGAAAATGGGAAAAAGACAAAATTAAAGGCTCTTTATCTGAATGCACGCAGCATTCGTAACAAGATAGATGAATTGACAGCACAAATAGAAATAAATGGGTATTATCTGATAGCCATTACAGAGTCATGGCTGCAAGGTGACCAAGGCTGGGAACTGAATATTCAGGGGTATTTGACATTTGGGAAGGAAAGACAGAAAGGAAAAGGAGCTGGGGTAGCTCTGTTAATAAAGGACGAGATCAGTGCAGTAGTGAGAAATGATCTTGGCTTGGAAGATCAAGATGTAGAATCAGTTTGGGCGGAGATAAGAAATAATAAAGGAAAGAAGTCATTAGTGGGAGTAGTCTACAGGCCCCCTAACAGTAGCTACGCTGTGGGACAGAGTATAAATCAAGAAATAATGGTGGCTTGTAAGAAAGGTACTGCAATAACCGTGGGCGATTTTAATCTTCATATTGATTGGACAAATCAAATTGGCAAGGGTAGCCTTGAGGATGCGTTCATAGAGTGTATTCAGGACAATTTCTTAGAACTATATGTTGTGGAACCAACCAGGGATCAGGCTATTTTAGATCTGGTAATGTGTAATGAGACAGGATTAATTAATGATCTCATAGTAAAGGATCCTCTAGGGAAGAGTGATCATAACATGATAGAATTTCACATTCAGTTTGAGGTTGAGAATCTTGGGTCTGAAACTAGTGTCTTTAAACTTAAATAAAGGCAGTTTCAAAGATATGAAGACAGAGTTGGCTAAACTGGACTGGGAAAATAGATTAAAAGATAAGACAGTAGATAAGCAGTGGCAGACTTTTAAGGAGATATTTCATAACTCTCAACAAAGATATATTCCAGTAAGAAACAAAGACTCTAGGAGAAGGATGAACCATCCGTGGCTTACTAAGGAAGTTAAGGAGGGTATCAAATTGAAAGAAAAGGCATACAATGTTGCAAAGATTAGTGGTAGGCCAGAAGATTGGGAAAGTTTTAGAAACTTGCAAAGGATGACTTAAAAAAATAATAAAGAGGGAAAAAATAGATTATGAGAGTAAACTTGCAAGAAATATAAAAACAGGCAGTAAGAGCTTATACAAGTATATGAAAAGGAAGAGAGTAGCTAAAGTAAACGTTGGTCCCTTAGAGGATGAGACTGGGGAATTAATAATGGGAAACAAGGAAATGGCAGAGACTTTGAACAAATATTTTGTAACTGTCTTCACGGTAGAAGATACTAAAAGCATCCCAATAATAGTGGAAAATGAAGGGGCAGAAGGGAGGGAGGAACTTAAAACAATCACTATCACTAAAGAAAAAGTACTAGGTGAACTAATGGGACTAAAGGCTGACAAGTCCCCTGGACTTGATGGCCTGCATCGAGGGTCTTAAAAGAAATGGCTGCAGACATAGTGGATGCATTGGTTGTAATCTTCCAAAATTCCCTAGGCTCTGGAAAGGTCCCAGTGGATTGGAAAAACACAAATGTAACGCCCATATTCAAGAAAGGAGGGAGACAGAAAGCAGGAAACAAAAAAACAGTTAGCCTAATGTCTGTCATTGGGAAAATGCTGGAATCCATTATTAAGGAAGTAGTAGCAGGATATTTAGAAAATCATAATACAATCAAGCAGAGTCAACATGGTTTTATGAAAGGGAAATCGTGTTTGACAAATTTATTAGAGTTCTTTGAGAATGTAGCGAGCAGGGTGGCTAAAGGGGAACCAGTAGATGTAGTATATTTGGATTTCCAAAAGGCATTCGATAAGGTGCCACATAAAAGGTTACTGCACAAGATAACATAGAAACATAGAAGATAGGAGCAGGAGTAGGCCATTCGGCCCCTCGAGCCTGCTCCGCCATTCAATGAGATCATGGCTGATCATCCAAACTCAGTACCCTGTCCCTGCCTCCTCTCCATATCCCTTGATCCCTTTTAGCCTTAAGAAATATATCTAACTCCTTCTTGAATATATTTAATGAATTGGCCTCAACTGTCTTCTGTGGTAGAGAATTCCACAGGTTCACCACTATCTGGGTGAAGAAATTCCTCCTCATCTCTAAATGGCTTACCCCTTATCCTTAGACTGTGACCCCTGGTCCTGGACTCCCCCGCCATCGGGAACATCCTTCCTGCATCTAGTCTGTCTAGTCCTGTTAGAATTTTATAAGTTTCAATGAGATCCCCTCTCATTCTTCTAAACTCCAGAGAGTATAAGTCCAATCGACACAATCTCTCCTCATACGTCATTCCTGCCATCCCAGGTATCAGTCTGGTGAATCTTCGCTGCACTCCCTCCATGGCAAGAACACCCTTCCTCAAATAGGGCGACCAAAACTGCACACCATATTCATGGTGTGGTCTCACCAAAGCCCTGTACAACTGCAGCAAGACATCCTTGTTCCTGTACTCGAACCCTCTCGCTACGAAGGCCAACATACCATTTGCCTTCTTAACCGCCTGCTGCACCTGCATGCTTACCTTCAGCGCTCATGGTGTTGGGGGTAATATATTAGCATGGATAGAGGATTGGCTAACTAACAGAAAACACAGAGTCAGGCTAAATGGATCATTTTCAGGTAGGCAAACTGTAACTAGTGGGGTGCCACAGGGATCAGTGCTGGGGCCTCAACTGTTTACAGTCTATATTAATGACTTAGATGAAAGGACCAAGTGTACTGTAGCCAAATTTGCTGACGATACAAAGATAGGTGGAAAAGCAAGTTGTGAACAGGACACAAAGGGGTCGATTTCAACTCAGCCGTGAGGCGGGCTTTGAGGCGTGTGGGGGGTTAAAATCGCAAACTGGGGGTCGGGACCCCCCCCGCCTGGTTCCCGACCCCGAGCCATTTTAACCCAGGCGTTTCTGATGGTCCTGAATCAGTCCCGCCTCCAACAGGCAGGACTGGTCTTTAGGGCCCTTAATCAGCAATAATTGGCCTTTATAATCCCATTTTAACAGGCCCTTGCATTTTTAACCCTTTTCCCACGTAAAAGACACCTGGTGCGGATCACACCTGTGAAACCTGGCGTGAGCACTATTGGCTTGCTGACTATTGGCTGCAGGTCAACCATTAAAGAGGAGATTTGATCAGTCATCATTTGCAGGTGGCAGGACTTTGTTGTTTCAGGCCTGGGGCAACTTTTACCAGGCTTAACCACACCTGTGGAAGGTTGGAGCCTCACACACATCTCCAGTGTGACCTCCTGGGAAACCCCGCTCGCAACCTTCACTCAGCGCTTCCTCAATGGAGGCATATACCAGAAGCATGGGAGCCATTTATTTCCTTCCCTTCTGGGCATTAGATGAGCTCGAACACCAGCCGCGGCATCAGCAGAACCAGGAACAACAGCAGCAGCAACAGGAGCACCAGGCTGCTGCTCACCCACCTGAAGCTGCACAGGCCAGAAGGGGCCAGCACTTGGAAGTGGCTTGAGAGCACCTTGCTGCACATCAGGGGGCCATGGGGACACGTATCTGCACTGGCAGTCCTACTCAGAAGGACTTCCATGAAGGTCTGGTTTCTCTGTTCAATAGATGCCCATCGCGCCTCGAGATGGTATTCTATTATGAACACTCAACATGTTTTCCTTACCCTGGCGACTTATCTCCTCCATGGAGGTTGCCATCCTGATGAAGGGAAGAGCACCTCCTTGTGAGCTCTTGCTCCCTCCACTAAAGCCTGCAGGGCAACGTCATCAAAACGGGGTGCAGACCTCGGTCTTTCTCTTGCCATTCTGCTTCCAGCTCAGTGTATCAGCAAATGCCGAAAGGTTGGCAGCCTGCAGAAGAAGCAAGGCTTGTTGCAGACCCTAAATGCAGCAGCAATAATGACGTCATATTATGTGACTTTCTGACTGGAACTACTCATTTGCCAAGGGTTCCCACACATTGGAAATCAATTGGCCAATTGAGTTAAAATTGCATCAATCTCACACACCTATTTAGATTCGTGTGGGAAACACCAAATTCGGGGAACCCGACAATTCCCTGCACCGGAGTTAAAATCAAGCCCAAAGAGTTTGCAAAGTGAGTTGGCAAAATTTGGCAGATGGAGTATAATGTGGGAAAAAGTGAGGTTATCCACTTTGGTAGGAAGAATAGAAAAGCAAAATATCATTTAAATAGAGAGAGACTACAGAATGCTGCAGTACAGAGGGATCTGGGGGTCCTTGTACATGAAACACAAAAAATTAGCATGCAGGTTCAGCAAGTAATTAGGAAGGCAAATGGAATGTTGGCCTTTATTGAAAGGGGGATGGAGTATAAAAGTAGGGAAATCTTGCTACACCTGTACAGGGCGTTGGTGAGACCACACCTAGAGTACTGTGTATAGTTTTGGTCTCCTTATTTAAGGAGGGATATACTTGTATTGGAGGCAGTTCAGAGAAGGTTCACTAGGTTGATTCTTGGGATGAAGGGGTTGTCTTATGAGGAAAGGTTGAGTAGGTTGGGCCTATACTTATTGGAGTTTAGAAGAATGAGAGGTGATCTTATTGAAACATAGAAGATTCTGAGGGGGCTTGACAGGGTAGATGCTGAGAGGATGTTTTCCCTCATGGGGGAATCTAGAACTAGGGGGCATAGTTTCAGAATAAGGGGTCACCCATTTAAGACGGAGACGAGAATGAATTTCTGCACTCAGAGGGTCATGAATCTTTGGAATTCTCTACCCCAGAGAGCTGTGGAGGCGGAGTCAGTGAATATATTCATGGCTGAGATAGACAGATGTTTGAACTACAGGGGAGTCAAGAGTTATGGGGAACAGACAGAAAGGTGGAGTTGAGGCCAAGATCAGATCAGCCATGATCTTATTGAATGGTGGAGCGGGCTCGAGGTGCCGAATGGCCTATTCCTGCTCCTATTTCATATGTTCTTATGTGCTCATTGCTTGAATCCTATCAGAGAAACCATCCTTGTTTTAACTGTCCCTCTGATCATTTCAAAACACATCATGTTCTCATATTTTACGCTACTAGATTTAAAATATGATACTGGAGATACATTCAGATGAAGTAAATCCCCTGTTTTATTCCCCATAAAGGAGATTAAGGAGCCTGAGGTGCAGGAGCCAGCTGTAAGTGCTGAGACTGAGAGCACTGAGGTATGTAAATGGTGCCTCAATGGCTGGGCGAAACAGTAGGTCATCTGCTCATTACAGTTAAATATCTGTCATCAAATCTCACCCCTATAATTAGTCCTCCATAAATGGAACGGTTTCATGTGCATCAGAGGTGCTTACGCATATTATGAAAAAGGACTGTGATATTCCTGCCATGCAAATAATCGTGTGTAGTTGATAGCCAACCTTTACTGTGTGGTAATGCTGAACTAGTACTGATGGTAATTCAGGGCTTGAGAAAAGAAGCAAGTAATGAGTACATTGGAGCTCTTCTCAAGGCCTATGGTTTGCAATGACTGAATAAAGTCAAACTCTGATTTTATTGCATGCTGAGATTTTTTTTAACTGGTGTTTTGCAGATTAAATTGAATGATTCTATCAGTTTTTTTCCCTGTGAAAATGTAAAAACCACTGGCTGTGCATATATAAGGAGTCATTTAATGAATTTGTGTGCCTTCCCTTTTCTAACCTGAGTCCGTGTCCACTAGTTCAAGACTTTTGGCGATCTGTGATAGCATGACAAAGGAATGAATATTGGATAGCAGAGCGCCCACTTGGCAGCTGTTTCATAAGAAATTAAGGATAGTATTAGATCCAAAGAGGAGTCATATAAAATTGCCAGAAAAAGTAGCAAGCCTGAGGATTGGGAGCAGTTTAGAGTTCAGCAAAAAAGGACCGAGAGATTGATTAAGAG
This sequence comes from Somniosus microcephalus, assembly GCF_052327205.1. Lineage (NCBI taxonomy): Eukaryota > Metazoa > Chordata > Chondrichthyes > Squaliformes > Somniosidae > Somniosus > Somniosus microcephalus. Next base: position 204,312,923 of record NC_140993.1, on the reverse strand, counting down.
GGGAAAAATAGAGTATGAGAGTCAACTTGCAAGGAACATAAAAGTGGATTACAAAAGCTTCTACAAGTGTGTAAAAAGAAAAAAATTAGTGAAAGTAAATGTAGGTCCCTTACAGTCAGAAACGGGAGAATTTATAATGGGAAACAAGGAAATGGATTTATGAAAGGGAAATTGTGTTTGACAAACCTACTGGAGTTTTTTGAGGATGTAACTGGTAGAATAGATAAGGGAGAACCAGTGGATGTGGTGTATTTGGATTGCCAGAAGGCCTTTGATAAAAGTTCCACATAAGAGGTTAGTGTGCAAAATTAAAGCACATGGGATTGGGGGTAATATACTGGCATGGATTGAAAATTGCAGGAAACAGAGTAGGAATAAATGGGTCTTTTTCGGGGTGGCAGGCGGTGACTAGTGGGGTACCGCAGGGATCAGTGCTTAGGCCCCAGCTATTCAAAATATATATCAATGATTTGGATGAGGGAACCAAATGTAATATTTCCAAGTTTGCTGACGACACGAAACTAGGAGGGATTGTGAGTTGTGAGGAGGATGCAAAGAGGCTTCAAGGCGATTTAGACAAGTTGAGTGAGTGGGCAAATACATGGCAGATGCAGTATAACGTGGATAAATGTGAAGTTATCCACTTCGGTAGGAAAAACAGAAAGGCAGAGTATTATTTAAATGGTGATAGATTGGGAAATGTTGATGTACAGAGCGACCTGGGTGTCCTTGTACACCAGTCACTGAAAGCAAACATGCAGGTGCAGCAAGCAGTTAGGAAGGCAAATGGAATGTTGGCCTTCATTGCAAGAGGATTTGAGTACAGGAGCAAGGATACAGGGCCTTGGTGAGACCACACCTGGAGTACTGTGTGCCGTTTTGGTCTCCTTACCTAAGAAAGGATATATTTGCCATAGAGGGAGTGAAGCGAAGGTTCACCAGACTGATTCCTGGGATGGCAGGACTGTCGTATGAGGAGAGATTGGGTCGACTAGGCCTGTATTCACTAGAGTTTAGAAGAATGAGGGGGGATCTCATTGAAATGTATAAAATTCTGACAGGGCTAGACAGACTGGATGCAGGGAGGATGTTTTCCCTGGCTGGGGGGTCTAGAACAAGGGTTCACAGTCTCAGGATACGGTGTAGGACATTTAGGACTTCTTCATTCAGAGAGTGGTGAGCCTGTGGAATTCTCTACCACAGAAGGCTGTGGAGGCCAAGTCACTGAATACATTTAAGAAGGAGATAGATAGATTTAGAGTCATAGAGTCATAGAGTCATAGAGTTTTACAGCACAGAAAGAGGCCCTTCGGCCCATCGTGTCTGCGCCGCCCATCCATCCCTGTCCAGTCTAATCCCATTTTCCAGCATTTGGTCCATAGCCTTGTATGCTATGGCATTTCAAGTGCTCATCCAAATGCTTCTTGAATGTTGTGAGGGTTCCTGCCTCCACCACCCTTTCAGGCATTGAGTTCCACATTCCAACCACCCTCTGGGTGAAAAAGTTCCTCCTCAAATCCCCTCTAAATCTCCTGCCCCTTACCCTGAATCTATGCCCCCTTGTTATTGACCCCCCCACTAAGGGGAAAAGTTCCTCTTTATCTACCCTATCTATGCCCCTCATTATTTTGTACACCTCAATCAGGTCCCCCCTCAGCCTTCTCTGCTCCAAGGAAAACAACTCCAGCCTGTCCAGCCTCTCTTCATAGCTGAGGCGCTCCATCCCAGGTAACATCCTGGTGAATCTTCTCTGCACCCTCTCCAAAGCAATCACATCCTTCCTATAGTGAGGCGACCAGAACTGCACACAGTACTCCAGCTGTGGCCTCACCAGCGTTTTGTACAGCTCCATCATAACCTCCCTGCTCTTATATTCTATGCCTCGGCTAATGAAGGCAAGTATCCCATATGCCTTTTTAACCACCTTATCTACCTGCTCCGCTGCCTTCAGGGATCTATGTACATGTACACCAAGGTCCCTCTGACCCTCTGTACTTCCTAGGGTCCTACCACTCATTGTGTATTCCCTTGCCTTATTTGTCCGTCCAAAATGCATCACCTCGCACTTTTCAGGGTTAAATTCCATTTGCCACTTTTCCGCCCATCTGACCAACCCGTTTATATCGTCCTGTAGCCGGAGGCTTTCCTCCTCGCAATTTACCACCCCACCAATTTTCGTGTCATCTGCGAACTTACTGATCATACCATTTACATTCTCATCCAAATCATTTATGTAGATCACAAACAACAAGGGACCCAGCACCGATCCCTGAGGTACCCCACTGGACACAGGCTTCCAGTCACAAAAGCAACCTTCGACCATCACCCTCTGCCTCCTGCCACTCAGCCAGTTTAGGATCCAACGCGCCAAGGCACCCTGGATCCCATGGGCTCTTACCTTCTTGACCAGTCTCCTATTTCTAGACACAAAAGGCATCAAGGGGTATGGGGAGAGAGCGGGAATATGGTATTGAGATAGAGGATCAGCCATGATCATATTGAATGGCGGAACAGGCTCGAAGGGCCAAATGGCCTACTCCTGCTCCTATTTTTCTATGGTTCTATGTTTCTATAATCTGCACAAGCTGAATAGCCTCCTTCTGTGCTGTAAGATATAATTACGGGCAAGGATAGCCATTCGGCCCATCTTAATTCACCTATCCAAAGAGATCCGAATGTCCCCCCCTATTACACCCAATTGATTCTATGATTTTTACCTCCAATACTGTATCTGGAAATTTATTCCAGACATCGATCACTCTGTGTAAAGAAGAATTTCCCGATATCAGCCCTAACATTACTTTTTACTAGTTGGAACCCGTGTCCCTTAATCCTGCTTTCACACTTCAATTTGAAGTAATATTCCAGGTTAACTTTTTCTATATCCGTAACAATGTTATATGCCTTTATCAGATCACCTCTCGGATGCCTCCTTTCATGGCTTTCCTCATAACACAAACCCCTGACACTGGAGATCGGCCTTGTGCCTCTTCTCTGCACTGCCTCCAGTGTTTCAATATCTCTTTTGTTTCATGGTGACCAGAAGTAGATGCAGCATTCAAGGTGCATTCTGATCAGAGTCCTGTACAGTTTGATTATTACCTCTTCTGACTTCTATTCTACTGTTCTGGCTATTTAAATGCAGACTTAAAATCTCAAATCTCAGTATGAAATTAAAGTTCTAGAATGATGCTAGCACAACAGATGAGCAATCTGTTTCTTCCTGCTCCAATTGGGGAGGATTTTTTTTACATTCATTCTTGGGATATGGGTGTCGAGGATTTTGACCCAGTGACGATGAAGGAACGGCAATATATGTCCAAGTTGGATGGTGTGTGACTTGGAGGGGAACTTGGGAATGATGGCACTCCCATGCACCTGCTGCTGCTGTCGCGGGTTTGGGATGTGCTGCCAAAGAAGTCTTGGTGAGTTGCTGCAGTGCCTCCTGTAGATGGTACAAGCTACAGCCACGGTACACCGGTGGTGGAGGGAGTGAATGTTTAAGCTATGGATGAAGGTGGAAGAGGCACAGTTATTCCTTAAGATGATTATTGCGCATTTGATGTACATTTCACTCAGTTAGAAACTTCCTTTAATCCACAATCCAGTGAGTGTTAAGCCCTATAGAAACATAGAAGATAGAAACATAGAAACATAGAAGATAGGAGCAGGAGTAGGCCATTCGGCCCCTCGAGCCTGCTCCGCCATTCAATGAGATCATGGCTGATCATCCAAATTCAGTACCCTGTCCCTGCCTTCTCCCCATATCCCTTGATCCCTTTAACCTTAAGAAATATATCCAACTCCTTCTTGAATATATTTAATGAACTGGCCTCCACTGCCCTCTCTGGGTGAAGAAATTCCTCCTCATCTCAGTCCTAAATGGCTTACCCCTTATCCTTAGACTATGACCCCTGGTTCTGGACTCCCCGACCATCGGGAACATCCTTCCAGCATCTAGTCTGTCTAGTCCTGTTAGAATTTTATAAGTTTCGATGAGATCCCCTCTCGATCTTCTAAATTCCAGTGAGTATAAGCCCAATCGACACAATCTCTCCTCATACGTCATTCCTGCCATCCCAGGTATCAGCCTGGTGAATCTTCGCTGCACTCCTTCCATGGTAAGAACATCCTTCCTCAGATAAGGCGACCAAAACTGCACACAATACTCAAGGTGCGGTCTCACCAAGGCCCTGTACAACAAGACATCCTTGTTCCTGTACTCGAACCTTCTTGCTACGAAGGCCAACATACCATTTGCCTTCTTAACTGCCTGCTTACCTTCAGCGACTGGTACACAATAACACCCAGGTCTCTTGGCACTTCCCCTTCTCCCAATCTATTGCCATTCAAATAATAATCTGCCTTCCTGTTTTTGCCACCAAAGTGGATAACCTCACATTTATCCACATTATAGTGCATTTGCCATGTTTCTGCCCAATCACCCAACCTGTCCAAATCGTACTGGAGTTTCACGACATCCTCCTCACAGCATACCCTTCAACCCAGCTTTGTGTTGTCTGCAAATTTGGAGATATTACATCCAATTCCCTCGTCCAGATCATTAATATATATTGTGAACAGCTGGGGTCCTAGGACCGATCCCCGTGGTACCCCACTAGTCACTGCCTGCCACTCGGAAAATGACCCATTTATTCCAACTCTTTGCTTTCTATCTGCCAACCAGTTCTCTATCCAAGTCAATACCTTGCCCCCAATCCCATGTGCCTTAATTTTGCACGCTAATCTCTTATGCGGGACCTTATCGAAAACCTTCTGAAAGTCCAAATACATCACATCCACTGGTTCTCCCTTATCTATTTTACCAGTTACACCCTCAAAAAATTCCAGTAGATTAGTCAAGTACGATTTACCTTTTGTAAATCCATGTTGACTTTGTCCGATCCTGTCACTGCTTTCCAAGTGCTCTGCTATTACATCTTTTATAATGGACTCTAGCATTTTCCCCACTACTTGTCAGGCTTACCGGTCTATAATTCCCCGCTTTTTCTCTACCACCTTTTTTGAATAGATAGGAGCAGGAATAGGCCATTCGGCCCCTCGAGCCTGCTCCGCCATTCAATGAGATCATGGCTGATCATCCAAACTCTGTACCCTGTCCCTGCCTTCTCCCCATATCCCTTGATCCCTTTGCAATGGACATGTATAACCTTTGCAATGGACATGTATAACCACCAACTCAAGGTATTATGAAGGACAGCTTGTCACTGCCTCATTCTTTGAGCGTCCTATTTTGAAATCACCTTTGTGATCATTTCAAATCATGTATTACTTTACACTGCTATAGTTTGCAAAAGCAAGCTATATTGGAGGGTTATGATCAAATAAATAGTGATCTATAATTCTACTAGTCAATGAGATGATAACGAGAAAGTGCAGATTTAGGGTAATCACAAAGAATTAAAGGGGAAGTTAGTAAAAATTCCTTTACACAGAGGGTGGTTTGAAAGTCAGAGAAGTGTGAAAATAATAGGGTAATAATAGTGGGGGATTTCAACTTCCCCAATATAAATTGGGATAGTCAGAGTGTGAAAGGCTTAGAGGGTGCAGAATTCTTAAAGTGCATCCAGGAGAGCTTTTTGAGCCAACATGTAGAAAGTCCTACAAGAGAGGGGGCGGTACTGGACCTAATTCTGGGGAATGTAGCCGGGCAAGTGGTGGAAGTATCAGTAGGAGAGCATTTTGGCGACAGTGACCATAATTCGGTGAAATTTAAGGTGGTCATGGAAAAAGACAAAGACGGCCCGGAAATAAGGGTTCTAAATTGGGGGAAGGCCGATTTTAATATGATAAGGCAGGATCTGGCCAAAGTGGACTGGGAGCAGCTACTTATAGGAAAATCCACATCAAAACAGTGGGAGACTTTCAGAAGGGAAATAGAGAGAGTACAGAGCCAACATGTTCCTGTAAAGGTCAAGGGTGGGACCAACAAGCAAAGGGAACCTTGGATGACAAGGGAGATACAAAAATGCATTAGAAATAAAAGGGGGGCTTTTGGCAGTTACAAAAGACTAAAGACGGAAGAAGCCCTAGAGGAGTATAAAAAGTGCAGGGGCATACTTAAAAAAGAAATTAGGAGGGCGAGGAGGGGCCATGAAATAACACTGGCGAGCAAAATAAAGGAAAATCCTAAGATGTTTTATAAGTATATTAAGGGCAAGAGGATAACCAGGGAAAGGGTAGGGCCCATTAGGGACCAAAGTGGCAATCTGTGTGTAGAGCCAGATGATGTAGGCGGGGTTTTAAATGAATTTTTTGCATCTGTGTTCACTATGGAGAAAGACGATGCAGACATAGAAATCGGGCAAGGGGACTGTGACATACTTGAACATATTAGCATCGCGAGGGAGGAGGTGCTAGCGGTTTTAGCAGGCCAAAAAGTGGATAAATCCCCAGGCCCGGACGAGATGTATCCCAGGCTGCTGTGGGAGGCAAAGGAGGAGATTGCAGGGGCTCTGACACAAATTTTCAGAACCTCTCTGGCCACAGGGGATGTACCAGAGGACTGGAGAACAGCTAATGTAGTACCATTATACAAGACGGGTAGCAGGGATAAACCAGGGAATTACAGGCCAGTGAGCCTAACATCTGTGGTAGGGAAATTATTGGAAAAAATTCTGAGGGACAAAATTAGTCTCCACTTGGAGAGGCAAGGATTAATCGGGGATAGTCAGCATGGCTTTGTCAAGGGTAAATCATGTCTGACAAATCTGATTGAATTTTTCGAGGGGGTGACTAGGGAGGTGGATGAGGGAAATGCTGTGGATGTGGTTTACATCGACTTCAGTAAAGCTTTTGACAAAGTCCCGCATAGGAGACTGGTCAAGAAGGTAAGAGCCCATGGGATCCAGGGTGCCTTGGCGCGTTGGATCCTAAACTGGCTGAGTGGCAGGAGGCAGAGGGTGATGGTCGAAGGTTGCTTTTGTGACTGGAAGCCTGTGTCCAGTGGGGTACCTCAGGGATCGGTGCTGGGTCCCTTGTTTGTGATCTACATAAATGATTTGGATGAGAATGTAAAAGGGATGATCAGTAAGTTTGCAGATGACACGAAAATTGGTGGGGTGGTAAATTGCAAGGAGGAAAGCCTCAGGCTACAGGACGATATAGACGGGTTGGTCAGTTGGGCGCAAAAGTGGCAAATGGAATTTAACCCTGAAAAGTGCGAGGTGATGCATTTTGGACGGACAAATAAGGCAAGGGAATACACAATGAGTGGTAGGACCCTAGGAAGTACAGAGGGTCAGAGGGACCTTGGTGTACATGTACATAGATCTCTGAAGGCAGCGGAACAGGTAGATAAGGTGGTTAAAAAGGCATATGGGATACTTGCCTTCATTAGCCGAGGCATAGAATATAAGAGCAGGGAGGTTATGATGGAGCTGTACAAAACGCTGGTGAGGCCACAGCTGGAGTACTGTGTGCAGTTCTGGTCGCCTCACTATAGGAAGGATGTGATTGCTTTGGAGAGGGTGCAGAGAAGATTCACCAGGATGTTACCTGGGATGGAGCGCCTCAGCTATGAAGAAAGACTAAACAGGCTGGGGTTGTTTTCCTTGGAGCAAAGAAGGCTGAGGGGGGACCTGATTGAGGTGTACAAAATGATGAGGGGCATAGATAGGGTAGACAAAGAGGAACTTTTCCCCTTAGTAGGGGGGTCAATAACAAGGGGGCATAGATTCAGGGTAAGGGGCAGGAGATTTAGAGGGGATTTGAGGAGGAACTTTTTCACCCAGAGGGTGGTTGGAATGTGGAACTCAATGCCTAAAAGGGTGGTAGAGGCAGGAACCCTCACAACATTCAAGAAGCATTTGGATGAGCACTTGAAATGCCATTGCATACAGGGCTATGTACCAAATGCTGGAAAATGGGATTAGACTGGACAGGGATGGATGGGCGGCGCAGACACGATGGGCCGAAGGGCCTCTTTCTGTGCTGTAAAACTCTATGACTCTATGACTCTATAACTCTATGAAAGGGGAATTCTCTGCCCCAAACCATTGCAAAAGCAGAGTCCATAAATTATTTTAACAGGTAATCAGATAGATGTTTGAAAAAGAGGAATAGTAAAGGATATCGGGAGCGAGCATGAGAGTGGGATTAGGTTCGTGGAGAAAGCCACCAGTGCAGACTTGATGAGCCGAGTGCCTGTTTCTGTACTGTAGCATTCTATGATTCTCTGTTCAGATTAAATAAATCTCCTGTTTTCTTCCCCATAAAGGAGATTAAGGAGCCTGGGGTGCAGGAGCCAGCTGTAAACACTGAGACTGAGAGCACTGAGGTACGTAAATGTTGCCTCAGGGCTGGGTTAAATTTATCTTGCATCATTTGCTCATTACAATTAAATATTTGTCATTAGCTCTGCCCCTATTCACCCAGTTCATCCATAAACAGAGCTGTTTCCTGTGTGGAAGTGATGCATGCTGCAATAGTACAGCTGGTTATGTTTTGAGATCAGCAGAGATTGCACCTCAAGCATGCTCAGTGCAATCTGTTTACAACCTGCAAGCCGCGATTCTGGGACGGAAAATCCCGTGGGGCCCACTGAGTTCGGGAGATGGGTTTCCAGCATGGAAAATCCTACAGATCCCGAATTCCTGATGTGGGTTTCCAGCAGGTGAAGCTCCACGCTGGAGGTGCAAATTCGTGTTTTACATTAAAAAATGCTAACTCAAAGGCCTGGAGATTTCCGAGAAAGTACTGGCATAACTGTGGCGTAAGAATGGAGATTTTACGCCGGTCTTACACCAAAACACCGCTGTGCGCAAATTTCCTCAATCATTTCCTGAGTTGCGTCCACAGAAACCCCACTTAGCTCATTAACATCACCCCGCCCCCATGTAAAAGGTCCGAGAACGCGGGTTTCCAACATTCATGCCTGCTCTGAGCTGCCGTAAATATACACCCAAACTTTTAGGTGCAGTAGGATCTTGAAGTAACTATTTCTGGTGCTTTATAGCGATTTTTTCCTCTTTACTGAGAGCTGCACTGTATCTTCTATATCTTTGAATGCGTTTTTATGGCATCAGAATCTGTTAGGTTAAAAAGAGAAAAGCCAGCACAATTGTATTTTCTTAAACATGTGTGCGCTGATATCTGCTTGTTTTATCCTATTGTTTACGTTCTGGCGTATGTTGATGAGATTCTCAGGAAATGTTGGTGTAAATTGCTGTTGGCAAGATTGGGGTAGAAACCGACACAAGTCAGATCGAGGAAGTTCCAGCGTTAGGACATATATACTCATCACAACTGCATAAGAATATATTTTCTTTGTAATAGCTTGAATCCTGAGCTGATGAAGTACTGACAGTTTACAAAATGATCTCCCCCCGGCTCCCCTCCCCTCAATGAAACACTCCGGTCGAGCGAGGCACCTCTCCCAGTACGGCACCTCGGCCGACAGGAGCGCAGTATCGGCTGTGGAGGCTGTAGCATTCCATGGGTGGGCAATCATAGAGTCATAGAGTTTTACAGCACAGAAAGAGGCCCTTCGGCCCATCGTGTCTGTGCCGCCCATCCATCCCTGTCAAGGGCATCACAAGCTGAGCACACTGACTTTCACGCCCAATTCTCCGTTCTCTGGTCCTGTTGAGCGAGGAGCAGGGTCTCGCGGTTTCGGAGCTCGAATCCCCGGTGATTCCATTCTGACCCGTGACGTGTAGCATATATCGGGAAATTCTTCTTTACACAGAGTGATCAACGTCTGGAATAAATTTCCAGATACAGTATTGGAGGTAAAATCATATGTTTTTTTCAGTGTGAATGATCACCTTTCTTACTGTTTTACAATGATGTTAGCAGTGTGAATCTTGTAATAATATCAACAACAGGCTACAGTCCTGTGCCTATATACCAAAGATAAATTCAATTTGGAGACAAACGCTTGAACATTTATTAATATTTAAATGTTACCCATACTCTAGACTCAACCTTCTTGATCTCCCAACCTATGGCTATGATTTTACCCCATTTATACTGTTGCTAGCTGCGCTAATCCTATAGGCCTCGGCATTCCATCACTCTTTACCCACTCTTAATGCCATTCGATATCAAGATGTCATAGGTCTATGTGCTCCGAAAGTTGCTCACACTGCATTGATGTTTGTGTTAGAAAGACCGGAAAATAGAACTGAGTCTCCAATTGGGGTTGATGAGGCGAATCTAAATGCAAACATGTGCCAGCTTCCCTTGGAGACTGCTGTAATAACCTTTGGTGCAGATACATTGTCAATCTTTCAATTTTAGTTTTTTTCAACTACAGAAATATAAAATGGAATCAAACATAAAATATTTTTTCACGTAAAATACATTTCTTAACTATTTCTCAATCTTAATTTCAAACAATGGTTCATGCTATGGGGCACTTTATGAAAATGATTTTAAAGCTCAGTATTTTAATCACTAACTTTTAACAGATGTTACTGTAAGTGCTATAGAGCAACATCCTTCCATTTCTGATTAATGGATGTATATTTTGGTTGGTTGGGTTTGTCCAAGAAGTAGAAAGATATCAATGGACAAAGCTGTTTCCACTTCAATATTACTGTGCTTGCAATGTCTCAGATGTGGGCCTAAACCATGAATATAGATCAGAGCTCCCCAAATGGCTCCATGAGTTTATTTGGTGTGTGACAAATATATAAGCCTTTTGGTCTTTATTTTAAAATTATTCCTCACCACACTGTATATCCTGGAACCCATCGCTGCCAGTCCACCTCCACAGTCATAAGTGCAGTGCAATACAGATACCATGCTACAGCACTTTTGAAAAACGCAGTAGAACATAGAACAAATGGACTCAGAGGAAAGTTAAATAAAATTCCTCCAACAGTTAAGTGCCAGGGCACTGTAACCCAGATTGTACAATGGCTTGCTGTAAGAATGGTATCCAACCAGAGTGTACCACACCCATCCCCTTCATCCAGACTAATGTATGGAACAACTCCAGTGCCATGAAGACATGCTTTCAAATCTGTTCTGATTTTTACCTTACAGAACATGACGCCTGAGCCGGAGACTGAACAAGACAAAGCATTTTCTGAAGACTTGGAAGCCTCTCAGGTACAGACCCAACCTCTAATCCTGGTTCCTCTAGTACATCCGTCAGCTTTACAGACAAGTCATATTCAGCATTATATGTGCAGTTATACAATGGAAATCAAGAGGAAAAGGCCCAGTTTATTACAATTCCTTCTAAAAGGTCATAGTCACCTTACAGATTAGGATAAAAAGACAGTTACATTACTTCCAATTCCAATGACCCAACAATAGTGCAATTCCTTGTCCGGGGATGACAGTTCTTGTGTTAGCTTCCCATTGTTTTTCACACTGTATAAAAATAACCAATCCATTCAGAATCGGGTCACATAACCATTGTTGAAGCTAATAATTACACTAGAAATATGATGAAAGTCTGTGTTCCAGATTCGAGCCCCATCAGATGTTTTGGAAGGAGACTGGGATGCAACACTAACTGTATTTGTTATTACAAGCGCAACTTACACTAGCATATGTGTCAGCTTGCCTCAGTTTGTAGCACTCTCGCTTCTTAGTCGAGATTGATGTGCGCTCAATCCCCTACTCCGGGTCTTGAGAATATAATCTCAGCTGACACTTCAGTGCAGCACTGATAGAGTGCTGTGTATTGTCGGCGGTGCCATCTTTCAGAGAAGACGTTAAACTAGGGTTCCATATTCCTATTCAGGTGAGCATAATAGATCCCATCGCACTATTTGAAGAGTCTAATTCCTCCCTCAACCACCAACAACAAATTATCTGGTCATTCATCTCATTGCTGCTTCTGGACCCCTGCTATGCACAGATTGACTGCTGTATTTGCCTACATAAAAGTGACGACACTTCACAAGTACAAAATTGACTGTTAAATATTTTGGGACATCATGAGGACACAATAAGATGCGATAGAAATGTAAATTATTTCCTACCTACATTGGTTCCTGAACATCTTGATTTTAACATGTTCAGATCCCTCCATGGCCTTGCCCCTCCTTATCTCTTTAACCTCCTCCAGCCCTACAATTCTCCAAGAACGCTGCATTCTTCCAACTCTTGTTCATCCTCCACTTCCTTCACCCCAGCATTAGTGGCTGTGTCTTCAGCCATCTAGGCCATAAGCTTTGGAATTCCCTGTCCAGACCTCTCCGCCTTTCCAGTTCCTTTAATACCCTCCTTAAAACCTACCTCTTTGTCCAAGCTTTTGGTCACCTGTCCTAATGTCTTCTTCTTTGGCATGGTGTCAATTTGGCATGGTGTCTGATTATGCTCCTGTGAAGCACCTTGGGATGTTTTCCTATGTTAATGGCGCTATATAAATGCAAGTTTTTTGTTGTTTCTAGCCAGTGAACCAAGAATGGAACTTGTCAGGGCCAAAAATCCTTGGTGTAAGTACTAGGTTCGCATCCACCTGGAATCTCCACCACTGACTCTAGCATGCTTTCTGGGGTCAAAGGGAGATTCCCTACTTGCATTGCACCAGCTTGCACCTGCACACCTAGGGGCATATCTGGGACACAGACCTGCTTGTGTGCTTGTTTCCAGCGGGTGGGGGGACAATGTTCCCACTGAGCTGCGTGGCCACGCAGCTGTCTGTAGCTCACGTGCAGACTGCGTACCAGCTTTTAAATGGAAAAAACACACATGTGCGGGAATTTAAATGGGCCACGCAGCCCGTTTAAAGGGGCTGTTCACCCAAAAAATTATTAAAGCAAACATTGGTGGGGGAGCATTGAGTCAGTACTCAACCCCACCTTCTGCTCCCCCCCCCCCAACCGAAAAGTGGGAAATTGTGTCCCTATGACCCGCTTTGTAAAGGGCCTACATTTTAAGTGCTCACTGCTTCTTCATGGGTTCAAGCCACAAGCCCAGCCTGAACCCCCTGAGTGGAAGGGTGGGGAGGGATACTGTATCCTAGTTGTGCAAGTCGCATTGAGTTTAAGCAGACTTTGGTAAGTGGCAGAAAAAGTCTTTTAAGTGCATTTACTGAATTTTAGTGAGTAAAAAAGTGAATTATTTGAAGTAAGTTTAATTTTTTAGAGTAAATTAAGCTGTTGGGGAGTTTAAACTGGAAGTAGAATCCGGGTATAAAAAGGGGCGGGCTTAGTGCGGTAGCGCTGAGTGCGGTCGCATTGAGTGTAAGTAGAGTTTGGTAAGTGGGAGAGTTCGGGCAAGTGGGAGCTGAGGGGGTGCTTTTTGCTCTGTTTTGCTTCCCACTCTCAGGCTAATCCAACACTGCGGAGGCGGAGCAGTGAGACAATTCAACCGGACAGGTCCCCCAGACAGCATTCATGAGGGAGGTTGGTGATCAGCTGGTTGGTAAGTCCTCTTCCTTCTCTTCTATACCTTTAAGTTGGTAAGTCCTATTAAATAGTTGTGTAATATTATCATCTATATAGGGGCAGAGGGTCTTCATAACTAATAATAAGAAATGTAATTAATTACACAGATATGGGTGAACAGGTGATGTGTCACTGTTGCGAAATGTGGGAGCTGGTGGACCCCATTGAGGCTCATGGTGATTACATTTGCGATAAGTGTTTGCTGCTAGAGGAACTCAAGCTCCATGTTAAAGAGCTTGAGACCGAGCTTCAGACACTGCGACACATCAGCGAGGGGGAGAAGTTCCTGGACTCTATGTTTCAGGAGGTGGTCACACCTATGAAATTAATTACTGCAGATGTAGTCCGTGGTCAGGGACAGGATGGTGTGACTACAAGTGAGGCAGGCACAGGGATCCAGGATGTAGTGTTGAAGGAGCCGCAGCCCCTGCTCTTGTCAAGCAGGATCGAGGTTCTTACTCCCTGTGAGGGCAGGAGCGGGGACTGCAGGGAGGATGAGCAACCTGACCACAGCACCGTGGTACAGGGGGCCATTCAAGTGGAGGGAGTAAAAAGAAATGTTGTAGTGGTAGGGTATAGTATCATTAGGGGGATAGTTTGGGTTCTCTGCAGTCAAGAGCGGGAGTCCCGAAGGCTGTGTTGCCTGCCCGGTGCCAGGGTTAAGGACATCTCTTCTGGGCTGGAAAGAAACTTGGAGTGGGAGGGGGAGGATCCAGTTGTCGTGGTCCATGTTGGTATAAACGACGTAGATAGGACAAGGAAGAAGGTTCTTTTAAAGGAGTATGAGCAGCTAGGGGTCAAATTAAAAAACAGAACCTCAAGGGTAATAATCTCTGGGTTATTACCTGAGCCACGAGTGAATTTGGCTAGGATAAATAAAATTAAAGAGTTAAATGTGTGGCTCAAAGACTGGTGTGGGAGAAATGGGTTTTGCTTCTTGGGACACTGGCACCAGTACTGGGACAGGAGGGAGCTGTTCCGTTGGGACGGACTCCACTTGGCCAGTGCTGGGACTAGAGTCCTGGCGAATCATATAACTAGGGCTGTAGAGAGGGCTTTAAACTAATTAGTGGGGGGGAGGTTTCTAGAGAGCAAATAACAGAAATGACAACGGAGAAGGTCATAGACTTAGGTAGCAGTGGGGAAATTAAAAAACAGAACGTGTCAGGAAGGGACAGAAGGTATGGAGTAAAAGGTAAAGTAGTAAAAGGGGAAAAAACAGGAACTAAGTGTCACAAAACATATTTGAAAGTTCTTTATCTGAATGCACGTAGCATTCGTAACAAAATGAATGAGTTAACAGCACAAATAACTACATATGGGTATGATCTTGTGGCCATTACAGAAACATGGCTGCAGGGTGACCATGACTGGGAATTAAACATACCAGGTTATTTAACAATCAGGATGGGAGGGGAGGTGGGGTGGCTATGTTAATAAAGGAAGGAATCACTATAATACAGAGAAATGATATTGGGTCAAAGGAGCAGGATAGTGAAACAGTTTGGGTGGAGATAAGGAATAATATGGGGAAAAAAACACTAGTGGACGTAGTCTATAGGCCTCCGAACAGTTGCAACTCTGTTGGACGGAGTATTAATCAGGAAATAGTTGAGGCTTGTAATAAGGGAACAGCTATAATTATGGGGAATTTTAACTATCATATTAACTGGACAAATCAAATTGGGCAGAGCAGCCTTGAGGATGAGTTCATTGAGTGCATTAGTGATGGGTTTCTTGAGCAGTATGTAACTGAACTGACCAGGGGGCAAGCAACCTTAGATTTGGTCCTGTGTAATGAGACAGGATTAATTAAAAATGTCCTAGTAAAGGATCCCCTTGGAATGAGTGACCATAACATGGTTGAATTCCATATTCAATTAGAGGGTGAGAAGGTTGGATCTCAAACAAGCGTGCTGAGCTTGAATAAAGGAGACTATGAAGGTATGAGAGCGGAATTGATTAGAGTGGACTGGGAAAATAGATTAAAGGGTAAGACGGTACATTGTGGTGTACATTTAAGGAGTTATTTTACAACTTCCAAAAAAATATATTCCACTGAGGAAAAAAGGGTGTAAAAGAAAAGATAGCCATCCGTGGCTAAGTAAAGTAATTAAGGATAGCATCCGACTAAAAATCAAGGGCATATAAGGTAGCCAAATCTAGTGGGAGGATAGAAGATTGGGAAGTCTTTAAAAGACAGCAAAAAATAACTAAAAGATTGATTAAGAAAGGGAAGATAGATTATGAAAGTAAATTAGCAAAAAATATAAAAACAGATAGCAAAAGTTTCTATAGTTATATAAAAAGAAAAAGGGTGGCTACAGTAAATGTTGGTCCCTTAGAGGAGGAGACCGGGAAATTAATGGTGGGAAACATGGAGATGGCAAAAACGCTGAACAAATATTTTGTATCAGTCTTTACGGTAGAGGACACTAAGAATATCCCAACACTGGACAAATAGGGGCCTCTAGGGGGAGAGGAGCTAAATACGATTAAAATCACTAAGGAAGTGGTACTTGGTAAAATAATAGGACTCAAGCCAGATAAATCCCCTGGACCTGATGGCTTACATCCTAGGGTCTTGAGGGAAGTGGCGGTAGGGATTGTGGATGCATTGGTAATAATTTTCCAAAACTCCCTGGACTCAGCAAAGGTCCCGGCAGATTGGAAAACTGCTAATGTAACACCCTTATTTAAAAAGGGTAGTGGGCAGAAGGCTGGAAACTATAGACCTGTTAGCCTAACATCTGTGGTTGGTAAAATGTTAGATTCCATTATTAAGGAGACAGTAACGGGACATTTGGATAAACATAATTTAATAGGACAAATTCAGCATGGTTTCATGAAGGGGAAGTCATGTTTGACAAATTTGCTGGAGTTCTTTGAGGAAGTAACATACAGGGTGGATAAAGGAGAACCAGTGGATGTAGTGTATTTAGACTTCCAAAAGGCATTTGACAAGGTGCCACACAAGATTATTGCTCAAGATAAAAAATCACAGGATTGGGGGTAATATTCCGGCATGGGTGGAGGATTGGCTCTCTAACAGAAAGCAGAGAGTTGGGATAAATGGTTCATTCTCAGACTGGCAATCAGTAACTAGTGGTGTTCCACAGGGGTCAGTGCTGGGTCCCCAACTCTTTACAATCTATATTAACGATTTGGAGGAGGGGACCGAGTGTAACATATCAAAGTTTGCAGATGATACAAAGATGGGAGGGAAAGTAGTGAGTGAGGAGGACATAAAAAACCTGCAAGGGGACATAGACAGGCTAAGTAAGTGGGCAGAGATTTGGCAGATGGAATACAATCCTGGAAAGTGTGAGGTTATGCACTTTGGCAGGAAAAATCATCGAGCAAGTTATTATCTTAATGGCAAGAAACTGGAAAGTACTGTAGTACAAAGGGATCTGGGGGTCCTGGTGCACGAAACTCAAAGTTAGTATGCAGGTGCAGCAAGTGATCAAGAAGGCCAATGGAATGTTGGCTTTTATTGCTCGGGGGATAGAATATAAAAACAGGGAGGTATTGCTGCAGTTATACAAGGTATTGGTGAGACCGCACCTGGAATACTGCATACAGTTTTGGTGTCCATGCTTAAGAAAAGACATACTTGCTCTCGAGTCAGTACAAAGAAGGTTCACTCGGTTAATCCCGGGGATGAGGGGGTGGTCATATGAGGAGAGGTTGAGTAGATTGGGACTCTACTCATTGGAGTTCAGAAGAATGAGAGGCGATCTTATTGAAACATATAAGATTGTGAAGGGGTTGGATCGGGTGGATGCGGTGAGGATGTTCCCAATGATGGGTGAAACTAGAACTAGGGGGCATAATCTTAGAATAAGGGGCTGCTCTTTCAAAACTGAGATGAGGAGAAACTTCTTCACTCAGAGGGTGGTAGGTTTGTGGAATTTGCTGCCCCAGAAAGCTGTGGAAGCTACATCATTAAATACATTTAAAACAGAAATAGATCGTTTCCTAGAAGTAAAGGGAATTAAGGGTTACGGGGAGCGGGCAGGAAATTGGACATGAGTCTAGGTTCGGAATGGTCATGGCCCTGTGGGTAGTGGAGCGGGCCCAGGAGCCATGTAGCCTGGTTCTGCTCCTACTTCTTGTGTTCTAATTCTGTTAGATTTCAGGAGATGGTTTTATTCATGTTCCTGGCTGGGTTGGAGATCGCCTTTACAGAAGGTAAGTACTGTAGAAAATATAGGGACAGAGTGATCTACTGGACGAGTTTCGATCGCCTAGATGGGTCGGAGAGGAATTTCCCAGATTTTTTCTCCCAAATTGGCCATTGGGTTTTTTACCTGGTTTTTCACCTCTCCCGGGATATCACATGGGTTCGGGTGGGATGGAGAGTGATAGAAGATTTGAGGTTAGGATCAGATCAGCCATGATCTTATTGAATGGTGGAGCAGGCTCGAGGGGCCGATTGGCCTACTCCTGCTCCTATTTCTTATGTTCTTATGTGTCTGGCACACCTACCAGCTGTACCACTGCTAATGGGTGGCTCCCAGGGTTGGGGTTACAGGAATTCCCAGGACAGAATCCCTGTCAATGAAAATAAGGAAATGCTGGACATGTTGAATAATTACTTTGCGTCAGTATTTACAGTAGAGGAATAGGGTGGCATGCCGGACTTCCCAAGGAAACTAATATTGTGAGTTAACAAAATTAGAGTAAGCAAAATAACAGTAATGAAGAAAATAATGGCACTGAAGAGTGACAAATCTCCAGGACCACATGGTTTCCATCCCAGGAAGTAGGTGAGCACATTGCAGATGCCCTAACTATAATCTTCCAAAGTTCTCTTGATTCAGGAACCGTTCCTTTAGATTGGAAAATTGCGCATGTCACTCCACTATTTAAGAAAGGTGAGAGAGGGAAACCAGGGAATTATAGACCAGTCAGCCTAACATCTGTTGTCAGAAAATTACTGGAACACCTCGAAAATTTTCAGCTGATCAGAGAGCCAGCATGGCTATGTAAAGGGTACATCATGCCTGATGAACCTGATTGAATTTTTTGAAGAGGTGACTAAAGTAGTGGACAGGGGAATGTCTATGGATATTATTTATATGGACTTCCAGAAGGCATTTGATAAAGTCCCTCATAAGAGACTGTTAGCTAAAGTTGAAGCTCATGGAATTGAAGGCAAATTATTGACCTGGTTAGGAATTTGGCTGAGCGGTAGGAGACAGAGAGTAGGGATAATGGGTAGGTACGCTAATTGGCAGGATTGGACTCCAAGGAATAAATTGCGAGGAGAGATTACACAAACTTGGGGTGTCCTGCAAGGATCTGTTTTGGGGCTTCAACTATTCACCGTATTTATTAATGACTTAGATGATGGGATAGAACACCACATGTCCAAATTTGCCATTGACACAAAGATAGGCAGCATTGTTAGCAGCATAGATAGAAGCATAAAATTACAAAGAGATATTAATAGATTAGCGAATGGTCAAAACTGTGGCACATGGATTCCAATGTAGGCAAATGTACGGTCATCTATTTAAAAAAAGCTTAGAACAGTGTACTTTCTAAATGGTGAAAAGCTAAAAACAGTGGAAGTCCAAAGAGACTTGGGGGTCCAGGTACATAGATCATTAAAATGCCATGAACAGGTACAGAAAATAATGAAAAAGGCTAATGGAATGCTGGCCTTTATATCGAGAGGACTAGAGTACAAGGGGGGTAGAAGTTATACTGCAGCTATACAAAGCCCTGGTTAGACCACACCTGGATTACTGAGAGCAGTTCTGGGCACCACACCTTAGGAAGGATATACTGGCCTTGGAGGGAGTGAAATGTAGATTTACTAGAATGATACCCGGACTCCAATAGTTAAATCACAAGAAGAGATTACACAAACTAGCGTTGGTCATCTTCCAAAATTCAATAGACTCTGGAACAGTACCCATGAATTGGCAGGTAGCTAATGTTACCCCACTGTTCAAAAAGGGTGGTAGAGAGAAAACAGGGAATTACAGACCGGTAAGCCTGACATCAGTAGTGGGGAAAATGCTAGAGTCCATTATAAAGGATGTAATAGCAGAGCACTTGGAAAAAAGTGACCGGATCGGACAAAGTCAACATGGATTTACAAAAGGTAAATCGTGCTTGACTAATCTGCTGGAATTTTTTGAGGATGTAACTGGTAAAATAGATAAGGGAGAACCAGTGGATGTGGTGTATCTGGATTTTCAAAAGGCTTTCGATAACATAAGAACATAAGAAGAAGGAGCAGGAGTAGGCCATACGGCCCCTCAGGCCTGCTCCGCCATTCAATAGGATCATGGCTGATCCGAACTTAGACTCACGTCCACTTCCCTGCCCTCTCCTCGTAACCCCTTATTCCCTTATCAGCTAGGAAACTGTCTATCTCCGTTTTAAATTTATTTAATGTCGCAGCTACCACAGCTCTCTGAGGTAGTAAATTCCATAGATTTACTACCCTCTGAGTGAAGAAGTTTCTCCTCATCTCAGTTTTGAAAGGGCAGCCCCTTATTCTAAGATTATGCCCCCTAGTTCTAGTCTCACCCATCAGTGGAAACATCCTCACCGCATCCACCCGATCAAGCCCCCTCACAATCTTATGTTTCGATAAGATCGCCTCTCATTCTTCTGAATTCCAATGAGTAGAGGCCCAACCTACTCAACCTTTCCTCATAAGCCAACCCCCTCATCTCCGGAATCAACCGAGTGAACCTTCTCTGAACTGCCTCGAGAGCAAGTATATCTTTTAAATATGGAAACCAAAACTGTACGCAGTATTCCAGGTGTGGCCTCACCAGTACCCTGTATAACTGCAGCAAGACTTCCCTGCTTTTATACGCCATCCCCCTTGCAATAAAAGCCAAGATTCCATTGGCCTTCCTGATCACCTGCTGTACCTGCATACTAACCTTCTGTGTTTCATGCACCAGGACCCCCAGATCCCTTTGTACTGTAGCACTTTGCAGTTTCTCTCCATTTGGATAATAACTTGCTCTTTGATTTTTTCTGCCAAAGTGCATAACCTCACACTTTCCAACATTATATTCCATCTGTCAAATTTTTGCCCACTCACTTAGCCTGTCTATGTCCTTTTGCAGGTTTTTTATGTCCTCCTCACTCACTGCTTTCCCTCCCATCTTTGTATCGTCGGCAAACTTGGATACGTTGCACTCGGTCCCTTCCTCCAAATCGTTAATATAGATTGTAAAGAGTTGGGGTCCCAGCACTGACCCCTGCGGAACACCACTAGTTACTGATTGCCAGTCTGAGAATGAACCATTTATCCCAACTCTCTGTTTTCTGTTAGATAGCCAATCTTCCACCCATGCCAGTATATTACCTCCAATCCCGTGATTTTTTATCTTGTGCAGTAATCTTTTGTGTGGCACCTTGTCAAATGCCTTTTGGAAGTCCAAATACACCACATCCACTGGTTCCCCTTTATCCACCCTGTTTGTTACGTCCTCAAAGAATTCGAGCAAATTTGTCAAACATGACTTCCCTTTCGTAAAACCATGCTGACTATGTCCGATTAAATTATGCTTATCCAAATGTCCTGTTACTGCTTCCTTAATAATGGACTCCAACATTTTACCAACCACATATGTTAGGCTAACTGGTCTATAGTTTCCAACCTTTTGTCTGCCTCCCTTTTTAAATAAGGGCGTTACATTAGTAGTTTTCCAATCTGCTGGGAACTTTCCTGAATTCAGGGAGTTTTGGAAAATTACCACCAATGCATCCACAATCCCTACCGCTACTTCTCACAAGACCCTAGGATGTAAGCCATCAGGTCCGGGGGATTTATTCGCCTTTAGTCCCATTATCTTACCAAGTAACACCTCCTTAGTGATTTTAATCGTGTTTAGGTCCTCCCCCCCCCCCCCTATAGCCCCCTGTTTGCCCAGTGTTGGGATATTTTTAGTGTCCTCTACTGTAAAGACTGATACAAAATATTTGTTCAGCGTATTTGCCATCGCCATGTTCCCCACTGTTGCGTCCGTGTATAATAAGACACAGACTGCAGGAGAACGGTACAACAGGTGTTTACTCAACGTGGCTCACACTGCAACTGATCTGTACAGATTACTACTCAGGGCTATATACAGGTGTGGTCACTGCCGGTACTGCAGTATACATGAACTGTAAAAGATAGTTCCCCACTTAAAGGTATATACATTACAATTCCTCCCCTTTTAGATTAACAGTACCATAACACTCATTTAACAATTAAATATCAACCTAATTACAATTAAAACTTTTAACATGCAACATTAGCTGAAAATAGTCTATTTATATATTCAGTCTTTGGGGAGGCTTCCTGATCCTTTCTGGATAGCGCCTTTCCCGAGTGTCTTGCTCTTGGTGCGGAGGCGATTCTGGCCCCCTGTCGTCGGTTGGTTCATCAGCTTCCGATACTACTGTTTCTGGGATAGATGCGACCTGTACGTTGGGTTCATCACCTGGTACGTATGAGCGAGGCATGGGGTTGACTTGTTCCTGTGACTAGGATCTGGTCAGCGTGGCATCTCACGATGCTCTCCCCAACGTCCACTGTGTACATTAGTGGGCCCTGCCGTGTGCATATCATTCCTGGCTGCCATTTTTCTGTTCGGTAGTCGCGGGCCAAGACTGGTTGCCCTACATTGAAGCTCTTTGTTGGCTTCTCATGGATGTGCTGGAATTGCTTACTCTCAACATCTCTTCGTACGTTTGGTCTGAGCAAATCCAGGCGAGATCTTAACCTTCGGTTAAAGAACATCATGGCTGGGGCCTGGTTGGTGACTGCATGTGTCGCATTCCAGTAGGCGAACAGGAAATTGTCCACCTTGTGCTGCAGCGGAATGTTGTCATTGTACATAGCCTTTATTGCCTTCTTAAAGGTTTGTACAAACCTCTCAGCCAATCCATTTGTGGCTGGATGATACGGGGCGGATGTGTAATGCCTTACCCCATTCTTTTTCAAGAACCTCCGGAACTCTTCGGACACAAACTGTGGTCCGTTGTCTGAGCAAATCTGTTCTGGCAAGCCATTCCTGGCAAAAATGGTCCGTAGGACTGCAATAGTTTTCTCCGTGGTGGTGGAGGACATTTTGATGACCTCAGGCCATTTCGTGTGCGCATCCATGGCTATTAAAAACATTGAGTCCATGAATGGACCAGCAAAATCAATATGCACCCGTTGCCATGGAGATGAGGGCCACTCCCATGGGTGTAGAGGAGCCTGTGGTGGTGCATTTTGGACTTTCTGGCATCCTGAGCAGCTCTTGGTCAGGTCCTTGATTTGTTTATCGATTCCCGGCCACCACACATAAGCCCTGGCTAGGCTTTTCATTTTTACCCCTCCCAGATGACCCTCATGAAGCTCATTGAGCACTCTATCCCTTAACTTGGGTGGAATTACCACTCGGGATCCACACATCAAGGTCCCCCGGCACACTGACAGCTGTTCTCTCCTTGTCGAGAATGCTGGCAACAGTGAGTCGCCATATGCTGGCCATCCCTTCACCGTCACATCATATACCTGAGACAGTGTCGGGTCATTTTGGGTTTCCTTTTCGATACAAGCGTTAGTTACCGGTAGGTATTCAACTATAGTCGAATGGAATATTTCGACAGGATCCACTGCTGGTGCTTCCTCCGCAGTAGGCAGTGGCAGGCAAGATAGCCCATCAGCATTTCCATGCTGTTTCGTGCCCTTATATTCAATCTCATAGTGGTGCGCCCCTCGAAAAAGTGACCATCTTTGTAGTCGTTGCGCAGTCATCACCGGAATGCCCTTCTTCGGATTAAAAATGGAGACAAGAGGCTGGTGATCAGTCAGCAAGGTGAATTTCTGCCCGTGCAGATAGTGATTGAACTTTTTCACTCCCCACACTAGGCTGAGGGCCTCCCTGTCAATCTGGGCGTAGTTACGCTCGGCTGAAGTTAGTGATCGTGACGCAAAGGCTATTGGCCTCTCTGAGCCATCCGAGAATTTGTGCGACAGCACCGCTCCAATGCCGTAGGGTGACGCATCACATGCCAACCGAATTGGTAATGCTGGGTTGTAATGGGCCAATACCTCTTTCGATGTGATTAGTGTTTTGCTCTTCTGGAAAGCTCATCTACATTCGTCACTCCACTTCCATGGCACCCCAGTTTGCAGTAGGGTGTTCAGTGGGTGTAGTATTGTAGACAAATTTGGCAAGAACTTATGGTAGTAGTTTACCAGCCCGAGGAACGACCTCAGTTGTGACACATTTTCCGGTGCTGGAGCCTTGACTACTGCCTCAATCTTCTCTGGGGACTTATGTAACCCCTCTTTATCGATAACGTGGCCACAATTCGAGATCTGTTTTCTAAAGAAACTCGCATTTGGGGCGGTTAGCTCGGAGCCCATATTCCTGCAATCTAGTGAGCACCTGGCTCCAGGTTGGCAAGGTGATCACTGTCATTTTCGCCCATGACCAGGGTGTCGTCCAAATAACACTGGGTCCCTGGGATCCCTTGCAGGACTTGTTCCATTGCCCTCTGCCAAATAGCCGGAGCTGATGCTACCCCGAATACCAGCCGGTTGTATTGGTAGAGACCTTTATGGGTGTTGATTGTGAGGTATTTTTTTGATGCTTCTTCTACCTCCATTTGCAGATACGCCTGGGCCAGATCAATCTTAGTGAAGCGTTTCCCTCCAGATAGCGAGGCGAAAATATCTTCAATCCGCGGAAGTGGATGTTGTACGGTGTGAAGGACCGGGTTCACTGTTACCTTAAAGTCCCCACAGATGCGAACCTTCCTTGGTTCCCCAGGCGTGCTGCTCAATTACTTTTTCATCACAGGGACGATGGGTGTAGCCCACTCGCTCCAGTCTACGTTGAACAGTACACCTGAACGTTCCAGACTCTCCAGCTCTGCTTCGACGGCTGGGCGGATCGCATAAGGTACCAGTCTGGCCTTAAAAAATTTTGGGCTTGTGTTTTCTTCAATTTTAATCGTCGCTGTCATGCCTTTTAGTGTTCCGAGTCCTTGCTGGAACACTTCTTTCGCGTCAGTTAGGATCTTTGACAGTCGCCCAGGTGTGACATCGTCATCCTTTTTGTCAGCCACAGTCAGTGCCTGTATGGAATGCCAATCCAGTTGTATTTTCCGGATCCACTCACATCCCAGTAACGGTGGTCCTCCATCTTGCAATACATACAGGTCTAGTTTTGGTGTTTCCTTACCATTATATATAACGGTCACCCTTATTTTTCCTTTGGGGTAGACTTTTTGCCCAGTGTACGTCTTCAAAATAATTTTTGTGTCTCTCAAGAGTATGTGTGAGAATAGCCGCTCGTAGTCCCGTCGGTTTATGACTGTTAGGGCTGATCCTGTGTCCAATTCCATCTTTACCTGGACTCCTGCTATCTTGAGAGTGACCCAAATGGTTCGGTGATCCTCCATTGTGATCACATTATGTCGTTTCAGACAACTCAGTTCCCTGCTTTCGGAGTCATTATCACTCTTTTGTTCGTCTGAACTATTCTCCTTTATCTTATGTACCTTCTTGTACTTCCCTTTGGTCGGTTTCTTATTGCTGGTTTTCTTTCCTGACCTGCAGACTCGTGCTATGTGTCCTACTTTTCCACACTGTCTGCACACTTTGTCTTTGAACCAGCAATCATTCTGGTCGTGTGTTGTTCTGCCGCAGCGATAGCACTTCTCTGTTCCATATGACATTTCGTTTTTGCCATATTCTTGTGGTCTCTGTTGTATCTCTGCAGTGCCCCATGCTGCGGCTTCATATGATACCGCAATGCTGAAAGCCTTTTCCAGCGTAAGGTCCTTTTCAGATAAAAGCCATTTCTGGGTTCCTTCACTTTGAAGCCCACACACAAACTTGTCCCTTAAGGTATCTGCCAGTCCCGCTCCAAACTGGATTTCGTAATAAACCATACGTCTTTGCACCCATTAAATTTAACAATACCGACGCTTTCCTGTCATCTGCCACCTCATTTGCCTTGCAGTTCACCTCTATTCATTCGACATATGTAGTCCAATCTTCGACTTCATTGTCAAATGCGGTGATACTGCCGCTCTTCGGCATTTTGGGTGTCGTTTAAAATGGCGTCTCCCGCGCTTTCCTTCCTCCCCCGCTGCTGCCAACGCCGCTCCCAGCGGTTCTCGTGGCAATGGCGGCACCCTGTAGGTTTCGCACGCTTCTCCTGCGCTGCTGCCAATGCCGCTCTCGGCGTTCCTCGTGGCAATGGCGGCGCCTCGCGGGTTTCTGTGCGTCTCTCTCTCCCTCTCTCCGACGCTGCTCGGCCCCTGAACACCGGCTGCGCCCTGTGTGCTCTGCCCTCTCTCTCTCCCCCCCGTCGACACTGCTCGGCCCTTTGCTGTGCCGCTCGGTCGGGCTCTAGCCTGCCGCTGTCCGGGAAGGGTCTGCGCACTACCTGTTGCCAGCCCGTTTCGCTGGACCACCTCGACTGGAAAGCCAAGCCTGGCTCTCGACGGCCTCCCCGCAATTCTCGAGTCTCTGCTGGATGACTGGGCGGTTGCCTGTGGTCGACGCCCGAGTCTCTGGCCTTGACCTCCAATCCACTGATCTCCAGGAACGAATCCCCGGGAGGTGATGCAGAGTTGCAGGTAGGTTCAAACCTGCCTCGTCGCCAATGTTGCGTCCGTGTATAATAAGACACAGACTGTGGAGAACGGTACAACAGGTGTTTACTCAACATGGCTCACACTGCAACTGATCTGTACAGATTACTACTCAGGGCTATATACAGGTGTGGTCACTGCCGGTACTGCAGTATACATGAGCTGTAAAAGATAGTTCCCCACTTAAAGGTATATACATTACAATTCCTCCCCTTTTAGATTAACAGTACCATAACACTCATTTAACAATTAAATATCAACCTGATTACAATTAACAATTTGTCAAACGCTTTCTTAAAATCCATTAGTCAACATCCACTGCATTCCCTTCATCAACCTTCTCTGTTACTTCATCAAAATACTTTTATAAATCCATGTTGAATCTCCTTAATTAACTTAAACCTCTCCAAGTGCCTGTTAATTTTTTCCCTGATTATTATTTCTAAAACCTTACCCACCACTGATGTTAAACTGACTGGCCTGTAGTTACTAGGATTGTCCTTATACCCTTTCTTGAACAAGGATGTCACATTTGCCACTTTCCAATCCTCTGGGATGGCAGGAATGACATATGAAGAGAGATTGTGTCGATTGGGCTTATACTCACTGGAGTTTAGAAGAATGAGAGGGGATCTCATCAAAACCTATAAAATTCGGTCAGGCCTGGACAGACTAGATGCTGGAAGGATGTTCCCAATGGTCGGGGAGTCCAGAACCAGGGGTCACAGTTTAAGGATAAGGGGTATGCCATTTAGGACAGAGATGAGGAGGAATTTCTTTACCCAGAGAGTGGTGAACCTGTGGAATTCTCTGCCAAAGAAGGCAGTAGAGGCCAATTCATTAAATATATTCGAGAAGGAGTTGGATATATTTCTTAAGGCTAAAGGGATCAAGGGATATGGGGAGAAGGCAGGGACAGGGTACTGAATTTGGATGATCAGCCATGATCTCATTGAATGGCGGAGCAGGCTCGAGGGGCCGAATGGCCTTCTCCTGCTCCTATCTTCTATGATTCTATGTATTCCCTGGAATTTAGAAGGTTAAGGGGTGACCTGATCAAAGTTTTCAAGACAGAATGCGGAACTGATAGGGTAGATAGAGAGAAACTATTTCCACTGGTTGGGGATTCTAGGACTAGGGGCAGAGTCTAAAAATTAGGGCCAGACCTTTCAGGAGTGAAATTAGGAAACACTTCTACACACAAAGGATGGTAGAAGTTTGGAACTCTCTTCTGCAAACGACAGTTGCTGCTAGGTCGATTGTTAATTTTAAATCTGAGATTGATAAATTTTTGTTAACCAAAGGTACTAAGGGATATGGAGTTAAGTCACAGATCAGCCATGATCTCATTCAATGGCGGAACAGGCTCGAGGGGCTAAATGACCTACTCCTGTTCTATGTTCCTGCCCCCAGCGCATTCTCCTCCTATGCTGCCGGACTTACAAGGGTCGGGCAGAGTTCTAACCCTTACAACACCCTGTAGAATCCCTGGCATTTAGCTGGGGCAAATCGGGGGTGCAGCATAATTGCCATCACTTTGTGACACTCCCATCAGAGTTCACTGGAAGGGACAAGGACTTCTGGCCACCTCCTTCTCTTTGTTTCTTAAAGCAACACTCGCATTGCTGCTTCTGCACAATACAATCTCAACCAAATTGGGAGCTGTGTTTGAAGAGATGAAGACCACGTTCTTGCTAATTAACTGATTTATATTTGTGTGTGTAGGGATGGAACAGGTTTTGTTCTACAAGTTTCATCTGACAGAATAATCGGCTGTATATAAAGTGCTTGCATTTATTCTTCAGGAGGCCCCATCATCACTCTGTATACATGAATTGTTTTGAGGTGCATTCACTGTTGTTCCATAGCTAAAGACCAAACCATTCTGCACACAGCACATCCCAAAAACGCTAATGATATAAAAACAGAAAATGCTGGAAATACTCAGTAGGCCAGGCAGCATCTGTAGAAGTTAATGTTTCAGGTTGATGATCTTTCATCAAAACTGGAAAATGTTACAGATGTAACAGGTTTTAAGCAAGTATAGAGGCAGGGAAAGGGGGATGGAAGGAAAGGACAAAAAGGAAGGTCTGTGATAGGATGGAAGGCTCGAAAGATTAACTGACAAAAGGGATGATGGTGCAAGGCAAAAGGGGGTGGTAATGGGAAAAGTAAAGAAACAAAAGATCAGTCTATAAAAGTTGTAAATAGGAATAATAGAATCAGCACCTATTGTCCAAAAAAATGGGGGCAGAGGTTATGATCTGATATTGTTGAACTCAGTGTTGAGTCCAGAAGGCTGTAAAGTGCCGAATCGAAAGATGAGGTGCTGTTCCTCGACCTCACGTTGAGCTTCATTGGTACAGTGAAGGAGGCCGAGGACAGAGAGGTCAGAGCGGGAGTGGAGCGGAGAATTAAAATGACAGTGCTCATTAACCTACATTGGCTCATGGTCCACCAACAATGTTCCCGCTAGGCTGCACAGCCATGCAGTTGTCTGGAGGTCCTGTACAGGCCTCTTACCGGCTTTTGGAGGGGCCACGCACCCAAAATAAATTAGGGAAAACATTGTCCACCAACACCTTGATTTTATCATCCTCATCCTAATGTTAAAATCCCTCCATGACCTCACCCCTTCCTATCTGAACTCGGCAGTGTGAGCGCTGTGAGGGCTCCTAACCCAGGAGGGTGAGCCCTGTCTCTTTGAAAGCAGTAGTGTTAGCACTGTGAGCTATGTTTCTAATCCATTCACAATGAATGGATTAGAAACATAGAAACATAGAAGATAGGAACAGGAGTAGGCCATTCGGCCCCTCGAGTCTGCTCCGCCATTCAATGAGATCATGGCTGATCATCCAAACTCAGTACACTGTCCCTGCCTTCTCCCCATATCCCTTGATCCCTATAGAAATTATACATTGCAAAGACCTTGATTACTCTCCAGCAGGCAGGATCTAATTACACATTCCAGACAAACTGTTGGGTGTGTCTTGGTTATGTGCTCAAATTTCTAGAGTGCGTCTTGAACCCATGATCTTCATGAAGCAAAAACGCTACCATTGAGTCAAGGCTAACGCTAGTAATGGGGGCTGTGGACCCTTGCTAGCAGTGACTGATATAAGCCTATGACATTGTAGCCCCCATTTTCTGTCCCATGTTCACTCATAGTGAGGCTCTCTTCTGGGAGTGGAACCTCACAAAATTACCCCATGCTCTTGTATTGGAGAGTGGCTTGAAAAGAAAGACTTGCATTTATATAGCGTTTTTCACAACCTCAGGCATCCCAAAGCGCTGTACAGTCAATGAAATACTTTTTGAAGTGTAGTCACTGTTGTAATGTAGGAAACGTGGCAGCCAATTTGCACACAGCAAGATCCCACAAACATCTGTTTTTGTGATGTTGATTGATGGATAAATATTGACCAAGAAACCCTGCTCTTCTTTGAATAGTGCAGTGGGATCTTCTACGTCCACCTGAAAGGGCAGATGGCGCCTCGGCTTAACATCGCATCCAAAAGATGGCACCTCCGACAGTGCAGCACTCCCCCAGTACTGCACTCAAGTGTCAGCCGAGATTTTTCTGTTCAAGTCTCTGGAATGGGACTTGAACCCACAACCTTTTGACTCAGAGGCAAGAGTGCTACCCACTGAGCTATGGCTGAACCCACAACCTTTTTAGTACGACCAACTGGGTCAAGTTAACACATGTTTTTTTCAATTTATTCTCAACAACAACAACTTATATTTTTATAGTGCCTTTAACATAGTAAAATGTCACAAGGCACTTCACAGGAGTATTAAAAGACAAAAAATTTGACACCGAGCCACATAAGGAGAAATTAGGGCAGGTGACCAAAAGCTTGGTCAAAGAGGTAGGTTTTAAGGAGTGTCTTAAAGGAGGAAAGAGAGGTAGTGAGTCGGAGAGGTTTAGGCAGGGAATTCTTGAGCTTAGGGTCTAGGCAACAGAAGGCATGGCCACCAATGGTTGAGCGATTATAATCAGGGATGCTCAAAAGGGCAGAATTAGAGGAGCGCAAATGTCTCGCGGGGTTGTAGGGCTAAAGGAGATTACAGAGATAGGGAGGGGCGAGGCCATGGAGGGATTTGAAAACAAGGATGAGAATTTTGAAATCGAAGCATTGCTAATGTAGGTCAGCGAGCACAAGGGTGATGGGTGAACGGGACTTGGTGTGAGTTAGGACATGGGCAGCTGAGTTTTGGATGACCTCAAGTTTACGTAGGGTAGAATGTGGGAGGCCAGCCAGGTGTGCATTGGAATAGTCAAGTCTAGAGGTAACAAAGACATGGATGAGGGTTTCAACAGCGGATGAGCTGAGGCAAGGTCGGAGATGGGCGATGTTACGGTGGTGGAAATAGGCAGTCATAGTTATGCTGCGGATATGTGGTCGGAAGCTCATTTCAGGGTCAAATATGGCACCAAGGTTGCGAACAGTCTGGTTTAGCCTCAGACAGATGTTAGGGAGAGGGATGGAGTCAGTGGCTAGAGAACGGAGTTTGTGGCAGGGATCGAAAACAGTGACTTCGATCTTCCAAATATTTAATTGGAGAAAATTTCTGCTCATCCAGAACTGGATGTCGGACAAGTAGTCTGACAATTTAGAAACCGAGATTTATTCTCGAGATATTGGTGTCGCTAGCAAAGCCGGCCTTTATTGCCCATCTCTAGTTGCCCTTGAGAAGGTAGTGGTGAGCCGCCTTCTTTAACTGCTGCAGTCCATGTGGTGAAGGTACTCTCACACTGCTGTTAAGTAAAGAATTCCAGGATTTTGACCCAGCAACGATGAAGGAACGGTGATATATGTCCAAGTCGGAATGGTGTGCGACTTGGAGGTGGTGTTCATAGAGTCATTACGGCACATTCAGCCCATCGAGTCCATGCCGGCTCTCCGTAGAGCAATCCAGTCAGTCACATTCCCCCGCTCTAGCACCGTAGCCTTGCAAGTTTATTTCCCTCAAGTGCCTATCCAATTTCCTTTTGAAATCATTGATCATCTCCGCTTCCACCACCCTCATCGGCAGCGACTTCCAGGTCATTACCACTTGCTGCGTAAAAAAGTTCTTCCTCACATCCCCCCTGTATCTCTTGCCCAAAACCTTAAATCTGTGTCCCCTAGTCCTTGTACCATCAGCTAACGGGAACAGCCTTTCTCTGTCTACCTTATCCAAACCCGTCATAATCTTGTACAACTCTATCAAATCTCCCTTCAACCTCCTTTGCTCCAAGGAGAACAACCCCAGCTTCTCCAACCTCATCCCCGGAACCATTCTGGTAAATCTCCTCTGCACCCTCTCAAGGACCTTCACATCCTTCCTAAAGTGTGGTGGCCAGAACTGGACGCAATATTACAGTTGTGGCCTAACCAGAGCTTTATAAAGGTTCAACATAACTTCCCTGCTTTTGTACTCAATACCTCTATTTATGAAGCCCAAGATCCCATATGCTTTGCTAACTATCTCAATATGTCCTGCCACCTTCAGGGACCTATGCATAGAAACATAGAAACTAGGAGCAGGAGTAGGCCATTCGGCCCTTCGAGCCTGCTCCGCCATTCAACGAGATCATGGCTGATCATCCAAACCCTAGCACCCGGTCCCTACACTGACTGCCATCCCACCCAAGCCCTATCCCCATAACCCCACATATTTAATCCCCCCCTAACACTAAGGGCCAATTTTTTTAATTTTTTTTTATCATGGCCAATCAACCTAACCCGCACATCTTTGGACTGTGGGAGGAAACCGGAGCACCCGGAGAAAACCCACGCAAACACGGGGAGAATGTGCAAACTCCACACAGACAGTCACCCGAGGCTGGATTTGAACATTATGCACATTAACTCCCAGGTCCCTCTGTCCCTGCACACTCTTTAAAACTGTGCCATTAAGTGTATATTGCCTCTCCCCATCCCTTCTGCCAAAATGCATCACCTCACACTTCTCTGTATTAAATTCCATCTACCACTTGTCTGCCCATTCTCCTAGCCTTTCTATGTCCTGTTGCAGTTGATTGTTATCCTCCCCACTGTTTGCCACACCTCCAAATTTGGTATCATCGGCAAATTTTGAAATGTTATTCTGTATTCCAATATCCAAGTCATTTATATATATCAAAAAAAGCAGTGGTCCTAGCACTGACCTTTGGGGAACACCACTGTCTACCATCCTCCAGTCTGAAAAACAACCATTTACCACGACTCGTTGTTTTCTGTCCTTAAGCCCATTTCTTATCCAAGCTGACACTGACCCTCCTAATCCATAAGCCTCAATTTTGTTAACCAGCCTTTTATGTGATAATTTGTCAAACGCTTTCTTAAAATCCATTAGTCAACATCCACTGCATTCCCTTCATCAACCTTCTCTGTTATTTCATCAAAATACTTTTACAAATCCATGTTGAATCGCCTTAATTAACTTAAACCTCTCCAAGTGCCTGTTAATTTTTTCCCTGATTATTATTTCTAAAACCTTACCCACCACTGATGTTAAACTGACTGGCCTGTAGTTACTAGGATTGTCCTTATACCCTTTCTTGAACAAGGATGTCACATTTGCCACTTTCCAATCCTCTGGGATGGCAGGAATGACATATGAAGAGAGATTGTGTCGATTGGGCTTATACTCACTGGAGTTTAGAAGATTGAGAGGGGATCTCATCGAAACCTATAAAATTCTGTCAGGCCTGGACAGACTAGATGCTGGAAGGATGTTCCCGATGGTCGGGGAGTCCAGAACCAGGGGTCATAGTCTAAGGATAAGGGGTAGGACATTTAGGACTGAAATGAGGAGGAATTTCTTCACCCAGAGAGTGGTAAACCTGTGGAATTCTCTGCCACAGAGGGCGGTGGAGGCCAGTTCATTAAATATATTCAAGAAAGAGTTGGATATATTTCTTAAGGCTAAAGGGATCAAGGGATATGGGGAGAAGGCAGGGACAGGGTACTGAATCTGGATGATCAGCCATGATCTCATTGAATGGCGGAGCAGGCTCGAAGGGCCGAATGGCCTACTCCTGCTCCTATCTTCTATGTTTCTATGTTTCCCCCGCATCTAGGGAAGATTGGAAGATTATGGCAAGCCCTTCCAATATCTCCACCCCCACTTCCCCTAGCAACCTGGGATGCAAGCCATCCAGACCAGGCAACTTATGGTGTTCCCATGCACATGTTGCCCTTGTTCCTTGTCCACAGTAGAACTGTGGAAATCGTAGAACGGAAAGATGTAATCAAAGTCACACTAACATCCTATGTGACTGTGACAAAGGTAAACTATCCCTCCTCGTCCTTCTTGACCTGTCTGCAGCCTTTGACATGGTTGACCACTCCATCCTCCTCCAAAGCCACTCCACCGTCGTCCAGCTGGGTGGGACTGCACTCACCTGACTCCATTCTTATCTATATAATCATAGCCAGAGAATCACCTGCAATGACTTCTCTTCCCACACCATTACCTCTGGTGTCCCCCAAGGATCTATCCTTGGCCCTCTCCTATTTCTCACCTACATGCTGCCCCTCGGCAACAACATCCAAAAACACAGCATCAGTTTCCACATGTACGCTGACAAGACCCAGCTCTACCTCACCACCACTTCTCTCAACCCCTGCACTGTCTCTAAATTGTCAGACTGCTTGTCCGACATCCAGTACTGGATGAGTAGAAATTTCCTCCAATTAAATATTAGTCATTGTTTTTGGTCCCCGCCACAAATTCCGTTTCCTAGCCACTAACTCTATTCCTCTCCCTTGCATCTGTCTGAGACTGAACCAGACTGTTCGCAATCTTGGTGTCACATCTGCTTCTCTACCTCTCTTTCCTCTTTTAAGACGCACCTTAAAACCTACCTCTTTGACCAAGCTTTTGGTCATCTGCCCTAATTTATCCTTATGTGGCTCAGTGTCAAATTTTGTTTTATAACGCTCATGTGAAGTGCCTTGCGATGTTTTACTACGTTAAAGGCACTATATAAATACAAGTTGTTGTTGTTGATGTTGCTCATTCTGTTACTCAGCGTTCAGTTCTGCCCTTTGTCTGCAGTCTGTTCTTTTTTGGCGATATGCAGAGGTGCATCCATTCGAATTAATTATGTGCCTGGGCAATCTATCCAAACCTCAACATTAAAGGGCTGTTTTTCTGAATGCAGAGTCTTGTCTGCAGTGAGCGATTTCTCTTTCAGTGTTCCCTGTGACAGAGACTGTACACCAGAAGCAAATATCGCAAAATCAATCACAGATTACGCAAGTTCTCAAAAGCTCAATCTGATTTGTTTCGGATAATTGGAATAGCATAGCACATTACCTTTGAGAGACTTCTGTACATGAGAGATGTTTTACATTTGACTTTTGTGCCTTTTGAAAAGGTTTCAGTTCCTTCGGTGGTTGTTGAGCCCGCATCCAACAATGAGGGTGAAGATGATCAGAGCCCTGCAGAGAACGAAGCCCAGGATGTGCAAGAAGCAGATCAAGAGCCGGCCATAGACGTGAAGAAACCCGCAGCACCCAGTGCACCGGAACAGACTGAGGAAATGGGCACAGCTGGCACTGGGCAAGAAGTCAGTGCAGAAAGCGCCAATGCCCCACAGCAACAGAGTGCACCTGAGGCTGAAGCTGCCGTGTCGCAGAGCATGCCCCCAGGGTTCATGTATAAGGTGAGATTTGCTTATCGTTCTTGTACTAAAAAACAAGAATCTGTATCTTAATCAGCTGTTTGTGTAAAAGTTTTTTAAAATCACTTCATATTGAACAGCTACAAAAGAGATTTGTTTTTCGACTGCAATAGCTTACAGCTCCAGCTGATAGCTCAACTTAGTTCCTTTCATTCCTCCCCTCCAGTTCAGGCTGGAGTACAGTTCCACAGGAGCCAATCGTGCTCCAGTATCTTCCCCAGACTGGAATTCTGAATATGCGAGTGAGTGTTCATAGGCTATTGAACCGTGATGGAAACAGATCCAAGCCGGATCCTTTCCTCAACAGAAGTCCACACACACACACACACACACAGAAGTTTAAAATACAAAAGGAGGCCATTCGGCCCATCATGTCTGTGCCAACTCTTTGCCAGACCAATCCAAAACTAATCCCACTGCCCTGTTCTCTCCTGAAGGCCCTATACCTGCCTCTGCTCCAAATATTTACCCATTTAAAAGATGCAACAGTCTCTGCCTCAACAACTCCCTGTGGAAAAGCATTCCATGCTCCAGAAATGTCTCCTAACCTCTCTCCTCAGTCTCTTATTGAGAATTTTAAATTGATGACCTCTTGTCACTGACCCCCAACCAGAGGAAATAGTCTTTCCTTATTCACATGATCAAAACCATTCCTAATTTTAAATACCTCTATTAAATTTCCTCTTAGCCTTCTCTGCTCCAGTGGACTTTTGTGTCATCAGCAAATATAGATAACTTTCCGAGCGGGTCCCTGAATACCATTTCATTGGCTGATTCCCTCCCCCACTGGTTAGTCCAGAGTTGTGGAGGCCAATTGTAGCTGAGATCAGAGATGTTTCACAACTAAATCTGTGTTGGATCCACATCTCTGACCTGCTCTCCCTGCTGGAGAGCGGGATGACAAAATTAGCCCTTGCTTGCTGAGAAAGACCGTTTGTGTTCACTACGTTTTGCCAAAATAGGGCAGGCATGAAGTGTGTTTTCTGACTCAGACATACATTTTAAATCTTTTTACCCTTAGCCAACCCATCTTAACAGCAAATATTTTCTTTGCCCCACCCCCCACCATACCTCCAAATTCTATTCCTTTTAGACAAGCTATCGTTTAAACAGGAGTTTCTTTCCATGCGAAGGGGTAAATATCAGCGAACGAAATAACTTGCATTTATATAGCGGCTTTCACAACCTCAGGATGTCCCTAAGTGCTTCACAGCCAATGAATTACTTTTGAAGTGTTGTAATGTAGATGGCAGCTCATTTGCGCACAGCAAGGTCATGCAAACAGCAATGAGATAATGATCCGATAATCAGTTTTAAGTAATGTTGGTTGAGGGATATATATTGGCCAGAACCTTGGGAGAACTCCCCTCCTTTTCTTCGAAGTGCCATGCGATCTTTTATGTCTACCTGAGAGGGCAGATAGAGCCACTCATCCGAAAAATGGCATCTCTGACAGTTCAATACTGAATTTTCAGCTTAGATTTTGTGCTCAAGTCTCTGGAGTGGGACTTGAACCCATGACCTTCTGACTCAGGTACCACTGAGCCAAGGCTGACAATTAACAAGCTCTTTCTTTCTCTGTAAATATTAGAGGTGTGTATACTGGACTCTCAGAACACTGCAGGCTGAAAGTTGATGTAGTAATCTGGTATGTGGCTGTTGATATTAGTACAAGATGAAGTGAACCTTGTTGTGGAGGGTTAGCAACAAGAACAGACATTTTATTGTTGAATTTTCCAACAGGTTGAAACAGTCCATAACTTTGAAGCTGCCAATGCAGATGAGCTTAACTTACAGCGTGGAGACATTGTGTTAGTGATCCCATCTGAGATAGTAGATCAGGTAAGCAGAAATCATACACTAAGTATATCTGCTTATGTTCTAATTGAACAATTCTCTTGAAGGCTCTTTTTCACACTATTTTCAAAATACACTGAGAACGGGCAATTAGAACAATGTTAATGAAACATAAGGATCCATTGAATGTTCAAGTTGGAAAGTTTGCTCATAATGAAATGTTGTTATTATTTCCTGACTCTTGTGCATATGCAGGAAGAAAGGTGTCTGTCGGGAAGAAGAACTGAAATTCCGAAGGTTTAGTGCAAAAATATTCTGAAGGGATGCAAAATGTTAGCGAGTTTCATTATTTTGTGGGAGTAGCTGAATTTTTGAATACTGTAGTCGTCCCCCAGTTCTGCCTCAAATGTTGGCGAATTTGTTCTTTGTAGAAATTCGATTGATACTTTTCTGTGGTTTTTAATCCAAGCAACAAACTTGTGCTTGCTGTGTATTTAGTGGCACAAGTGCATTTTAGTATAACCACAAATAAAAAATTTACAAATGAATTCTGCCTCTCTCTAGGTGGTGAGTTTGAGCACTTCCTTCCAGACCTAACCCGGGTTTGTGATGATCCCAGATCGACAAGATGAATGTCTCCTCCTTTGCCAATTATAAAGTCCCCTGTGAAATGAGTTTATGCAGTCTCAACCCAAGTCCTTTGTGAAATGAGTTAGTGCAGTCTCAACTTCCACACTTCCAGCGGTGAGCGGCACTGGTGGGGAGCATAAGAACATAAGAATTAGGAGCAGGAGTAGGCCATACGGCCTCTCGAATCAGCTCCACCATTCAATAAGATCATGGCTGATCTTCAATCTCAACTTCACTTTCCCACCCGATCTCCATTTTCCTTTGATTCCCCTAGAGTCCAAGACCTAGAAATTCAGTAGCGCCCCGTTTGGGGCGCCAGCCTCGTCAGGGCGCTAAAAGTAGTGCCCCGGAAGTAGTCGCGGCCGCCCGCCGGAAATTCACTTTGCGCGCCCCAGAGGAAAGCGCGGCGCTACTGGAGGCGCCCCGCATCCCTCTTGGGGCGCTGCAGCTGAAGATCGCTGCGCAATGTGCCGCTGCGCCACACGCTGCGGCACGGCGCGCTGCGGTACTGCAGGCCTTCCTCCCGGGAGAAGTGCCGGGCTCTTGGGACGCAGTCAGCACTCTGCGGGGGGGGGAGCTCAGGAGGCCGGGGACAGCAGCGTGGATAGGTGCTGGCAGGCGGCCAGCATAAAAAATGGCCGCCCCGCACCTCCTTTAATTAGCGTCTCTACCGCCGCAGGTAGGACCCCCTGAACCGGTCGCAAATAGCGTCCGGCGTTAAAGAAGGGGGCGCAACTAAATATCGCGATCGGGGTGGTAGCGGGGCGCTGCGCACAGCGCTAATGGCTAGCGCCGCCATTAGCATCCCGCTAGATTTAGCAGGAGGCGTGGCCAGTGGCTTCCGACCCACTTAGCGCCCTCTTAAGGTGCTAACGGGTGGCGCAGCCCACTGAATTTCTAGGCCCAAAAATCTATCTATCTCAGCCTTGAATATACTCAATGATTCAGCACCCACAGCCCTTTGGGGTAGAGAACTCCAAGGCCTAGAAATTCGGTGGGCTGCGCCACCAGTTAGCGCCCAAAGAGGGCACTTAGTGGTTTTAGTGCCACTGGTCACGCCTCCCACGAAATTTAGCGGGGCGCTAATGGCGGCGTTAGCCTGTAGCGCTGCGCCACCAGCGATGACGTCATTGGTGTGCACAGCACCCCGCTACCACCCCGAACGTGATATTCGGTCGCGCCCCCCGCTGTGGCGCCGGTCGCAATTTGCGACCGGTTCAGGGGGGCCTACCTGCGGCGGTAGAGGCGCTAATTAAAGGAGAAATACATGGAGGAAAATCATAGGCGCACATTCTGTGACTTCCCGCCATATGCTGGAGTACTGTGTACAGTTTTGGTCTCCTTATCTGAGAAAGGACATACATGCCTTAGAGGCAGTGCAATGAAGATTCACTAGATTGATTCCTGGGATGAGTGGGTTGTCCTATGAGGAGAGATTGAGTAGATTGGGCCTATACTCTCTGGAGTTTAGAAGAATGAGAGGTGATCTCATGCAAACATGTAAGATTCTGAGGCGGATTGACAGGGTTGATGCTGAGAGGTTGTTTCCCCTGGCTGGAGAGTCTAGGACTAGGGGGCATAGTCTCAGGATAAGGTGTCAGCCATTTAAGACTGCGATGAGGAGAAATTTCTTCACTCAGTGGGTTGTGAATCTTTCACAGAATCACAGAAACCCCACAGTGCAGATAGAGGCCATTTCGGCCCATTGAGCCTGCACCGACACATATCCCACCCGATCCCCGTAACCCCACGTATTTAATCCCCCTAACACTAAGGGTCAATTTATCATAGCCAATCATCCTAACCCGCACATCTTTGGACTATAAATTCAGTGGCGCCCCCTTGCCTGGGCGCCGGAAGTTCCGCCCCGGAAGTAGCCGCGAGCGCCAGCCCAATATTCAGTTTCAGCACCTCCTTTAATTAGCGCCTCTACCACCGCAGGTAGGACCCCCTGAACCGGTCGCAAATAGCGTCCGGCGTTAAAGCAGGGGGTGCAACTTAATATCGCGATCGGGGCGGTAGCAGGGCGCTGCACACACCGATGACGTCATCGGTAGTGGCGTAGCGCTAACAGCTAGCGCCGCCATTAGCATCCCGCTAGATTTAACGGGAGGTGTGGCCAGTGGCTTCCGACCCACTTAGCGCCCTCTTAAGGCGCTAAAGGGTGGCGCAGCCCACTGAATTTCTAGGCCCAAAAATCTATCTATCTCAGCCTTGAATATACTCAATGATTCACTCAGTCAAACACACACTCCTTTATTAATACTCACTCACACTCACTCAAACACACACCGCTTTATTAATACTCACTCACGCTCACTCAAACACACACCCCTTTATTAATACTCACTCACACTCACTCAAACACACACCGCTTTATTAATACTCACTCACGCTCACTCAAACACACACCCCTTTATTAATACTCACTCACACCCTTTTAAAAATACTCACTCACACTCACCCCTTTATTAAAACTCACTCACACACACACACACCCCTTTATTAATACTCACTCACACTCACTCAAACACACAATCCTTTAACAATACTCACACATTCAAACGCACACCCCGTTATTAATACTCACTCACACTCACTCAAACACACACCCCTTTATTAATACTCATGCACAGTCAAAAAGAAAAAAGACTTGCATTTATATAGCACCTTTCACGACCACCGGACATCTCAAAGCACTTTACAATGAAGTACTTTTTGAAGTGGAGTCACTGTTGTAACGTGGGAAACGCGGCAGCCAATTTGCGCACAGCAAGCTCCCACAAACAGCAATATGATAAAGACCAGATAATCTGTTTTTGTTATGTTGGTTAAGGGATAACTATTGGCCAGGACACCGGGGATAACTCCCCTGCTCTTCTTTCTCTCTCTTCAGTCCAGATCTTCTGCCCCCTGCTGAAAGCACAAGAGTGCAGAATTGTCCATTTTAGTACTAAATTGCTAGTCACTGTTGTGAACCGTGACACCCATCATTTTTGCACCCATCAAGGTCCCACAAACAGGAATGAGATAAATCACCAGATAATCTGTTTCAGTGATATTGGTTGAGGGATAAATATTAGCCAGGACCGGCGGGGGGGGGGGGGTGCGGGGATACAACCTGCTTTTCTTTGCAGAGTGCCATGGGATCTTTTACATCTACCCGTGAGGACAGAAGGGTTAAAAGTCTCATCAGAAAGACAGCACCTACAACACTGCAGCACTTCCTTAGTACTGCACTGGAGTGTCAGCCTAGATTTCTTGCTCAAGTCTCTGAAGTGGGGCTTGAACCCATACTTTACTGACTCGTGACAAGCATGCTAACCCAGAGCCAAGGCTGACATTATAGAGAATCATAACTGTAAATTAGGCAGTTAGAACTTTAAAAGATAAAGCAGCAGTGAAATTAAAGAGAATAAAGTAGTTACAATATGAAGAGTGGC
This sequence comes from Somniosus microcephalus, assembly GCF_052327205.1. NCBI lineage: Eukaryota > Metazoa > Chordata > Chondrichthyes > Squaliformes > Somniosidae > Somniosus > Somniosus microcephalus. Next base: position 204,272,373 of record NC_140993.1, on the reverse strand, counting down.
CATTCCTGATTAAGGTGAACAAAGCATGTAAATGAAAGCAGAGTTTTTCTCCCCTACATTACATTTGGTTTGCTCCAGAAATGCTATATCATTGTGGAACTGTCAGTGTAAAAAGAGCACACTTCTAAACTCACTTCATGGCCTTGAGCATTCAGTTAAAGTGGGTGTGTGAGTGTGAGTGAGTATTAATAATGGGTTGTGTGTGTGAGTGTGAGTGAGTATTAATAAAGGGGTGTGTGTCTGAGTTAGTGTGAGTGACTATTAATAAAGGGGTGTGTGTTTGAGTGAGTGTGAGTGAGTATTAAAGGGGTGTGAGTGTGAGTGAGTATTAATAAAGGGGTGTGTGAGTGGGTATTAAAGGGGTGTGCGTTTGAGTGTGAGTGAGTATTATTAAAGGATTGTGTGTTTGAGTGAGTGAGTGAGTATTAATAAAGGTGTGTGAGTGTGAGTTTTAATAAAGGGGTGTGTGTGAGTGAGTATTTTTAAAAGGGTGTGAGTGAGTATTAATAAAGGGGTGTGTGTTTGAGTGAGTATTAATAAAGGAGTGTGCGTTTGAGTGAGTGTGAGTGAGTATTAATAAAGGGGTGTGTGTGAGTGTGAGTGAGTTTTAATAAAGGGGTGTAAAGGGGTGTGTGTGAGTGTGAGTGAATATTTTTAAAGGGGTGTGTGTGAGGGAGTATTATTAAAAGGGTGTGTGTGTGAGTGAGTATTAATAAAGTGGTGTGAGTGTGAGTGAGTATTAATAAAGGGGTGTGTGTTTGACTGTGTGTGAGTATTAATAAAGTGGTGTGTGTTTGGGTGAGTGTGAGTGATTATTAATAAAGGGGTGTGAGTGAGTATTAATAAAGGGGTCTGTGTGTGAGTTTGACTGAGTATTAATAAATGGTGTGTGTTTGAGTGAGTGTGAATGTAAGTGAGTATTAATAAAGGAGTGTGTGTTTGAGTGAGTGTGAGTGAATATTAATAAAGAGTTGTGTGTATGAGTGTGAGTGAGTATTAATAATGGGGTGTGCGTTTGAGTGAGCGTGTGTATTAATAAAGGGGTTTGTGTGTGTGAATGAGTATTAATAAAGGGGTGTGTGTTTGAGTGAGTGAGTATAAGTGAGTATTAATAAAGAGGTGTGTGTGAGTGTGAGTGAGTATTAATAAAGGGGTGTGTGTTTGAGTGAGTGTGCGTGAGTATTAATAAAGTGGTGTGTGTTTGGGTGAGTGTGAGTCAGTATTAATAAAGGGGTGTGTGTGTGAGTGTGAGGGAGTATTAATAAAGCGGTGTGTGTTTGAGTGAGTGTGAGTGAGTATTAATAAAGGGGTGTGTGTCTGAGTGAGTGTGAGTGAGTATTAATAAAGGGGTGTGTGTTTGAGTGAGTGTGAGTATAAGTGAGTATTAATAAAGTGGTGTGTGTTTGGGTGAGTGTGAGTGAGTATTAATAAAGGGGTGTGTGTTTGACTGAGTTTGAGTGAGTATTAATAAAGGGGTGTGTGTGTGTGGGTGAGTATTAATAAAGTGGTGTGTGTTTGGGTGAGTGTGAGTGAGTATTAATAAAGGGGTGTGTGTCTGCGTGAGTGTGAGTGAGTATTAATAAAGGGGTGTGTGTATGAGTGTGAGTGAGTATTAATAAAGGGGTTTGTGTGTGAATGAGTATTAATAAAGTGTTGTCTGTGTGTGAGTCTGAGTATTAATAAAGGGGTGTGCGTTTGCGTGAGTTAATAAAGAGGTGTGTGTGAGTGTGAGTGAGTATTAATAAAGGTGTGTGTGTTTGAGTGACTGAGTATTATTAAAGTGGTGTGTTTCTGAGTGAGTGTGAGTGAGTATTAATAAAGGGGTGTGTGTGTGAGTCTGAGTGAGTTAATAAAGGAGTGTAAAGGGGTGTGTGTGAGTGAATATTTTTAAAGGGGTGTGTGTTTGAGTGAACATGAGTGAGTATTAATAAAGCGGTGTGTGTTTGAGTGTGAGTGAGTATTAATAAAGTGGTGTGTGTTTGGGTGAGTGTGAGTGAGTATTAATAAAGGGGTGTGCGTTTGAGTGATTGTGAGTGAATATTAATAAAGAGATGTGTGTGAGTATTAATAAAGGGGTGTGTGTTTGAGTGAGTGTGAGTGAGTATTAATAAAGGGGTTTGTGTGTGTGAATGAGTATTAATAAAGGGGTGTCTGTGTGTGAGTCTTAGTATTATTAAAGCGGTGTGTGTTTGAGTGAGTGTGAGTGAGTATTAATAAACGGGTGTGTATTTGTGTGAGTGAGTGAGTGTGAGTGAGTATTAATAAAGGGGTGTGTGTTTGAGTGAGTGTGAGTGAGTACTAATAAAGGGTTGTGTGTTTGAATGAGTGAGTCTGAGTGAGTATTAATAAAGCGGTATGTGTTTGAGTGAGTGTGAGTATTAATAAAGGGGTGTGTGTGAGTGAGTATTTTTAAAGGGCTGTGTGTGAGTGAGTATTAATAAAGGGGTATGTGTTTGAGTGAGTATTAATAAAGGGGTGTGAGTGTGAGTGAGTATTGTTAAAGGGGTGTGTGAGTGTGAGTGAGTATTATTAAAGGGATGTGTGTTTGAGTGTGTGAGTATTAATAAAGTGGTGTGTGTTTGAGTGAGTGTGAGTAAGTATTAAAGGTGTGTGTGTGTGTGAGTGAGTATTAATAAAGGGGTGTGTGTTTGAGTGAGTGTGCGTGAGTATTAATAAAGGGGTGTGTGTGTGTGAGTATTAAAGGGGTGTGTGAGTGTGAGTATTAATAAAGGTGTGTGTGTGTGAGTGTGAGTATTAATAAAGGGGTGTGTGTGTGATTGTGAGTATTAAAGAGGTGCGTGTTTGAGTGAGTGTGAGTGAGTTTTAATAAAGGGCTGTGTTTGAGTGAGTGTGAGTAATAAGGGGGGGTGTTTTTGGGTGAGGGTGATTGAGTATTATTAAAGGTGTGTGAGTGTGAGTATTATTAAAGGGGTGTGTGTTTGATTGAGTGTGAGTGAGTATTAATAAAGGGGTGTGCATTTAAGTGAGTGTGAGTATTGATAATGGGGTGTGAGTGTGAGTGAGTATTAATAAAGGGGTTTGCGATTGAGTGAGTGTGAGTGCGTATTAATAAAGAGTTGTGAGTTTGAGTGAGTGTGTGTGAGTAATAATAAAGGGGTGTGTGTGAGTGAGTAATAATAAAGGGGTGTGCATTTGAGTGAGTGAGTGAGTATTAATAAAGGGGTGTGTGTTTGAGTGAGTGTGAGTGACTATTAATAAAGAGGTGTGTGTGTGTGAGTGTGAGTGAGTATTAATAAAGGGGTGTGAGTGAGTTATTAAAGGGGTGTGTGTTTGAGTGAGTGAGTATTAATAAAGGGGTGTGTGTGAGTGTGAGTATTAATAAAGGGGTGTGTGTTTGTGTGAGTGTGAGTGAGTAATAAAGGGGTGTGAGTGTGAGTGAGTATTAATAAAGGGGTGTGTGTGTGAGTGTGAGTATTAATAAAGGGGTGGGTGTTTGTGTGAGTGTGAGTGAGTATTAATATAGGGGTGTGTGTTTGAGTGAGTGTGAGTGAGTATTAATAAAGTGGAGTGTTTGAGTGAGTGAATATTAATAAAGGGGTGTGAGTGAGTATTAATAAAGGGGTGTGAGTGTGAGTGAGTATTAAAGGGATGTGTGTTTGATTATGAGTGAGTATTAATAAAGTGGTGTGTGTTTGAGTGAGTGTGAGTAAGTATTAATAAAGGTGTGAGTGTGAGTGAGTATTAATAAAGCCATGTGTGTGTGAGTGAGTATTAATAAAGGTGTGTGTGTGTGAGTGTGAGTGAGTATTTATAAAGGGGTGTGTCTGTGAGTTTGAGCGAGTATTAATAAAGGGGTGTGTGTTTGAGTGAGTTTTATTAAAGGGGTGTGTGAGTGTGAGTATTAATAAAGGGGTGTGTGTGTGAGTGTGAGTATTAATAAAGGGGTGTGAGTGTGAGTGAGTATTAATAAAGGGGTGTGTGTGTGAGTGAGTATTAATAAAGGGGTGTGTGTGTGAGTGAGTATTAATAAAGGGGTGTGTGAGTGTGAGTGAGTATTAATAAAGCGGTGTGTGTTTGAGTGAGTGAGTATTAATAAGTGTGTGTGTGTGTGTGAGTGAGGATTAATAAAGGGGTGTGTGTGTGAGTGAGTATTAATAAAGGGGTGTGTGAGTGAGTGTGAGTATTAATAAAGTGGTGTGTGTTTGGGTGAGTGCAAGTGAGTATTAATAAAGGGGTGTGAGTGTGAGTGAGTATTATTAAAGGGGTGTGTGAGTGAGTATTATTAAAGGGGTGTGTGTTTGAGCGAGTGTGAGTGAGTATTAATAAAGGGGTGTGAGTGAGTATTAATAATGGGGTGTGCGAGTGTATTAATAAACGGGTGTGTATTTGAGTGAGTGTGAGTCAGTATTAATAAAGGGGTGTGAGTGTGAGTATTAATAAAGGGTTGTGTGTTTGAGTGAGTGTGAGTGAGTATTAATAAAGAGGTGTGTGTTTGAGTGAGTGTGAGTGAGTATTAATAAAGGGGTTTGTGTGTGTGAATGAGTATTAATAAAGGGGTGTCTGTGTGTGAGTCTTAGTATTATTAAAGCGGTGTGTGTTTGAGTGAGTGTGAATGAGTATAATAAACGGGTGTGTATTTGAGTGAGTGTGAGTGCGTATTAATAAAGGGGTGTGTGTTTGAGTGAGTGTGAGTGAGTATTAAAGGGGTGTGTGTGTGAGTGTGAGTGATTATTAATAAAGGGGTGTGAGTGTGGGTGAGTATTAATAGAGGTGTGTGTTTGAGTGAGTGTGAGTGAGTATTAATAAAGGGGTGTGTGTTTGCGAGAGAGTGTGAGTGAGTATTAATAAAGGGGGGGTGTTTGAGTGAGTGTGAGTGAGTATTAATAAAGTGGTGTGTGATTGAGTGAGTGTGAGTGAGTATTAATAATGGGTGTGTTTGAGTGTGAGTGAGTATTAATAAAGGGATGTGTGTTTGTTTGAGTGAGTATTAATAAAGGGGTGTTTGTTTGAGTGAGTGTGTGTGAGTATTAATAAAGGGGTGTGTGTGTGAGTGAGTATTAATAAGGGTGTGAGTGTGAGTGATTATTAATAAAGGGGTGTGTGTTTGAGTGAGTGTGAGTATTAATAAAGTGATGTATGTTTGGGTGAGTGTGAGTGAGTTAATAAAGGGGTGTGTGTGTGAGTGAGTATTAATAAAGGGGCGTGTGTTTGAGTGAGTGAGTATTAATAAGGGGTTGTGTGTGTGAGTGAGTATTAATAAAGGGGTGTGTTTGAGTGACTGTGAATATTATTGAAGGGGTGCGTATCTGAGTGAGTGCGTGTGAGTATTAATAAAGGGCTGTGGGGGAGAAATTCAGTTGGTTGCGCCACCCGTATGCGCCTTAAGAGGGCGATAAGTGAGGCGCGAGCCAGCTAGTGCCCGGGCGCGGCGAGACCTGCACCTCTCGCGAAATTGAGTGGACATTTAGCGGCGGTGCTAAACCGCAACGCCCGCTCAGCTGCGCACACAGATCCTGACATCATTTCAGAGTGCAACGCCCTTGGGGAGCCCCGAACCAGAAATTCAGTGGCGCCCCTTCCTTTCTGCCTTTCGCTCCCAGCGACTGGTTGACTGGAACGGTTCCCAGTCGCTGTGGGGCTGGGGGGGCGCTATTTAAAGGCGGCTCTTCCTGGCTTCTTTGTGGTAGCCATTTTTGGACCACTCCTTCTGTGAGAGAGAGAGAGATTTGCAGAGAGACAAAGGGAGAGAGCTTTCTGCCTTGAGTCAGCGCTCGCTGAGGTACTTTTGGCTTCTGACCAGAACTTTGTAGTTAGTTTGCTTTTTCACCGGCATAACCTTGAGTGGCCACATATTATGGGGGCTGCAATGGGTGGGAACGTTGGGCTTCTCCATTACATTGAGAGGGCACAGAGACGCAGAGAGAGAGTGCCAATCATGGCCAGACAGAGGAGGGCCAACAGGCGTCGGCACATGAGACCTTACCGTCCCAGGGTTTTCCGCCAACAGTTCTCATACCTCAATATGTCTGAGGAGCAGTGTTTTCGGAGGCTGCGATTCAGCAGGGAGGTGGTCACTGAGCTCTGCCACCTGCTTCAGCCAGATCTGCAGCCTCAACTGAGGAGCAGGACGTCTCTGTCGGTGGCAGTGAAGGTCACAGTGGCTCTGAACTTCTATGCCACCAGCTCCTTTCAATTAGCTACTGGGGACATTGCCAATATCTCCCAGTTCGTGGTGCATTGCTGCATCCGTCAAGTCACGAATGCCCTCTTTAAAAGGAGATGTCAGTATATCTCCTTCCCCATGATCCCGGACAAGCAGCAAGAGTGCGCAATGGGCTTTGCAAGAATAGCGGGCTTCCCCATGGTCCAGGGCGCCATTGACTGCACGCATGTGGCTTTGCAGGCGCCGCAAGAGAATGCCGAGGATTACCGCAACCAGAAGGGGTTCCATTCGTTGAAAGTCCAGTTGGTGTGTGACCACAGACAGCTGATAGTCGCTGTCAATGCCCGCTTTCCAGGCAGCAGCCACGACGCCTTCATCCTGCGCCAGACTTCTGTGGCAGACCTTTTCGAGGCCCCGGCTCACCCAGGAGGCTGGCTTCTCGGGGACAAGGGCTATCCTCTGTGCACCTGGCTGATGACCCTCCTCCGTGCGCCCAGCTCCCCTGCTGAAGAACGATACAATGAGAGCCATCAAGCTACCAGGAACATCATTGAGCACACAATCGGTGTGCTCAAGCAACGGTTCCGCTGTCTGGACCATTCCAGAGGAGCCCTTCAGTACTCACCTGAGCGAGTCTCCCATTTCGTTGTTGTGTGCTGCATGCTGCATAACCTGGCAATCCTCAGGACTCAGCCACTGCCACCAGACATTGGAGCACCAGCAGAGGAGGAGGAGGAGCAGCAGCACCAAGACGGGAGGGAGGCACAAAGTGCAAGGGCCGTCCGTCAGCGGCTTATAGCAAGTCGGTTCTAGGCCCCCTCTGAGGGAATGGCTTCTGCCATTCAAAGTACATAAATGGAACCGTGCCTCAACCCCTAAGCCGGTCAAGGCAACTCAAATAGTTCAAAGAGCAAACATGCACATTCTGAATAAAGACACTTTATTTAACAAACTGTGTGCCCTTCCCGCATGACAAAGTAATAGAGAGAAACCCAAAAAAAAGCAGTCAGTCACATAACTGGCTCTCACAACCTGGAGACAATGAACCAAACAGTAACCAAAAAATGACCACGACCTTCAATAAAACATTTAACAGCATTTTGCCACACCTCCTACTTTTTGCCCTTCGAGGGTGATCTGCTTCGCTTGCGAGATTCGCCCCTTCCCACCCTGCAGCTCCTCTGCAATGGGACCCCAGTGGCTGCAGCAAGGCTGGGGGAAGGCTGCTGAGTGTCAGAAACTGAGACTGCAGATGCCCTTGAGGGACGGCCTGGACCAGCTCTGGGCCTGGAGGGCCCGGCTGCTGACTGCTCCAACTCTGCATGGGTGGCAGCAGTCTGTCCTACAGGTGGTGGCAGCTGCAGTGTAGAAGTGACAGTGTTGGCAGCAGGAATGCTGTCATCCTGAGAGAGGACAGCAACTCCCTGTTCGGACGACACACTGGCACTCCCACAGGGCAGCACTGCAGCATGCGGAGCAATCTGCTGAAGCACAGACTGCTGGCCTGGCGCGGCGAGGGCCCCGGGGCGATTCGCCCCGATCCAGCGAGGGTGGCAGCAGTCAGTGCTCGTGTGGCCTCAATCTGCATCTCCATGAGACCAGCCACTGACTGCATTGCAGCACTAAGCACTTGCGTGGCAGCCGCCTGTGCTGCGCCAAAGTCCTGGACAATCCTTGCCTGTGCTGTGCCGAAGTCCTGGAGACTCCTTGCCTGTGCTGCGCCGAAGTCCTGGAGACTCCTTGCCTGTGCTGCGCCGAACTCCTGCGCACTCCTTGCCAGTGACTCAATGGAATCTGGCATCCTTGCCACTGCAGCCATGAGCTCAGTGTGCCTGTGCTCCACCTGGGCGCTCATTTCAGCGAGGAGCCGCACCTCTTCTGCGCTCACTGTAACAGGACTCAAGGCCAGACTCTCCTTCCGGGGAGAAAGCCGCTGAGCTTCCCTACCCCCCTCGCGTTGCTGCAGCCCGCTGGGCCCCGGAGCTTCACCCTCCTCAGACCATTCCCCCCTGCTCGCCTCCAGGGAAGACGTGTCCCCATTATGGCCATGGGCTGCCTCGGCTGAGGGTGGCACTGATGGTCCAGCTTCCTCCTCGTCGTCGGCTTCAGAGTCACTCACAGTGGCAGCTTGAGGGCCCGCCTCCTCACCTGGCGAATCAGCATCTGAAAGCAGGGAGGTACAAGAGTGGCTTTAGCGTGAGAACAGGGTGGCAGCGAGGGAGGCATGAGTGCTGCAATGTACTGTATTGGTTCGATAGTGGCAAAGGATGCTGGTGTGAGGCACAGGTGGAAGGAGAGAGGTCAAAAAGGTGATGACCTTACCATTGCTGTCCATAACAGGTCGGCATCTCCAGTGGCGACGGGGCCAATCATCCGGCCTGCCATAATCCGCTGGACTCGATGCTCCAGATCGGTGAGGGCTTGAAGGTGAGGCTGGCCTCCCCCGGTCCGTTGCTGCAGCCTCCTGTTATGCGCCAGCTTGCCCTGCAAGAGAAAGGACGGGCTCTGAGTACAGTGTGAAGCCCTGATCTTGGCTGCACTGCCTCCCATGGTGGAATAGCCCTTACAGTGTGAAGCCCTGATCTTGGCTGCACTGCCTCCCATGGTCGATTGGCCCTTACAGTGTGTAAAGTGCTGAATGTGCGTGTGAGTTTCCTGAACGGGCCATAGGTGTTGGATGAGGGCTGGACATTGGGGCTTTCAGGACCCTTTGGCCATAAAGTGAGGTTGACATGCAGGGATGAAGAGGATTCTGAAAAGGGCACTCACCCTGATGACCCGAGTGAGGTCATTGAACTTCTTCCTGCATTGCACAGGGGTCCTAGGCACCATGCTGCTGGAGGTCACTCTGTGAGCCACCTCCCTCCAAGCTTTGTGATAGTCGTTGGGCAGTGGCCTCCTGCCACTGTCCGGGAACAGGAGAGATCGCCTGCGCTCCACCGCGCCAACCAGAACCTGCAAGGCCCCCTCGCTGAACCGCTGCGCTCGCTCCCTGGCACTCTCCATGGTCCTAGGCTTAAGAATGTGGCAGCAGGTCTGTCCAGGCCGAGAATCAGGGCTCCGATGCGCAGGGTGTGGCTGCAATCCAAGATTGAACCTCCCCTTTAAGAGCTGACCGGCGCCAGCGTGTCTGCCTGCAATTGCTAACTGGCCGCACCTGCGCTGCACCCGCCCTCAGTGGTAGCGCCTCACTTCTCAGGCTTAGCGCCTTAAGACAGTCGTGCAGTGCCTGTTTTAGCGCTCCAAGCACCTCCTGGGGCGAAGCAGGCCAATTTACCAGTAGGTGGCGATAATTTGCACCGTGCGCAAGATTTCGCGCGCGGCCGATACTTACGCCCCAATCGGGGCGATACTGAATTCCTCCCCCTGTGTATCTGAGTGAGTGTGAGTAATAATAAAGGGGTGTGTGTTTGGGTGACTGTGAGTGAGTATTAATAAAGGGGTGTGAGTGAGTATTTTTAAAGGGCTGTGTGTGAGTGTGAGGGAGTATTATTAAAGTGGTGTGCGTTTGAGTGAGTGTGAGTGAGTATTAATAAAGGGGTGTGTGTTTGAGTGAGTGAGTGAGTATTAATAAAGGGGTGTGTGTTTGAGTGAGTGTGAGTGAGTATTAATAAAGCGGTGTGTGTTTAAGTGAGTGAGTATTAATAAAGGGGTGTGTGTATGAGTGTGAGTGAGTATTAATAAAGGGGTGTGTGTTTGAGTGTGAGTATTAATAAAGTGGTGTGTGTTTGAGTGAGTGTGAGTGAGTATTAATAACGGGGTGTGTGTTTGAGTGAGTGTCAGTATTATTAAAGGGGTGTGAGTGTGAGTGAGTATTAATAAAGGGGTGTGCATTTAAGTGAGTGTGAGGGAGTATTGATAATGGGGTGTGAGTATTAATAAAGGGGTGTGCGATTGATTGAGTGTGAGTGCGTATTAATAAAGAGGTTTGAGTGAGTGTGTGTGAGTAATAATAAAGGTGTGTGAGTGAGTATTACTAAAGGGGTGTGCATTTGAGTGAGTGTGAGTGACTATTAATAAAGAGATGTGTGTGTGTGAGTGTGAGTGAGTATTATTAAAGGGGTGTGTGTTTGAGTGAGTGTGAGTATTAATAAAGGGGTGTGAGTGTGAGTGAGTATTAATAAAGGTGTGTGTTTGTGTGAGTGTGTGAGTATTAATAAAGTGGTGTGTTTGAGTGAGTGAGTATTAATAAAGGGGTGTGTGTTTGAGTGAGTGAGTGTGAATATTAATAAAGGGGTGTGTGTTTGATTGAGTGTGAGTGAATATTAATAAAGTGGTGTGTGTTTCAGTGAGTATTATTAAAGGGGTGTGTGAGTGAGTGAGTATTACTAAAGGGGTGTGTGTGTGAGTGTGAGTATTAATAAAGGGGTGTGTGTGTGTGTGAGTGTGAGTGAGTATTAATAAAGGTGTGTGTGTGTGTGAGTGAGTATTAATAAAGGGGTGTGTGAGTGAGTATTAATAAAGGGGTGAGTGAGTATTAATAAAGGGTGTGTGAGTGTGAGTGAGTATTAATAAAGGGGTGTGTGTCTGTGAGTGTGAGTGAGCATTAATAAAGGGGGGTGTGTGTGAATTTGAGTGAGTATTAATAAAGGTCTGTGTGTGTGTGAGTGTGAGTGAGTATTAATAAAGGGGTGTGTGTGTGTGAGTGTGAGTGAGGATTAATAAAGGGGTGTGTGTGTGTGTGTGAGTATTAATAAAGGGGTCTGAGTGTGAGTGAGTATTAATAAAGTGGTGTGTGTTTGAGTGAGTGTGAGTGAGTATTAATAAAGGGGTGTGTGTTTGAGTGAGTATTAATAATGGGGTGTGCGTTTGAGTGAATATTAATAAAGTGGTGTGTGTTTGAGTGCATGTGAATGAGTATTAATAAACGGGTGTGAATGTGAGTATTAATAATGGGGTGTGCGTTTGAGTGTGCAAGTGTATTAATAAACGGGTGTGTATTTGAGTGAGTGTGAGTGAGTATCAATAAAGGGGTGTGTGTTTGAGTGAGCGAGTGTGAGTATTAATAAACAGGTGTGTATTTGAGTGAGTGTGAGTGAGTATTAATAAAGGGGTGTGAGTGTGAGTGAGTATTAATAAAGGGGTATGCGTTTGAGTTAGTGTGAGTGAGTATTAATAAAGGGATGTGTGTTTGAGTGAGTGTGAGTGAGTATTAATAAAGGGGTGTGTGTTTGAGTGAGTGTGAGTGAGTATTAATAAAGGGGTGTGTGATTGAGTTGAGTATTAATAAAGGGGTGTGCGTTTGAGTGAGTATTAATAAAGGGGTGTGCATTTGAGTGAGTGAGTATTAATAAAGGGGTGTGTTTGAGTGAGTGAGCATTTATAAAGGGGCGTGTGTTTCAGTGAGTGTGAGTGAGTATTAATAAAGGGGTGTGAGTGTGAGTGAGTATTAATAAAGGGGTGTGTGTTTGAGTGAGTGTAAGTGAGTATTAAAAAAGGTGTGTGTGTGTGAGTGTGTGAGTATTAATAAAGGAGTGTGTGTGTGAGTGTGAGTGAGTATTAATAAAGGGGTGTGTGTGAGTGTGAGTGAGTATTAATAAAGGTGTGTGAGTGTGAGCGAGTATTAATAAAGCGGTGTGTGTTTGATTGAGTGTGTGTGAGTATTAATAAAGGTGTGTGTGTGAGTGTGAGTATTAATAAAGGGTGTGTGTTTGAGTGAGTGTGAGTGAGTATTAATAAAGGTGTGTGTGTGTGTAAGTGTGTGAGTATTAATAAAGGGGTGTGTGTGTCTGACTGTATTAATAAAGTGGTGTGCGTTTGAGTGTGAGTGTATTAATAAACGGGTGTGTATTTGAGTGTGAGTGAGTATTAATAAAGGGGTGTGTGTTTGAGTGAGTGTGAGTGAGTATTAATAAAGGTGTGTGTGTGTGTAAGTGTGTGAGTATTAATAAAGGGGTGTGTGTGTCTGACTGTATTAATAAAGTGGTGTGCGTTTGAGTGTGAGTGTATTAATAAACGGGTGTGTATTTGAGTGTGAGTGAGTATTAATAAAGGGGTGTGTGTTTGAGTGAGTGTGAGTCAGTATTAATAAAGGGGTGTGTGTGTGTGTGTGAGTATTAATAAAGGGGTGTGTGTGTGTGACTATTAATAAAGTGGTGTGCGTTTGAGTGAGTATTAATAAAGGGGTGTGCGTTTGAGTGAGTATTAATAAAGGGGTGTGTGTTTGAGTGAGTGTGAGTATTTATAAAGGGGCGTATGTTTCAGTGAGTGTGAGTGAGTATTAATAAAGGTGTGAGTGTGTGAGTATTAATAAAGGGGTGTGTGTGTGTGAGTGTGAGTGAGTATTAATAAAGGGGTGTGTGTTTGAGTGAGTGTGAGTGAGTATTAATAAAGGGGTGTGTGTTTAAGTAAGCATGAATGATTATTATTAAAGGGGTGTGTGTCTGTACTCCCAATCAATGTGAGTGACTATTATTAAAGGGGCAGGCATCTGGGCTCACATGAGTTTGACAAGACATTCTGTTGTATGTTGCATCTTGAATATGTGCACTACTGAAGTATGGCTCTCCATGAAATGCAATAAAAGTGTAAGGTTGTGTGAAGGTTTGACATGGACGAGCAGTGTGAAACAGGTTGGCAGGACTCACTGTGCCATGGAACCTTATGCCATTTACCCACTAGCCTTGCCAGATTCCTTACAGTGTGTTGTCTTCTTCTGCATCCAGGTTCTGCTGGTGGTGGACACAACATTCAGTCTGGTCCCCATCTGCTGCCAGGATGGATACACTGCTGACCTCTGGGAAGAGTGCTCTGAAGTACCCAATAGGGCAACCCACCTTGTACCCATAGGAACAGGAGTAGGCCATTCAGCCCCTGAGCCTGTTCCGCCATTCAGATTATGGCTGATCTGTATCTCAACATCATTTACTAGCCTTTTCTCCATATCCCTTGATTCCCTTACCTAACAAATATTGATTGATCTCAGTCTTGAAAATTTCAATTGACGCAGCATTCCCAGCCTTTTGGAGAGTTCCAGATTTACATTATCCTTTGTGTGTAGAAATGCTTCCTGATTTCACTCCTGAATGGCCTAGCTCTAATTTTAAGATTGTGCCTCTTTGTTATGGATTCCCCCAACAGAGAAAGTAGTTTCTCTGTATCTACCCCATCGAATCCAATTACCATTTTAAACGCCTTGACTAGATGACCCCTTAACCTTCTAAACTCAAGGTAATACAAGCCAAGTTTATGCAACTTGTCCTCATAACTTAACCCTTTAAGCACTGGTATAATTCTGGTGCATCTGCACTGTACCCACTCCAAGGCGAGTATATCTTTCCTGAGGTTCAGTGCCCAAAACCGAACGCTTTGCTCCAGACACGGCCTGACCAAGGCTCTGTACAACTGAAGCATCACTTCTTCACTACTGAACTGATGATGACTGCTTTGAACGTGTTCTTTACCCTTGCAGGATGCTGGGTGGCTCACAGGTATAAGGGAGTCGGACTGGTTACAATATGGTGCTGCCAACACCTCCAAAGGATTGTTCCCCAAGAATTTCACTCAGCAACTGGAATAGACTTCAGCTGCTGTCGGTCTGTGTGGAAGTTATCAGAAAAAGCAGGACTCTGCTCTCCAAACTACATGGTCTCCCACAGCGCGGTTGTGTCCTTGGAATCTTCAAAGGGTAATATCGGAGTTGAAAAGTTAATCAGCAAGGTTAAAAGCATCTAATGAACACAAACAATGAAGAGAGGAGGTGTATATTTGCTGAAGACACAGGAAGCATGGTACTGACCTCAGTATAACTATTTTGAACCAACTGTGGAAATTAATATGTATTTGTTTATCAAAGTGCAACACCATGTTTAATTGTGTTCTCCTGGAGTTAATGGTGATTCTTGAATGAACCCCTCACTATATCAATATAATGCTAGTGTAATCCTCCATATGACAAATTTATATCTTGCACCATGCACTATGTAAATTTGTCGCAATGCATCACAGTTCAATAGTTTATCAAGTAGTCAAATAATCTATGTATACTTATTAATCTTTAATATGTTTACTGCAAATTGGTGCAAATTGTTTTCACTCATACACCCATGTGACTGAAGAGCTGTCTTTTCAGTGATGCAGTGTAAGCGACCCTGCTTTAATTATGTATCTCCTCACCATGTGTGTTGCTGCTCCTGGCTCCAGCAGTTCCTGCTGGCTCTGTTTTTGAACAAGTCCTGTTGCTTTATTGCCAAAACGAATCTGAGAAACCGTGTTTGTAATGTATCATGCATTAAAGATTATAAAATCCAGAATGATGCTCAAAGGACAAGACTCCTCCTCCACCTACTGACCGGATGATGCTTTTCCACCCTGTCCTATATAATCAACACAGGAATTTGCAGGTCCTTTAACAGGTGAAATAAAACGGTATATCAGTTATCTAAAATCATGGCCTCTATTTATCCTTGCAGCAACAGTTTGGCACGTTTTATTCCGATTAAGTGGAACATGCACCAAAATAAATTCAACATTAAGGATAGGCGTTGTAACCTAAGTACTGTATCGATGTGTGGTTCTGTGATCATCGTTATTCATTTCACTGCTCGTGCCGGAATAAAGAAAAAGTAAAACAGTGCTGCCCTATGTGTCTTGTTATTTAAGAGTCTGAACACCCCAGGGCCAAGTTTACAAGTAACTGTGGGGTAAATTTTCCTCTTCACCATCTAAACGTTAAACATCGACTGGGCGGAGCTTCTGTGCAATCCTCCCACACTAGATTTTTCCTTTCTGCAAGCTCATCTAAACGATGCTGAATGCCCAGTTGGTGAAGACGTAAATCTACCCTTTGGTGTTCTTTTTTTACTATCCGCAAAACCCAGATGTGCCATTTTTCTGCTATGTTTAAGCCACAGGATAACCTAGCGTGTCAATCCTCTGCACAGGTCCAAATGTGGCAGCTTGCGGTCAATTTTAACGAGGCGTTAAGGGCGTGGTAATGGGGTCGGTAGACTCCCACGACCACTTTTAGAACATAAGAAATAAGAGCAGGAGTAGGCCCTTCGGCCGGTCGAGCCTGCTCCACCATTCAATAAAACCATGGCTGATCTAATACGTCAAATCCACCTTCCTGCACTATCCCCATATCCCTTGATTCCTTTAGTATCCAAAAATCTATCGATCTCTGTCTTGAATATATACAACGACTGAGCCTCCACCGCCCTCTGGGGCAGAGAATTCCAAAAATTCACCACCCTCTGAGTGAAGAAATTTCTCCTCATCTCAGTCCTAAATGGCCAACCCCTTATTCTGAGACTGTGACCCCTGGTTCTAGACTCCCCAGCCAGGGGAAATATCCTCCCTGCATCTACCCTGTCAAGCCCTTTAAGAATGTTATATGTTTCAATGAGATCACCTCTCATCTAAACTCTGGGGAATATAGACCTAGTCTACTCGATCTCTCCTCATAGGACAATCCCCCCATCCCAGGAATCAGTCTAGTGAACCTTTGTTGCACTCCCTTTAAGGCAAGTATATCCTTCCTTAGGTAAGGAGACCAAAACTGTACACAGTACACCAGGTGTGGTCTCATCAGGGCCCTATATAATTGTAATAAGAATTCTTTACTCTTATACGTGATAGATTTTTGCATATTAAGGGAATCAAGGGATATGGGGATAGTGCAGGAAAGTGGAGATGGGGTAGAAGATTAGCCATGATCTTATTAAATGGCAGCTCGAAGGGCCAAATGGCCTACTCCAGCTCCTATTTCTTATGTTCTTATGCACTCCTATCCCTTTGTAATAAATGCTAACATACCATTTGCTTTCCTAATTGCTTTCTGTACCTGCATGTTAACTTCTTATGATTCATGATTTATAGGGGCTACCACTGGGTGGCCGAAGTGACTGCCTGTTTCAGGCAGTAGACCTCTTTTAATATACAAAACAAGGTCATAGAGCACTTATAGCCATTTTAGGACATAACTTTGATGAAGTAACAATTCTTTGATGAGGTAACAGAAAGGGTTGATGAAGGTAGTGCGGTTGATGTGTATATGGACATTCAAAAGACATTTGACAAAGTACCACATAATAGACTTGTTGGCAAAATTTAAACCCCTAGTCCTAGAAATTCACAGTCTTACCACTGACCGTAAAGGCCCGATTTGGGGGAAAAATGGCGGCCGCTGCACTTTTGGCCACTACTGGCGGGTCCCACAGTATTCGCCATTTTCGGCTGGGCGACAGCGCTGCCGATGTCTGTGCTCACTATTGTTAAATCCGTGAATCTTGACGTATGGTGTCCTTCAAGAAATAGACAGACTGCAGAGGAACAATCAACAGGTGTTTACTGGATGAGGGTTACTCTAACAGTACAGATCCCTACTCAGGGTTTATATACAGGTGTGGTCACTGCCGGTACTACAGTATACAGGAGCTGTAAAAAGTAGTTCTCCCCTTAAAGGTACATACACTACAATTCCTCCCCTTTTAGATTAACAGTACCATAACATTCATTTAACAATTAACACTTTTAACATGCAACATTAACTGAAAATAGTCCATTTATAAATTCAGTCTTTGGGGCGGCTTCCTGATCCTTTCTGGATAGCGCCTTTCCTGAGTGTCTTGCTCTTGGTGCGGAGGCGATTCTGGCCCCCTGTCGTCGGTTGGTTCATCAGCTTCCGATGCTACTGTTTCTGGGGTAGATGCTACCTGTATATCGGGTTCATCACCAGGTACGCGAGACATGGGGTTGACTCGTTCCTGTGACTCTAGGATCTGGTCGACATGGCGTCACACAATGTTCTCCCCAACATCCACTGTGTACATTAGTGGCCCCTGCCGTGTGCATATCATTCCTGGTTGCCATTTCTCTGTTCGGTAGTCGCGGGCCAAGACTGGTTGCCCTACATTGAAGCTCCTTGTCGGCTTCTCATTGATGTGCTGGAATTGCTTATTCTCAACATCTCTTCGTACATTTGGTCTGAGCAAATCCAGACGAGATCTCAACCTTCGGTTAAAGAACATCATGGCCGGGGTCTGGTTGGTGACTGCATGTGTCGCATTTCTGTAGGCTAACAGGAAATTGTCCACCTTATGCTGCAGTGGAATGTCGTCATCGCACATGGCCCTTACTGCCTTTTTAAAGGTTTGTACGAACCTCTCAGCCAATCCATTTGTGGCTGGATGATACGGGGCGGATGTGTAATGCCTTACCCCATTCCTTTTCATAAATTTCCGAAACACTTCGGACACAAACTGTGGTTCGTTATTGTTAAGTCTGTGTGTTATAGTGATAATTACTACACAGACTACAAGAGTAAATTCAACAGGTCTTTACTGGTTGGAGGTAGGGACTATACTGAATACAATATTACTACACAGTGCTTATATACCGGTGTGGTCACCACCGGTATTACGTATACAGCAGCCAGAGAAAGTAGTACATCTTTTAAGGTGGAACAGGCTTAAGTTCTCTTAAGGTGGAACAGGTTACATACACCACAATCCTCCCTTTTTAGCTTAACAGTCATATCCCCATTTAACATAACATATATACATATATAACTTCAGGTATAACAGTTCAAAGGTTCAGTCTCTCAGGAGGCTCTCTGATGCGGCTTGGATAATGCCTCTCAGTAGTCTCTGATTCTTGTTGTTGAGGTGCCTCCTCTATTTGGTTTCCAATGTATTGGGTGTCATCATCATCAAGTACATTCCCTGCCGAGGTAGATGCTTCAGGTTCATTAACATCTTCCGCAGTTGTCTCTGTCACAACCATGGGTTCGACCCTTGCTCTCGACTCTACCAGTTGATCCGCATGACGCCTTATCACATTATGACCAATATCTACTGTGTACATCAGAGGTCCTTGTCTGGCCCAAATTGTTCCGGACTGCCATTTTTCGTTTCCCTAGCCCCTTGCCAACACTGGTTGTCCTACGTCGAAAGTTCGAGTGGTCTTGTTGTTAATATGCCGAAACTGTTTGTTTTCCACTTCCCTCCGCACATTTGGTTTTAACAAGTCCAACTTGGACCGCAACCTCCTGTTATAAAACATCATGGCAGGACTTTGGTTAGTCACTGCATGATCGGCGTTTCGATATGACATCAGGAACTTGTCGACCTTGTGTTGCAGTGGAATCTGATCATCGTTCATGGCCTTAATTGCCTTTTTGAATGTCTGGACAAATCTTTCAGCCAACCCGTTTGTCGCTGGATGATATGGGGCAGAGGTATAATGTTTTACTCCATTCTTCTTTAAGAATTGTCGGAATTCTTCCGATACAAACTGTGGTCCGTTGTCCGAACAGATCTGTTCTGGCAATCCGTTCCTTGCGAATATTGTTCTTAACACCACAATTGTCTTTTCTGAAGTAATGGTATTCATCTTGATGACTTCTGGCCATTTGGAATGTGCGTCCACCGCAATTAGGAACATGGAGTCCATGAATGGACCAGCAAAGTCAATGTGTACGCGTTGCCATGGGGCTGAAGGCCATTCCCATGGGTGTAGCAGTGCTATCGGAGGTGCATTTTGCACTTTTTGGCACCCAGCGCAGCTTTTCGTTAACTCCTCAATCTGTTGGTCAATACCCGGCCACCATACATAAGCCCTAGCAAGACTTTTCATTTTAACTCCCCCCAGATGACCTTCATGCAGTTCGTTTAAAACTCTTTCCCTTAACTTGGGAGGAATAATCACTCTTGTCCCGTACATCAAGGTACCATGGCAGACGGACAGCTGGTCTCGCCTTGCCGAAAATGCCGGTAACAGAGGATCACCCCGTGTTGGCCATCCTTTCACTGTCACCTCGTAGACTCTGGACAGTGTCGGGTCATTCCTGGTTTCTCTTTCAATACTTGCATTGGTGACTGGTAAACACTCGATGATGGTCGAATGAAATAACTCAACAGGGTCAACTTTCATCGTGTCTTCTTCTTCAGGTAGTGGCAGGCGCGACAGCCCATCAGCATTGCCATGCTGTTTCATACCTTTGAATTCTATTTGATATTGATATGCCCCTAGGAAAAGAGACCATCTCTGGAGACGCTGCGCTGTCATCACCGAAACACCCTTCTTAGGGTTAAAAATGGATACCAACGGTTGATGGTCTGTCAGAAGTGTGAATTTTTGGCCCTGCAGGTAATGATTAAACTTCTTCACTCCCCATACAAGGCTAAGAGCCTCCCTATCGATCTGCGCATAGTTGCGCTCAGCGGAGGTCAATGATCTGGATGCAAATGCGACTGGCCTTTCCGTGCCATTTGGCAACTTGTGTGAGAGTACTGCCCCAATACCATATGGAGAAGCATCACAAGCCAACCGAATAGGCAGTGTCGGGTTGAAGTGAGCCAACACTTCCTCTGAGGTGATCAATTCTTTGCTTTTGCGAAATGCCTTCTTACAGTTTTCGCCCCATTCCCATGGTACCCCTTTCTGTAAAAGAGCGTTTAACGGGTGCAGTACCGTGGATAGATTTGGCAGAAATTTATGGTAATAGTTAATTAATCCTAGAAACGACCTCAACTGAGAGACATTCTCCGGAGCGGGAGCCTTTACAACTGCCTCAACCTTGTCAGGAGACTTATGAAGCCCCTCCCGGTCAATGACATGGCCACAGTACGAGATCCGCTTCTGGAAGAACTCACATTTCTGCCGATTTACTCTAAGTCCATACTCTTTCAGTCTGTTGAGCACCAGTTCCAAGTTTGCGAGATGTTGTTCATCACCATCACCTGTGATCAAAATATCGTCCAGGTAACATTGTGTGCCTGGAATTCCCTGTAATACCTGCTCCATGGCCCTCTGCCAAATTGCTGGAGCCGATGCCACTCCAAAAACCAGCCTATTGTACCGGTACAACCCTCGATGCGTGTCGATCGTGAGGTATTGGCGTGACTCTTCCTCAATCTCCATCTGCAAGTACGCCTGTGCCAGGTCTATCTTGGTGAAGTGTTTCCCGCCAGACAATGAAGCGAAAATATCCTCAATCCGTGGAAGCGGATACTGCACCGTGTGAAGCACCGGATTAACGGTGATTTTGAAATCTCCACAGATGCGAACCTTCCCTGGATCTCCTGGCTTGTTGCTCGCAGGACGTTTCATAACGGGAACAATGGGCGTAGCCCACTCACTCCAATCTACCTTAGACAGTACACCTGAACGTTCTAGTGCTTCCAGTTCCGCTTCAACAGTAGATCGTATTGCATAGGGTACCGGTCTGGCTTTAAAAAATTTTGGTTGTGCATGTTCATCAATCTTGATGTTTGCCGTAATTCCTCTCAGTGTTCCCAGTCCCTGCTGGAACACCTCTTTAGCATCATCCAATATTCTGGACAATCGTTTAGGTTTGACATCTGTTTCCCCGGAATCTACCGTTAGTGCCTTCAAGGAGTGCCAGTCCATATTCATTTTCCTAATCCACTCCCATCCTAGTAGTGGTGGACCTCCTTCAGGTAGCACATATAAGTCCATTACTTGGCTTTCTTCGCCCTTGTGGACCACTTCTACCTCTATTTTTCCGATGGGGTACACTCTCTGCCCCGTGTATGTTTTCAATATAATCTCCGTATCCTGTAGGGGAATATGTTGGAATAACCTTCTGTAATCTTTCTTATTCATGACCGTCAATGCCGATCCAGTGTCCAATTCCATTTTTACTTGGACTCCTGCTATCTGAAGAGTGACCCAAATTGTCTGGAGATCTGCATCCTTACCAACGTTGTGTACTCTTAAGCTATCCAGTTCATTACTGCTAGCGTCTGAATCTGACTTCTGTTCGGTCAAACTGTTCTTTGTCACCTTGTGTACCTTTGCGTATTTTCCTTGCGGTGACTTTTTGCTGCTGGTCTTCTTTCCTGACCGGCATACTTTAGCTATGTAGCCAAGCCTGCCACACGTTCTGCATTCTTGGTTTTTAAACCAACACTGGTTCTGATCGTGCGTTGTCTTTCCACAACGATAACATTTGACAGAACTCAAACCCAATTTGTTTGTACCGAGTTCCAGTGACCGTAGCTGCATTACTGCCGTGCCTCTCGCTGCGGCTTCGTGTGCTGCTGCCATAGTGACCGCCTTCTCAAGCGTCAGCTCATTCTCCTCGAGCAGTCGCTTTTGTGTATCCTGTTTAAATAAACCACACACAAATTTATCTCGTAGTGCCTCTGTCAGTCCCGTTCCAAACTGACAATATTTTGCTAGCTTACGTAATTCCATCAAATATTCAGCATTGCTTTCATTCTGCAGCTGCCTTCTGTCGTAAAATTTTAATCATTCCGCTAGCATCAGCGGCGTGGGGTTTAGATGATTTTTCAGGACAGTAACAATCTCATCGAACGTCTTATCCGCCGGTTCATCTGGTGATAACAGGTGTTTCAATTGCCCGTATGTCTTCGCACCCATTAAATTTAATAATGTTAGTGCTTTATCTGCATCAGGAATTTTATTTGCCTTACAATAATTTTGTATGCGTTCTACATACATGGCCCAATCTTCGATGTCACTATCAAAGGTATTAATGTTCCCATGTTTAGGCATCGTTGCAATTTATTGTATTTTTATGTTATCCAAGATGGCGGCTTCCCGCTCTTGTCGTCGTCCTCCGCCCACAAAATGGCGGTTTTCCCGCGCTTGGCGGTCTTCAACCGTCCCCCGACACTGTCTCCGCTTCACCGCGGCTCTCGCGCCTTCAGTTTCCCCAGACGCTGCGCCTTTTAGCCCGAATGCGGCCCTTATCTCCAGTCGCGATCGATGTCCCCGCGCTGCGCCTCTCACTCGAAAGCGGCCCGGCCCTTATCTCCGGTCACGATCGATCTCACCACCCTTATTCCGCCGTCTTCCCAGCCCCGTCTGTACAGCCAATGCGGTTGACTTTCTGTCGCGTCGCTGCCCGGCTTACCCACCACCGAGGTAGAAAGAAGAAAGCTGACAGTCGCTGATGGAGGCTTCGAGGTCAGGATGTCTTCTGCACTCCGGTTTCTCGATGCCTGCCGCTCGACGTGTCTTCCAGTAGGGTGATGAGGGTGGAAACCTCTCTTCGACGTCCTGTCTGTGGACGAAGCCGCCGTGGAAATAACTGCCGCAGGGTAAGAATCGGACTTGTCGCCACTGTTAAGTCTGTGTGTTATAGTGATAATTACTACACAGACTACAAGAGTAAATTCAACAGGTCTTTACTGGTTGGAGGTAGGGACTATACTGAATACAATATTACTACACAGTGCTTATATACCGGTGTGGTCACCACCGGTATTACGTATACAGCAGCCAGAGAAAGTAGTGCATCTCTTAAGGTGGAACAGGTTTAAGTTCTCTTAAGGTGGAACAGGTTACATACAACACAGTTATCAGAGCAAATCTGCTCTGGCAAGCCGTTCCTGGCAAATATGGTCTGTAGGACTGCAATCGTTTTCTCCGTGGTGGTGGAGGACATTTTGATCATCTCAGGCCATTTCGAGTGCGCATCCACGGCTATTAAAAACATTGAGTCCATGAATGGACCAGCAAAATCAATATGCACCCGTTGCCATGGAGAGGAGGGCCACTCTCATGGTTGTAGAGGGGCATGTGGTGGTGCATTTTGGATCTTCTGGCATCCTGAGCAGCTCTTTGTCAGGTCCTCGATTTGCTGATCGATCCCCAGCCACCACACATAAGCCCTAGCAAGGCTATTCATTTTCACCCCTCCCAGATGGCCTTCGTGAAGCTCATTGAGCACTCTCTCCCTTAACTTGGGTGGAATTACCACTCGGGATCCACACATCAAGGTCCCCTGGCATACTGACAGCTGTTCTCTTCTGAATGAGAATGCTGGCAACCCTGAGTCGCCATGTGTTGGCCATCCCTTCACCGTCAAGTCATATACCCGAGACAGTGTCGGGTCATTTCGGGTCTCCTCTATATCCGCGTTAGTTACTGGCAAGCGTTCAATTATAGTCGAATAAAATATTTCGACAGGGTCCACTGCTGGTGCTTCCTCCGCCGTAGGCAGTGGCAGGCGTGATAGCCCATCAGCGTTTCCATGCCGTTTCGTGCCCTTATACTCTATTTCATATTGGTTCGCCCCTAGAAAAAGGGACCATCTTTGTAGCCGTTGCGCAGTCATCACCGAAACGCCCTTCTTTGGATTAAAGATGGAGACAAGTGGTTGGTGGTCAGTCAGCAAGGTGAACTTCTGCCCGTGCAGATAGTGGTTGAACTTTTTCACTCCCCACACTAGGCTGAGGGCCTCCCTGTCAATCTGGGCGTAGTTACGCTCGGCTGAGGTTAGTGACCGAGACGCAAAGGCTACTGGCCTCTCCGAGCCGTCCGGGAATTTGTGCGACAGCACCGCTCCAATACCATAGGGTGATGCATCACACGCCAACCGAATTGGTAGTGCTGTGTTGAAATGAGCCAACACCTCTTTTGATGTGATCAATTCTTTGCACTTCTGGAAAGCTCGTTTACATTCGTCATTCCACTTCCATGGTACCCCCGTTTGCAGTAGGATGTTCAGTGGGTGTAGTACTGTAGACAAATTCGGCAAGAACTTATGGTAGTAGTTCACCAGCCCGAGGAACGACCTCAGTTGTGACACATTTTCCGGTGCTGGAGCCTTGACTACTGCCTCAGTCTTTTCAGGGGACTTATGTAACCCCTCTTCATCAATAACATGGCCACAATACGAGATCTGCTTCTGGAAAAACTCGCATTTGTGGCGATTAGCTCGGAGCCCATATTCCTTCAATCTAGTGAGCACCTGCTCCAGGTTGGCGAGGTGATCACTGTCATTTTCGCCCATGACCAGGATGTCGTCCAAATAACACTGGGTCCCTGGAATCCCTTGCAGGACTTGATCCATTGCCCTTTGCCAAATAGCCGGAGCTGATGCTACCCCGAACACCAGCCGGTTGTATTGGTAGAGACCTTTATGAGTGTTGATCGTGAGGTACTGTTTCGCGGCTTCTTCTACCTCCATTTGCAGGTACGCCTGGGCCAGATCAATCTTAGTGAAGCGTTTTCCTCCAGATAGCGAGGCGAAAATATCTTCAATCCGCGGAAGCGGATATTGTACCGTGTGAAGGACTGGGTTCACTGTCACCTTAAAGTCCCCACAGATGCGAACCTTCTTTGGTTCCCCAGGCGTATTACTCAATGACCTCTTCATTACAGGAACGATGGGTGTAGCCCACTCGCTCCAGTCCACTTTGGACAGTACTCCAGAATGTTCCAAACCTTCCAGCTCTGCTTCGATGGCTGGGCGGATCGCATAAGGCACCGGTCTGGCCTTAAAAAACTTTGGGCTTGCATTTTCCTCTATTTTGATCATTGCTGTTATGCCTTTTAGTGTTCCGAGTCCTTCCTGGAACACTTCTTGTGAGTCAGTTAGCATTTTTGACAGTCGTCCAGGTGTGACGTCGTCATCCTTTTTGGCATCTACAGTTAGTGCTTGTATGGAATGCCAATCTAGCTGTATCTTCCGGATCCATTCACATCCTAGTAGTGGTGGTCCTCCCTCTGGCAATACATATAGGTCAATTTTTGGTGTTTCTTTGCCGTTATATATAACGTTCACCCTTATTTTTCCTTTGGGGTATACTTTTTGCCCTGTGTACGTCTTCAAGACAATCTCTGTATCTCTCAAGGGTATATGTGAGAATAGCCGCTTGTAGTCCCTTCGGTTTATGACTGTTAGGGCTGATCCTGTGTCCAATTCCATTTTCACTTGGACTCCGTCTATCTTGAGCGTGACCCAGATAGTTTGATGATCCTCCATTTTGATTACATTATGTAGTTTCAGACAACCCAGCTCCTTGCTTCCGGAGTCTGTATCACTTTTCTGTTCGTCTGAACTACTCTCCGTCACCTTATGTACCTTTTTGTACTTCTCCTGTGGAGATTTCTTGCTGCTGGTTTCCTTTCCCGACCTGCAGACTCTTGCTATGTGTCCTACTTTTCCACACTGTCTGCACACTTGGTCCTTGAACCAACAATCCTTATGGTTGTGTGTTGTTCTGCCGCAGCAATAACACTTCACTGCTCCATATGACATTTCATTTGTGCCATATTCTTGCGGTCTCCGTTGTATCTCTGCAGCGCCCCATGCGGCTGCTTCGTGTGATACTGCCATGCTGAAAGCCTTGTCCAGCGTAAGATCCTTTTCTGATAGAAGCCGTTTCTGGGTTCCTTCACTTTGAAGCCCACACACAAACTTGTCCCTTAAAGTATCTGCTAGTCCCGTTCCAAACTGGCAGTGTTTCAATAGCTTGCGCAGTTCCGTTAAATACTCAGCATTACTTCTGTCTTTATGCTGGTTCCTTTTGTGAAACTTAAATCTTTCTGCTATCAGCAGCGGTGTGGGGTTTAAGTGGTCCTGTAGGATTGCCACTATGCTTTCAAAATCCTTTTCCACTGGCTTCTCCAGGGTTACTAGGTTTCGCAGTAAGCCATATGTTTTTGCACCCATGGAATTCAACAATACCAGTGCTTTCCTGGCATCTGGCACTTCATTCGCCTTGCAGTAAACTTCTATGCGTTCTACATAAATGTCGCCCAATCTTCGACTTCATTGTCGAATGCTGTGACACTGCCACTCCTCGGCATCCCTGGGTGTGGTTAGACTGGCTAAAAATGGCATCTCCCGTGCTCTCCCTTCTTCTCCGCTGTGGCTCAAAATGGCATCTCCCGCGCTCTCCCTTCTTCTCCGCTGCGGCTCAAAAATGGCGTCTCCCGCGCTCTCCCTTCTTCTCCGCTGCGGCTCAAATGGCATCTCCCGCGCTTTCCTTTCTTCCCCCGCGGACGCTGCTCAGCCCTTGAACACCGGCCGCGCTCTGTGTGTTTTCCTGCGCGCCTCTCTCATTGACGCCGCTCGGTCCTGAACCCCGGCTGCGCCCTGTGCGCTTTACCCTCTCTCTGCTCCCGTCGACGCTGCTCGGCCTTTTCCTGTGCCGTCGGTCGGCTCTTGCCGCCGCTGTGCGGGAAGGGTCTGCACCGTACCTGTTGCCAGCCCGCCTCGCTAGAGTCTCCGCCAGATGGTCGATGCCCATGCCTCTGGAATCGGCCTTCCTCTGCAGAGTTGCAGGTAGGTTCGAATCTCCTCGTCGCCAATGTTAAATCCGTGAATCTTGACGT
This sequence comes from Somniosus microcephalus, assembly GCF_052327205.1. Lineage (NCBI taxonomy): Eukaryota > Metazoa > Chordata > Chondrichthyes > Squaliformes > Somniosidae > Somniosus > Somniosus microcephalus. The sequence continues at coordinate 204,246,191 of NC_140993.1, read as the reverse complement.
ATGGTGTCCTTCAAGAAATAGACAGAGACTGCAGAGGAACAATCAACAGGTGTTTACTGGATGAGGGTTACTCTAACAGTACAGATCCCTACTCAGGGTTTATATACAGGTGTGGTCACTGCCGGTACTACAGTATACAGGAGCTGTAAAAAGTAGTTCTCCCCTTAAAGGTACATACACTACAGCTATCATTACAGAGATTATGCAGACGGTGACGTCAGTGAGTGTGCAACGCTCACTTGACGCTCGATCTGCCATTTTGAAGTGCGCCGCTCAACTTACCATCCTGTGTTAATTGTGACCAGCTGAGCAAGCGTTGACAAGCAGGAAGGAGCCTCCAGCAGTGTTATTTAAAGGGATCATCAGCAACAACTTGTAGCTGACATGTTTCTTCAGTTTGACTGGCTCTGTGCAACTTTCTGCAACTCCAGCAGCTTTATAAACTGCTTTCAAGGTTCTAAGGTAACAGGGAGTGTTGGGGCAAGTGGGGAATGCCTTCATTCTTATTTAAAGGCTTCTGCTCACAACACTTGCTCACAGTCAGGAGGCTGTAGTGGCAGTCCACCTCGTGCTCGGGTATCTTCAGGAGAGGGAGCAGAGGCAGCGAAGAAGAGAAGATGCGCACAGAGGGAGTAGGAGGAGGGGCAGGAGGGCTCTCAACAGGAGGCCTTACCCACCTAATGTCTTCAGAGGGCACTTCTCTTATATCCACTTAAGCGAGGAGCAGTGTATCAGGAGGCTCTGCTTCAGCAAGGAGGCGATCACAGAACTCTGCCACCTCCTGCAACCAGACCTGCAGCCTGAGAGCAGGGTGACCACAGCGCTCCCAGTGGCAGTCAAGGTCACCGTGGCCTTCAATTTCTTCACTAGCAGATCCTTCCAGTCTGCAGCAGGAGACATAGCTAACATCTCCCAGTTTGACATCCATCGCTGCATCCGGGAGGTCACAGAGGCTCTGTACTCCAGGAGAAGGGACTATGTTTTCTTCTCTCTGAGCAGAGAGAAGCAGAATGAGCGTGCATGTGGCTTTGCCAGGATATCAGGCTCCCCATGGTGCAGGGCGCCATCGGCAGCACCCACATGGCTTTGCGGGCACCATATAGCAATCCTAAGATCTTCCGTAACTGCTACCACTCACTTAATGTGCAGTTGTTGTGAGACCATGCCCAGTGCATCCTGATGGTCAATGCCCGCTATCCTGGTAGCAGTCATGATGCCTTCATCCTGTGTCAGTCCACTGTGCCAGCAATCTTTCAGCCACCATGTCAAACCTGAGCATGGCTGCTCAGAGATAAGGGCTATCCACTCTGCACCTGGCTCATGACTCCCCTCTGCTACCCCAACCACTTGTGCCCAGCACTCATATAATGACAGCCATACTGCCACCAGGAACATCATCGAGCAGACAATCGGGGGGGCTGAAACAACGGTTTCACTGCCTTGACCACTTGGGAGGAGCCCTCCAGTACTTGGCGGAGCAGGTGTCCCATTTCGTGATGGTCTGCTGCATGCTCCACAACTTGGCCATCATTAGGGCGCAGCCCTTACCAGCAGGGATTGCAGGACCATCTCAGGACGAGGGAGAGGAAGAGGTGGAAGGGAGGAGGCAGCCAGCAAATCCCACTTTGGCAGGGCTAGCCGTGAACACCTCATCAGAGTCCAATTCCATTGAATTAAAAACCAGATTCCCGTTGCTTATCACATGCCCATCATACCATCCCTCTGTCACGGAGTATCATAGCATCCTCCTGGGCACAAAGCTGAAATAAGAGCCACCACAAAACAAAGATTCCAAACAAAATTAATAAATTTATCAACAATCAATTCACAAATACTATATCAACACTATTCACCCTTGTGCAATCCCTTAGTGCCTCTCGTTCATGTGCCCTTTCCTGCTCTGGTGCTCCTATGCAGTAATCCCCCAATGGCTGCAGCATGGCTGATGGAAGGCTGCTGAGTTTCCATGAGGGAGACTTCAGCTGGCCTTGCAGGACGATCTCGAGCAGCTCTGAACCTAGAAGGCCCACTGTAGACTGCACCACCTCAGCATGGCCAGCAGCAATCTGGGCCGGCTGGCTGACAGGCAGCGGCATGGGCAATGGTGGAGTGGCAGTGGTGGGAAGAGGAATGTGGTCATCCTGTGAGAGGACAGCAGGTTCCTGCTCCACAAACCCACTGCCACACCCCCGGGGTGGTGCCTCAACAATCCTAGCAATCTATTGGAGGACAGATTGCTAGCCTGCTCAAACACCCTGCAAGCCCCGGTCGACACTGGTAAACCCAGCCACGTTGGCAGCAGTCTGATCTTGCATGGCAACAAGCTGAGACTGCAGGACAGCGGTCTGCACTTCCACTGCAACATTAAGATGTTGGGTCACTTCTGCCTGTGCTGCAATGCCAGCTGTGACATTGCCCATCACATACAGCATCATATCTGGATTGACACGGTCTCTCCTGGAGTTGTCCATCACTTCCAGCCTGGAAATCATGGGCTCCAAACTCTGCGCAAAGCCCCGGCCAATGTTAGAGGCAGACTCCTCCATGCTCCTTGATATTGCCAAGAGGCTCTCTGGCAGGCTTGCCATTGCACCTAACAATTCTGTGTGCATGCCCATCATCCTTCTTCTGAAGGCCGCCCCATCAAGGTCCTCATCTGAGTCCTGTGCAGCAGAACTCGTGCACAAACTCGCCATCCGGGGAGCTGGCCCCCAAGCTACCCTATTCCCCTGGCCTTGCTGCAGCCCACTCGTGCTCGATGCCTCACCCTGAGCAGATCCCACATCTACACTACCCTCTAAATTACACGCAGTGCCAGTTTCTGAGCTGGTGTCTGTGAGTGTCAGATGCAGAGTCTTCTTCGCCCTCAGTTTCCTCCATCGCCTCGTGGAGAGGCTCTGCGGCTGCTTGTTCTTGGTTATCTGAAAGCAGAAAGGCACAAGAGTCGGGTTATGGTGAGGGAGCCATGGGTGTGGAGAGCAAGATATCCATGCATACAGCATCAGCAGCTTGTAAGTGAGAAGAGATTGTGGGATGAGGGGGAAGTGGGATGTGAGAAGAAGGATTAGGAATGAGCAGATCCTTATTGCCCCCAAGGGCTTCAACTTCGCACGTTGCCACAGCCTCTGTGACTTCTCGTCCAATGATGTCCAGCACTCTCTCCTCCAGTTGGCTCAAGGCCTGTATCACTGCTTACCCCCCACCTGTCTGCCGCTGTTCCCGGCGATTGAGTGTTGCAGCAGTGGTAATGTTGTGAGGGTGAAGGAATGATTGTGAGGTCTGAGTGATGATTGCTAGAGATTGTTGGTAGGTGAGTGATGGGGGTATGGTTCATTGAGCAGTGTGCGAAGCTTGTGGTGCAGATGGGATATGGCATTTGCTGAAGCCTTCACTCACCTTGATCTACTGTGTCATTCAACCTCATGTGGCAATGTATACAGGACCTGGGGACCACGCTGTAGGCCATCATGTATGCAGATATCCCCTGCCAGAGCCTTCTAGACATATGGGCCGATGGCTTCCTACCGGTTTGCAGGAAGAAGGCAGCCCCTCCTCTCCACAGCCACCACCAGTGCCTCCAGAGCCGCATCTGAGAAGCGTGTAACTGTATCTGCTGCCACTCAGCCATCTCTTGCTAAATCAGGTCTGCTTCCAAGTAGAACTCCAAATTGAATGACAATGAGGTGCTGCTGCATCAATGCACCTCAGTAGTGGAGAAAGTCTAGGCCAAACATGACTTGCAATTAGACTGCACCCGATATTGACCCACCTGTAAACCAATGAGCAGCGGGTTTAGCGCTGAGATCAACACTATAATCATGTAAATGAATACTCAGCACGAATTTTCTGTGCTACCTAGAGCACTTTGACCCAGCGCTTTGACCTTCTTCCCAAGATCCACAAACAGGACTGCCCTGGTAGACTAAATGGTACAATTTTAAAGAGGGTGCAGGAAGAGAGAAGCCTGGGGGTGTACAAATCTTTGAAGGTGGCAGGACAATTTGAGAAGGCTGCTAAAAAGGTATATGGGCTCTTTGGCTTTATTAATAAAGGAATAGAGTACAAAAGCAAGGAATTTATTCTAAACCTCTATAAAAGAAAGACTTGCATTTATATAGCGCCTTTCATGACCACTGGACGTCCCAAAGCATTTTACAGCCAATAAAGTACTTTTTGAAGTGTAGTCATTGTTGCAATGTATTTTTTGCTCAAAAAACTGAGTTGCCTAGTAGTTCGAATTAAACAATTTAAATAAAGCATTTTTGCACAATTTCAATTCAGATTAACAGTTAAATTAAGGGTAGGCTGTAAGTAAGACTGCAAGCAGTTGGGCCATGAAAGGATAAATTGGGTAAAACCATTACTGAATATCAGGAATAACAACAGAAAATGCTGGAAAAACTCAGCAGGCCAGGCAACATCCGTGGAGAGAAAATAGAGTCAACGTTTCAGTGAAAACCCTTTGTCAAGACTAAAGAAGCACAGGAAATGAAATAGATTAAGAGGCCAGGCTGGGAGAGAACAAAAGAGAAGAGACATTAAGAGGTATTCAAAACGAGACGAGATGGTGATAGGACTAGTGGAGACAAAAGACGGCTCTAGATTAGGTGTGAAATGCGCTGGCAGAATGGGAGACAGCTGCCATGTGGGAGAGAGAAAAAAAAAGAAAGGGGGGAAAGGCCAAAACAAAGGTGTGGATAAAAAATAAAAGAAAAAATGTAATAGGGGCCGAGGTTATGATCTGAAATTGTTGAACTCGATATTGAGTCCGGAAGGCTGTAAAGTGCGTAATCGGAAGATGAGGTGCTGTTCCTCGAGTTTACAGTGAGCTTCCATGGAACAATGCAAGAGGCCAAGGACAGTGAGGTCCGAGTGGGAATGGGGCGGTGAATTAAAATGACAGGTGACCGGAAGCTCAGGGTCACCCTTACGGACTGAACGGAGGTGTTCTGCAAAGCGGTCACCCAATCTGCGTTTGGTCTCCCCAATGTAGAGGAGACCACATCGTGAGCAGCGAATACAGTATACTAAATTGCAAGAAGTACAAGTAAATCGCTGTTTCACCTGGGTGACGACTTTGCGGAGCTTCCGGTTGCCTGTCATTTTAATTCACCGTCCCATTCCCACTCGGACCTCACCGTACTCGGGCTCTTGCATTGTTCCACGGAAACCCAACGTAAACTCGAGGAACAGCACCTCATCTTCCGATTAGGCACTTTACAGCCTTCCGGACTCAATATCGAGTTCAACAATTTCAGATCATAACCTCGGCCCCTATTACATTTTTTCTTATATTTTTTATCCACACCTTTGTTTTGGCCTTCCCCCCCCATCTTTTTTTTTTCTCTCTCCCACATGGCAGCTGTCTCCCATTTTGCCAGCGCATTTCACACCTAATCTAGAGCCATCTTTTGTCTCCACTAATCCTATCACCGTCTCGTCTCGTTTTAAATACCTCTTAATGTCACTTCTCTTTTGTTCTTTCCCAGCCTGGCCTCTTAATCTATTTCTTTTCCTGTGCTTCCTTAGTCTTGACAAAGGGTTCACCCGAAACGTTGACTCTATTTTCTCTCCACGGATGTTGCCTGGCCTGCTGAGTTTTTCCAGCATTTTCTGTTGTTATTTCAGATTTCCAGCATCTGTAGTATTTTGCTATCGTACTAGTGTTTGATTCACTGCCACACCTCTTCTAGGAATGCCTACCTTGAAGAAGCCATGGTGTGGAGATGCCGGAGTTGGACTGGGGTGGACAAATGTAAGTCACACAACACCAGGTTATAGTCCAACAGCTTTATTTGAAATCACAAGCTTTCGGAGCGCTGCTCCTTCGTCAAGTGACGAAGGAGCAGCGCTCCGAAAGCTTGTGATTTCAAATAAAGCTGTTGGACTATAACCTGGTGTTGTGTGACTTCTTACCTTGAAGAAGTTCTGCTCTTCTCTTCGACAGGATCTCCATTTGGCTCTTCAATCCTGTTCATCTTCATTATTTTCAGTTTCCCTTCTCGTGTTTGATCAGATATCTGCCAAGACTCGATTTCACAACCACATCATTTTCCTCAGCAACTGTCTCCAGTTCCAACTTATTCCACATGGATTCCAACTAAACTTCCACCCTTCGTGTTTTGGATCCACCCAGGATTACAAATATCTCCAAGATATTCATCGTTCCTCGAACTACTGCTCTCGCCACATCTTGAGATCCACGCTCAACGCCATGCAGCACCACATGAACACTCTCGACCTCTCTCTTCAGCAGCACTGACGCACTCTATCTCAAAGCTGTCCGGGTCCACAGTTCCATTTCATCCTTCGACTCATCCGACGCTTCAACAAAAAACTTTTTTCTTCCTTTCCGATGTCAAGGATCGCAAGCTTCATCAACTCTTAAACACCAACGCCCCTCCGGAACCTTCTTCCCCTTCACTTTCCTCTGACCCCCCTTCTCCCAATCTCACCCCCTGCCGTGTTTTCACTATCCCCTCTGACCTTCCCCTCTCTGACCCCGAATGATCAGTCCTCAGCAAAGGCCTGAGCTTCATCCCCTTACACCCCCACCTCAATGAATTTCGAGCTCGGCACGATGTTGAGCTCTTTTTCCGCCACCTTCGTCTCCGTGCCCACTTCTCTGGCCAGGAGTCTTCCCCCGCATGCCTCCCTTTCTCCCGCTTTCAGAATTCCCGTTCTACCTGGACCCCTCCCTCTGGCCTCTTACCCTCTCTAGATCTTTTCATCGCTAGCTGCTGCCGTGACATTGGCCGTCTCCATTTCTCTGCTCCCCTCACTCACTCCAACCTACCTCCCTCTGAACTTGCAGCACTCCATTCTCTTAGATCCAACCCTGACATTGTCATTAAACCTGCTGACAAGGGTGGTGCTGTTGTTGTTTGGTGAACTGACCTCTACCTAGCGGAAGCTGAACGCCAACTCTCCGACACCTCCTCCTACCTCCACCTGGACCATGACCCCACTACCGAACATCAAACCACCGTTTCCAAGACTGTCACTGACCTCATCTCCTCTGGAGATCTTCCCCCCGCAGCCACCAACCTCATAGTTCCCCAACCCCGCACAGCCCGCTTCTACCTCCTTCCCAAAATCCACAAACAGGACTGCCCTGGTAGACCCATCGTTTCAGCCTGTTCTTGCCCCACGGAACTTATCTCTTCCTATCTCGACTCTACCTTTTCTCCCCTTGTCCAGTCTCTTCCCACCTACATCTCTTCAGACGCCCTCCGCCACTTTAACAGTTTCCAGTTTCCTGGCCCCAACCGTTTCCTTTTCACCATGGACGTACAATCCCTCTACACCTCCATCCCCCACCAGGATGGCCTGAGGACGCTCCGCTTCTTCCTTGAACAGAGGCCCGACCAGTCCCCATCCACCACTGCCCTCTGCCGCCTGGCTGAATTTGTTCTCACATTCAACAACTTCTCCTTTGACTCCACTCATTTCCTCCAAATCAAAGATGTTGCTATGGGTACCCCGCATGGGTCCTAGCTATGCCTGCCTTTTCGTGGGATATGTGGAACACTCTTTGTTCCAGTCCTACTCGGGTCGCCTCCCTCACCTCTTTTTCCGATATATTGATGACTGTATTGGTGCCGTTTCCTGCTCTCACCCTGAACTAGACAATTTCATTCACTTTGCCTCCAATTTCCACTCTTCCCTCACCTTCACATGGTTCATCTCTGACTCTTCCCTTCCCTTCCTCGACTTCTCCGTCTCCATCTCTGGGGATAGGTTATTGACCAACATTCACTACAAGCCCACTGACTCCCACAGCTACCTGGACTACACTTCCTCCCACCCTGCCTCCTGTAAGGACTCTATTCCATTCTCCCAGTTTCTCCGTCTCCGCCGCATTTGCTCAGATCCCTGAAGGCGGCGGAACAGGTGGATAAGGTGGTAAAAAAGGCATATGGGATACTTGCCTTCATTAGCCGAGGCATTGAATATAAGAGCAAGGAGGTTATGATGGAGCTGTATAAAACACTGGTTAGGCCACAGCTGGAATACTGTGTGCAGTTCTAGTCGCCACACTACAGGAAGGATGTGATCGCGTTAGAGAGGGTGCAGAGGAGGTTCACCAGGATGTTACCCAGGGCTGGAGCGCTTCAGCTATGAAGAGAGACTGGGCAGATTGGGTTTGTTTTCCTTGGAGCAGAGGAGGCTGAGGGGGGACATGATTGAGGTGTACAAAATTATGAGGGGCATAGATAGGATGGATGCTGAGGAGCTTTTTCCCTTAGTAGAGGGGTCAATAACTAGGGGGCATAGATTCAAGGTAAAGGGCGGGAGGTTTAGAGGGGATTTGAGAAAGAACTTTTTCACCCAGAGGGTGGTTGGAGTCTGGAACTCACTGCCTGAAAGGGTTGTGGAGGCAGAAACCCTCACAACATTTAAGAAGCATTTGGATGTGCACTTGAAATGCCATAGCATACAAGGCTACGGGCCAAATGCTGGAATATGGATTAGATTAGACAGGGCTTGATGGCCGGCGCGGACACGATGGGCCGAAGGGCCTCTATCCGTGCTGTATTACTCTATGACTCTATGACGATGCCACACCAGTGCTTCCGACATGTCTTCCTTTTTCCTCAACTGAGGATTCCCCTCTACCGTGGTTGACACAGCCCTCGACCGTGTCCGTTCTATCTCCCGCACTTCTGCCATCGCCCCTGCCCCTCCCTCCCGGAACCACAATAGGGTTCCCCTTGTCCTCATCTTTCACCCCACCAGTCTCCACATTCAACAGATCATCCTCCGCCATTTCCGCCACCTCCAAAGTGATCCCACCACCAAACGCATCTTCCCTCCCCTTTCAGCATTCTGTAGGGACCGCTCCCTCCGAGACACCCTAGTCACTCCTCTATCATCCCCAGCACCCCTTCCCCTGGCACCTTCCCGTGCAAGTGCAGGAGATGTAACACCTGCCCTTATACCTCCCCCCTTCCCACTGTCCAGGGCCCCAAACACCCCTTCCAGGTGAAACAGCAATTTACTTGTACTTCTTGCAATCTAGTATACTGTATTCGCTGCTCACGATGTGGTCTCCTCTACATTGGGGAGACCAAACGCAGATTGGGTGACCGCTTTGCAGAACACCTCCGTTCAGTCCGTAAGGGTGACCCCGAGCTTCCGGTCGCCTGTCATTTTAATTCACCGCCCCATTCCCATTTGTACCTCACCGTCCTCGGCCTCTTGCATTGTTCCACGGAAGCTCACTGTAAACTCGAGGAACAGCACCTCATCTTCCAATTAGGCACTTTACAGCCTTCCGGACTCAATATTGAGTTCAACAATTTCAGATCATAACCTTGGCCCCTATTACATTTTTTCTTATATTTTTTATCCACACCTTTGTTTTGGCCCTTCCCCCCCCCGCCGCCTTTTTTTTTTCTCTCTCCCACATGGCAGCTGTCTCCAATTCTGCCAGCGCATTTCACACCTAATCTAAAGCCGTCTTTTGTCTCCACTAGTCCTATCACCATCTCGTCTCGTTTTGAATACCTCTTAATGTCTCTTCTCTTTTGTTCTCTCCCAGCCTGGCCTCTTAATCTATTTCATTTCCTGTGCTTCCTTAGTCTTGACAAAGGGTTTTCACTCGAAACATTGACTCTATTTTCTCTCCACGGATTTCCAGCATCTGCAGTATTTTGCTATCGTACTGAATATCAGGAGATAGCAGATATATTAAATGGATTCTTCATATCAGTTTTCACAAAGGAAGACGGTAGGCAAATTGTAAGAACATAAGAAATAGGAGCAGGAGTAGGCCATTCGACCCTTCGAGCCTGCTCCGCCATTCAATGAGATCATGGCTGATCTTCTGCCTTAACTCCATTTACTGGCCCTATCGCCATATCCCTTGATGCCCTTACTAGTCAGAAATCTATTGACTTCTGTTTTGAATATACCCAATGACTGGAATTCTCTACCCCAGAGGGCTGTGGAGGCTCAAAGATTCTCCACCCTCTGTGTGAAGAAAGTTCTTCTCATCTCAGTCCTGAATGGCCTACCCTTTATCCTG